>NC_138138.1:31731808-32255789 GCF_964188305.1 Podarcis bocagei | reverse complement strand
TGCCAAATTTGGAGGAGGGGTTAAAGTCTTTAAATACAGGGGCCAGACGTTAGACGTCCTCTTGGCCGTTTTGCATCGGATCAGGAGCTGCGTGGAGACGGTTGTACTCTGCCTTTCTGCTTTTGGTTTTATTGGGCCTATTCTGTATTTGCTCCCACTCATCCTTTTCCTGTTAATTTGGTTTCCCATATCCCTTCCCCTGTCCCTTCCCACCTTCTCTCTAAATTATCCTCACTGTTACTCATTTAGGCTTTCTTTTCTAATTAAAATAAACTAAAATAAAATAATAATAGTAATAAGAACAGTCTATTGCCAAGGCTAGTGGGTGGGTTCCCCCCCCCCCGGCCTCCCGGGCCTGGCCTTCGGGCTCAGGCATCGGGGCTTTCACCCGAATTTCAGGTCCTCCGCCGCCGGCTGCTCGCGGCCGTTAAGGCCCCGGCTTTGAGGAATCCATTCCCCTCCCCCCTTTTTTCCCCCCGGTCGCGCTCGGCCGGGGTTCGCACCTCAAGGGACGACGGTGGGGGGCTCGTCTGAGCCGCTCAGGCCTAGTGGAGGTCCCGCTGGGTTGAGTCCCTTCCCCCCTTCCTTCCCTTTAAATTTGTCTGCCCCCCCTTACCTTTTCGCGGCTTCCAGGTGCCGCGGTTGGACGGTGTCTTTTCCCGGCCTTCTGCTGGGACGCGGCAGCGTCCGCCGAGTGGGGGGGGTGCCCTCTTTGGCCTCGGGGGGTGCGGAAGGCGCCGTATACTCATTTATTCGCTCCAGCAGGCCGCTCGGCGCAAGAGGCTTGGGAGAGCGAGCGGCCTGTTTTTTGCGGGCGGTTGGTTTCCGACGGCGGCAGCGCCGCTGTGCCGGTGCTGCGGCGCTGGGGGCCAGGCCTTCTTAGTTGCCCGGCTCCCCCTTTCCCCCCTCTCATTAAATTAGTGGGGCCGCTTCCCCGCGGTCGTGAGCGGCGGCCTGCATCCGCGCCCGACATCTTCCTCGCGGTGCTGCCTGTCCTCCGGTCGGGCCTTCCCCCCCTGGTGGCCAGGCGAGGCTATTGCAGCCTGCGCATTTGCCTGAAGCTCCCTCTGGTGGCTTAGTGCAGCGCTGCACCTGTCTGTGGGTGAATTTGGGGCTGTTGAGCGCCCTCTGCTGGCCGAAGGAGAAATTGCATCCATTCAATTTTCCTGTCCAACGTTTATTGGAATGAGCAAATAAATAGAGAAATAATTATATAATTAAATAAATAATTTAAAAAATAAAATAAATAAATAAAATAAAATAAAATAAAATAAATAAATACTTTAGATGATAGATAGATAGATAGATAGATAGATAGATAGATAGATAGATAGTATAGACTGTGATTGTTGGAGATTAGTGGTACTGCATTGTTTGCTTATCTCCTAGCATTTTGGAGTATCCTTTGACTTCGGTAACTCTTGATTCCGTACCCAGCAGTGACGCCGAGCTGCGTCAATTGTTAATTCTTATTTGATTCTAATTAGCAGATATGGCTCCTAAGAAAGTTGCCGCTCGTCCTGGCCCGGCCTCTGGTGCGAAACGGCCTATTAGAGGTCCTTCTCAGGCACTTCGCTTTCCCGCCCCGAGTCAACCGGTGGGACGTGTACAATCTTTGGTGGAAAGCATGGTCGACAATCCAGTAGCCTTATCTCGCTTCACAGCTGAAATGGATGGTCTCCTTCAACACTGTTCTGCTCAGCCTTCCACATCGGGAAGGCGTCCTCGTCCAGTGGTGGCATCGTCCCCAGCGTCACCGTCATCTACTGAAGATGAGAGAGATGGCTCATCGAGGGGTTTGATGACTGATTCCCAGCTAGCCCGGTCCCGAGACTTACCTGCTGTCCGTGGACGGTCACGGAGACCACGTTCTTCCTCTGGGAGGGCTGCGGGAAGGCAAAACAATTTTGCAGCTTCTACCCGCCGGGGGGTGCGCACCCAACTTCCGGATGAGGTGGCATCGGGTTCCGGTCTCTCACTTGTTGTTTCTCCTCAAGCAGCTCCAGGTACTTCACAGCTCAGCCCGGATTCTGAGTCTTCCATTGAGGACAGTTTGCCAGTCCCAGCCAGGAAGTCTTCTGGTGGAAAACGTCGTCGCAGAAGGTCTTCCCGGAAACACGCCAAGCGGAGGAGGGGCGAATCATCTTCCTCTTATTCCGGTACGTCATCTTCCAGTTCTGATGATGAGACTGGCGCTTCAAGGGAACTCTATTGGGGCTTTGGAGAATCGGCTTCGGGGCTGCCTCGGTGGGCTTGGGATCGGAGGGCCAACACGCACCGGGCAAGATATGGGGTTGTTCAAGAGTGCAGGGATGGCGTGTTGGTACCTGACATTAAAGTCTCTACCAACTCCGCCAGAGACATCATCCCAGGTGCGCACTTGTCAACAAAACTGCGCTCTAGGATACTGAACGGCCGTTATGTGGACATTTTCAAATTGGCCCCTCCTTCGGAGGACCATGAGAAGGGGACTTCCTCAAAAAAACGCCAGGGCGCCACGGTTACAGACAGGACTTTCGAGCATTGGCTCGATTGTTTCCAGGTCTTCGCTGGAGTAGTGGTGGCGGCTTACCCACGGAGATCACTTCATTTGATAGTTTACTTATCTATTGTTCGCTCTGCGTTCACCAAAGCTGGTGAAAAAGCTGCGATAAAATATGATGAGAACTTCAGGCGCCGCGCCGCCAGGATCCCCTCAGCTCGATGGGATCGTAAGGATCTCGATGTGTGGACTACCCACGTAGCTCCACTTATCGATAAGAAGGTGCCTGAGCAACAAAAGTCGAAGACTATGGCGTTTAGGCCTAGCCGTCGCCTACCATGTTGGGATTTTAATAAGGGTTCCTGTCAGCGTCAAGGGTGCAAGTACGCACACATATGTGAGAAATGCAATGGTTCGTATTCGGCTTCCTCTTGTTTTGGCTATCGGCGGCCCTTTCGTGGAGGAAAGGGGGGCTCTCAGCAACCCCCCCAAACAAAACACCCCTCTCCCTTCTACGTCAGGCACAGGAAAATGAGGTTTTGACTTCCATGGTGCATACCCCTGTTCATTTGCCAGCTTTGCAACATTGGTTGCAATCTTATCCTAACAGGGATGCTGCAGGTTATTTGAGTGATGGGTTTTCTGTTGGTTTTCGGATTCCAGTGGCCATGCCTCCCGTGGCACGGAATCCTGCTAACCAAAAATCAGTTCGTGAGCTTCCGGATGTCGCCCGCAAGAAAATTGCAAAAGAGCTGGCCATGCATCGGATGGCTGGTCCTTTTGGTGCCCCTCCCTTTCATAATTTGCACATATCCCCTTTGGGTATCGTGCCTAAGAAGGTGCCAGGTGAATTTCGTTTAATTCATAATTTGTCACATCCCAGGGGTACCTCGGTCAATGATGTTATCCCTACGGAGCTTTGCTCCGTAAGGTATGCATCTCTTGATCAGGCGATCAAGATGATTCGGAAGTTTGGCCGTGCTGCCCTATTGGCAAAATGTGATATTGAGTCGGCATTTTGCCTTCTCCCGATTCATCCGGATGATTTTTGGCTACTGGGTTTCCAATTTGAGAAAAAATTCTATTTTGACAAGGCCATGCCGATGGGCTGTTCAATAGCGTGTGCTGCTTTCAAATCCTTTAGCACCTTTTTGGAATGGGCCCTCAAATTCAAAACAGGGCTGGGTGGGGTCATACATTATCTCGATGATTTTTTACTGGCCTCGGCTCATGACACTGGCAATTGCTTGGTGTTGTTACAAGCCTTTTCTGACCTTACGCAGGAGCTGGGGGTTCCGCTTGCAGCGGAAAAAATGGAGGGCCCATCAACTCAGCTTACTTATTTGGGTATCCTACTGGATACGGTTGCCCAGACTTCTAGCTTGCCAGGTGATAAGCTAGTAGCCTTGAAGAAGGTCATAGAGGAACTGCTCCCTTTGAGGAAAGTATCCCTGAAACAAATCCAATCTTTGTTAGGGCACCTGAATTTCGCGTGTAGAGTGGTGGCGCCGGGGCGCCCCTTCTGTTCACGCCTGGCTCGTCTCACTGTGGGGCTGAGGGCCCCACATCATCGAGTGCGTCTTTCCAGTGAGGTGAGGGCCGATCTTTCCATGTGGTTGGAATTCCTGGAGGAATTCAATGGGGTGTCATTATGGCAAGACACGTTGAACTTGCATAATGACTTTCAGGTTCAATCGGATGCGGCAGGTTCCCTGGGTTTTGGACTTTACTGGAAGGGGCGATGGTGCGCCAAGCAGTGGCCGCCTGCATGGCAGGGAGGAGAGATTACGCGGGACCTAACATTTCTCGAGTTTTTTCCCATTGCAGTGGCGGTGCATTTGTGGGTCGAGGAATTCAGGAACCGTCGTGTCTGCTTCTGGACCGATAACCAGGCGGTGGTGTCTGTGCTGGCAAAGCTGTCGTCACGTTCACCCAGGGTGTCGGCCTTATTGCGGGCCTTTGTGTTGCATTGTTTACGTTATAATATAGTGTTTTCTGCACGTTTTATTCCCGGGGTGTCTAACGAAATTGCTGATGCTCTGTCCCGTTTTCAGATGGAGCGGTTCAGACTCCTGGTTCCAGAGGCAAGGATACGTCCGGAATATTTCCCGGATCATCTCTGGAACCTTGGCAGCAATTAGTTTTGCAGGGAGTAGCGGCATCTGTTTCCCCTTCTACCCTTAGTTCTTACACTAAAGCTTGGTCTGATTTTTTGGTATTTATGCGGCAGGCAGCTGGCAATTTAAAATGCGTCCCCCCCACCTCTTCACAGGTGTTAAGTTATTTGGCGCATTTATTTCAGTTGGGGCGTGCAGCCAAGACGATTAGGATTCAAGCTGCTGCTATAGCATTTTTCTGTAAAACATTTTATGATAAAGACCCTTGTGGGAAGTTTATCGTGCGCAAGGCCCTAGAAGGCTGGGGCAGACTTCGTCCTCCTCAGCCAGCGTCACGGCACCCAATTTCTTTTGAATTGCTGAGCAGGATGCGCAAAAGGCTACGGGTGGTGTGCTGGTCGGGCTATGAGGCTCGCCTTTTTTCGGCTGCCTTTTCTATTGCCTTCTTCGGAGCTTTGAGAGTGGGTGAGCTGGTGTTGGAAGAGCACAGTGATGGTCGCTCTAGAGGCCTTTTGCTCCGGGATGTGCAGTTAGCCCCTGCAGAGCTGAGAATCTCAGTCAGGAATTCAAAGACAGATCAGAAGGGTAGGGGTGCTGTCATTCGTCTTCCTGCTACTGGGGAGGCGGGCCCTTGCCCTGTAAAGGATGTCGGCAAGTATTTAGCGGTGCGCCCCGCAGGCGATGGGCCTCTACTCAAGCATGAAAATGGGTTGCCCCTAACAAGACGCCAGTTCGCACAAGTGATGCGTAAAGCGATTGTGGCTTGTGATGGCATGGCCGATGGTTTTGCCCCTCATTCCTTCAGGATTGGGGCTGCAACGACGGCTGCTCACTGGGGTTTGTCGGCCGATAGAATAAAGGATTTGGGTCACTGGAAGTCGAATGCGTTTCAAGGTTACGTGCGCTAATAATTTTGGTTCCTTACATTGTTTTGCTTTATTTACCTCAGGTCTAGCGGCCGTCCGTATCTGGTTGGTGGGGCACAGTATCGTCCATTGGGCTGGTGTCGCAGCAAGGCAGTCCGGTCTGGGTCCAGGCCTCGGCCTCCCTCCGCATGTGCAGCTGTCGTGGTTGGCCAGACGGGGAATGCGCTGGTCAGAGCTCCTGCCGCGGATCCGAAGGCAGTTGCTCTTGGAAGGGCCACCTACGGCTATAGTGGTGCAGCTGGGCGAGAACGACTTGGTATCCATGGACTGTCTTTCACTTCGTGCTGCAATTTTGGGCGACTTGGAAACGCTGCAGGCATGGGTGCCGACAGCAAAAATATTTTGGTCCAAGCTGCTGCACCGACGCATTTGGATGGGCAGTCGCTGCCCGGTAGCCACAGAGAGGGCCAGAAAACGTATTAATAAAGCAGTGGCAAAAAAGGTTGTTGATTTGGGTGGAGACGTAATTTCCCATCCTTTGATTTGTTTTCAGGCTGTGTCCCTTTTCAGAGATGATGGTGTACATCTTTCGGCCTCAGGGAATGAGGCTTGGCTGGGTGCAGTGGTGGCCAAGCTGAGAGCTTGGTTGGGGTTGTGAGTGGTTTGGCGGTGAGCTGTGGGCTCCTTGGCGGTTAGGCATTGGTTAAATTGGTGCTTGGAGGGGTAAGTGCCTACCCCTCCAAATGATGCGATGGGAATTCCGTTAAAGGAATCCAGGGGCTTGCCATTCTTTCGTCCTTGTTCATGGAGATGGACTTGGGCCGTGCAAGCCCCACAGGAACATGAGGGTGAGTAGTGGGAGATTGATGCCCGACTTCACTTTCTCACCCAATACTTGTTTCCCACACTGGCTTCCGTTGGTGTCCGCAATGCCAGCTCTGTCCCTGAGGGCATGGACAGATAGTCATAACCAATGCCTAAGCAACCACTCACATTTTTTTGTATTTAAATAAAGTTGTGGCCAAAATTATGCCAAAAACCTAAACAAAATTTGATGTGTGAAGTGTGAATTTTTTTGGGGTGGCAATTGTGGGACTCAACACGCAAAGCGTGTTCTCCCTAACAGAGAGCACGTGTTGCGGTTGGGGTAACAAGCCACCTTGCCATGACTAGGCAGATTTGTGAGAGACCCAAGCCTCCTAAGGGGTTAAGATTGGGTTGCTAGGGCAGTTTGAATTGTTGCCAAATTTGGAGGAGGGGTTAAAGTCTTTAAATACAGGGGCCAGACGTTAGACGTCCTCTTGGCCGTTTTGCATCGGATCACCCGCCCTCCCTCCCCTTAATGGGGTGGTTCTACGGTTCGCTTGACCTTGCTATGCCTGTCATGGGGTCGTCCGCCTTGGTGCGGGGGCCTGGTAGGAATTTTGCCATCTGGCTGATTGGCTGGTGCCATTTGGTTTTCGCCTACTGCGTAGCAAATCGTCACAACTTGTAAGGTTGGCGGTTAGGCATTGGTTAAATTGGTGCTTGGAGGGGTAAGTGCCTACCCCTCCAAATGATGCGATGGGAATTCCGTTAAAGGAATCCAGGGGCTTGCCATTCTTTCGTCCTTGTTCATGGAGATGGACTTGGGCCGTGCAAGCCCCACAGGGACATGAGGGTGAGTAGTGGGAGATTGATGCCCGACTTCACTTTCTCACCCAATACTTGTTTCCCACACTGGCTTCCGTTGGTGTCCGGAATGCCAGCTCTGTCCCTGAGGGCATGGACAGATAGTCATAACCAATGCCTAAGCAACCACTCACATTTTTTGTATTTAAATAAAGTTGTGGCCAAAATTATGCCAAAAACCTAAACAAAATTTGATGTGTGAAGTGTGAATTTTTTGGGGGTGGCAATTGTGGGACTCAACACGCAAATAAACTTTTTTTTAAACTTGCTTGCCAAATGTGTGGTCTATTTCTATGCAAAGAGATGAACTTTGGGAGCAACTTAGAAGCAGATGTTTTAAAGGTCTAATGGCCTGTATCACCTTGCTTTACTTTGCTGCATGTTTTGTGATTTAAATCTCTGCTCGGGTTCTCTCATCAAACAGTACTTGCCCAAAATCTGGATCTTGACATCCAGGAATTCTGTTTTTTTCCCCCTTTAACCATAAAACCACCACCACCACCAGTTGTTGCATTAGTTGATATCTATCTCATTTGCCTTTGTCTCAGTAGAACAGCATTGCCTATGGGGTGGTGGGTAGGGAGAAGGAGCACTCACTTCACTAGATAAATAACTGGGTTGTTATACACCAGTTCTCCTTTAATACTAATGTTAAAATTTGAACTGGAGTTGTGGGCCTTCTTTCTTACATAGATATAATTATGTTATATTAATCGTGTATGAAACTCCAATATCATCTACTGAATCAACACTGACTTCTTGACTACACATACACACATATACTGTATATATATATATATATATATATATATATATATATATATACACACAGTGGTACCTCGGGTTACATACGCTTCAGGTTACAGACTCTGCTAACCCAGAAATAGTGCTTCAGGTTAAGAACTTTGCTTCAGGATGAGAACAGAAATCGTGCTCCGGCGGTGCGGCAGCAGCAGGAGGCCCCTTTAGCTAAAGTGGTGCTTCAGGTTAAGAACAGTTTCAGGTTAAGTATGGACCTCCGGAACGAATTAAGTACTTAACCCGAGGTACCACTGTACATACAAATGTCAGCCCACTTGTGAACATTTTTCCTGTTTTCAATCACTTCTTGCATTTGTTATTTCATCATGCCTGCTAAAAAAAGTAGAAGAAGCAACATGAACTTGAAGAGTTTCAACAATGTTTTCTGATCAGCTGTTTCATCAACTTGGGAGTAAAATTCCAAGTTGACAAAACAGTCTAAAAATAATTTGCTTTCCTGCATCCTTACATATGCAGACATTTCAAAGACCAAAAAACATCAGTTACATGTTCTGTGGCAAGGGGCACAGGAAGGTTGAAAGTACTTCATGGAGTAGATGCATGGACTTGCACATCTTTAACAAATTGTATCCTGAAAGCAAGTGTAAGGGAAATTGAATCTTGCCATCAAAGGTATTTCAAAATGATTTAATGGGATTGGGTAGTTCTTTGATAGAATCTTGAGATGTATATCAAGTTTTTCTTTTCCTATCATCTGTCCATATTCAAGTGGTCTCATATATACTTGAAACATGATGCTGCTGATTCAACTGTCATCATACTGTTTGACTTTAAAATGAGCAATGGTTACCTGGTAAATATTCCACATAAATGTAGGAAAGATACAATGAGGAACTTGTTTGAAATAACTGGTTAATGAATACTGACACGTTAACACTTCTCAGATTCTTCCTTCTACAGAATGAATGCAACTAATGAAGGCAAAATGAGCAATTTTACTTCCATATCCATCTTTCTGCTGAAAGTATTCTCAGAAGTTCCAGAACTACAAATCTTACACTTCTTTCTGTTCCTAGGAATGTACATGACAACGGTGACTGGGAATCTTCTGATCATTGCAGCGGTAGTGCTTGATCATCATCTGCACAAACCTATGTATTTTTTCCTAACAAACTTGGCACTGATTGATGTTGGCTCTGTTTCTGCCATTATACCGAAATCTATGGTCAATTCCATCATGAACAGTAGATCAATTTCGTATTCTGGGTGTGTGATTCAAGTTTTGTTCTTCGTCTTCTTTATCGGGTCAGACCTTTCCCTTCTAACAGTAATGGCACATGATTGCTTTGTTGCCATCTGCAACCCGTTACAATATGAGACAAAAATGCCCAAAGCAGCTTGTATTTAGATAACTATTGTGTGGATTGCAAGTCTTCTTTATGCCATGCTACACACTTGTGGCACATTTGCAAACACCTTCTGTTCAAATGATGTCCATCAGTTCTTCTGTGAAGTTCCAACATTACTGAAGCTCTCCTACTCTAACATTTACCTAGTTGAAGGAGGGTTTATTTTGCTAGGGTTTTATAGGAATAGGATGCTTAATTTTCATCATAACATACATGCAGATGTTTGCTGCAGTGCACAGAATACCTTCGGTTCATAGTAAGAAAAAAGATCCATGGCTTTCCTCCACAGAATCCTGGAAAGTCTGATTTGCAGAACAATATGAGAGCTGTTAGGAAATTTTCTGTTTAGTATATCCTCTCTCTTTACTGCATACAAAATGCATCTTCATTTAGGTAGCACTTGGCAGAAGGTTGTAATCAAAAAAAAAATTTGGGTTAGAGAGAATGGTGTGGGAAGTAGCAATTCAAAGGTAGGTTTCAGTGCCATCCTATTACAATTGGAATAATATTACTACATCTGGTTGTATTAGGTAGAATTCTGGTAGCCAAGTTCTGCACTAACTGAGGCTCCTAGGCCATAATTGTGGGCAGTCCTATGTATAATCCAATGCAGTTATTCAACCAGGAGGTTACCAGAACATGGATTGCTATGAAAGTCTATCCCTATCCTGAAATGGCAACAATATTTAAATATTATTAAATAATTCTGATGAAATGCTAGTCATAGTTTCACCACAAGTGTCATCATTTTTCATGCCTTGAGGAACATATTGTAGATGTTATTTCTTTCCTTCTTCCACAAATGTGGAAGAAGCAACATTAATTTGAGGAGTTTAAGCAATGTTTTAAGATCAGCTGTGCTGCACTCTTGGGAACAAGATCCCAAGAGGGCAAAAGAAACTCAGAATAACTCACTTTCCCATGCGTGCTGTCACTATTAGATGATGCAACATTTAGTGAATTTTACTGTAACACAGGCAGTCTTCATAAAGGCAACAAATCAGTTACATATTCTATACTAAGGGCCACAGCAAGGGTAATGTGGTTGGCTGGGAAAATGCAGGGACTCTCAAATCATTAGAAAATTGAGCCTAAAGCAGATGAAGGAGAAACTTATTCTAATAAATAAAGGTATGTCAAAATGATTTACTGAGTTGAGTAGTTTTCTATTATTTTGATGTAATCTAGAGGTGCTGGTCACTTTTTTCATTTCCAGTCATCTATCGAGTTTCATGTGGTCTCATGTATACTTGATACATCAGAGTAATGATGCAGCCATCCTTAAACCGTTCTGCTTTTCCAAATGTCTTACTTGTTAATTGTTTCAAAATTTTAAAAGCTTATTTAATGTAGCCTAGCCCTCAAATTTATTTGGGACTGGATCTAGGTGAGGCAAGGACTTACTGAGCATGCTTACAGTATTACTGTGCTGTTTCTTCTTGGGGAATCGTATGTGGGAGGAGGTTTCTATTCATCAAGCAGTTCTTTATAATCCTTTCTGGATAGTCTCTTCTTGAGCAATTATTGGGAGCAAAAAAAATATGGCTGGCTGCATCTCTATATACATGATTGGATGTACTGTCACTTCCAGGAAGCATTTAAATGACCTTTTATTGATGTATTGCTGACTTTACTGGCAGCCCCAAGGAATTTAAAAATGTTTCTGAAAGAAAGAAGGAAGTCTTCAGACCACTTCTTAAGTACTGTTGTCAAACCATGCATTGATTGGCTCACTGATTTGTGCATTAATCCTCATAGTTAGAGCCAGTGTGGTGTAGTGGTTAAGAGTGGTAGATTCGTAATCTGGGAAACCTGGTTCACGTCTCCACTCCTCCACATGCAGCTGCTGGGTGACCTTGGGCTAGTCACACTTCTCTGAAGTCTCTCAGCCTCACTCACCTCACAGAGTGTTTGTTGTGGGGAAGGAAGGGAAAGGAGAATGTTAGCCGCTTTGAGACTCCTTTGGGTAGTGATAAAGCGGGATATCAAATCCAAACAACAACTTATCCTCCTCCTCCTCCTCCTCCTCTTCTTCTTCTTCTTCTTCTTCTTCTTCTTCTTCTTCTTCTTCCAGTCTGCATATGGGTCTGCAAGGGGCAGAAGGAAAGAGCTCACTACAAAATGCAGTGGGATCTGGAATGCTGCATCAGTCACAAGAAAGCTCATATTAACTATTTTTTAATGTTTATGATGAAAACTGGGGAAGCAATAACTGGGGCAGGGGAGTTCTGATTCTAATGAGCTGTTTTGGATGAATGGGAGCAATATCCCACAGTGTCAAAGTACATTTCCAATTAACGTCCTGCACATATAGCTTTACAAGACCCATTTAGAAATGAAACAGCTGCACAATATTCCGGGAAGTACCAAGAAAGTATGGAAATTTCTCAGATGATTCTATGAATGTGTAAATACTGATGATCTACAATAGCTAAACAAAAAACTTCACCTACCCATAAAGAAACATACCTTTTTTAAATAGCCAATGTAAGTTTTTATTTTTGAACCAATAATCTTATGATACCAATGGTGATCAATCTATGATACTCTTTCTTTGTTTTCATCATTCCCTTTTACTCTCCCTAAATTGCTCTTGGGCTGTTACTTTTTCATCACTTTTTTTGTTGCTTCTGGGAACAGAAATCCAGATTAGTCTAGGACCATCACCCAGCCAGTGAGGGTTGATCCGAGAACTTTTGCTGGCTGAGATGAAGGCAGAAATCCTCCCCACACCCCATTCCCTTCTTAAAGACTAGGGATAAGACAACATCTGGAACCACATATCAAGGCAGCAGACTAGTGATGAGGCACTGGGCAGGTCACATAGCATAAACCCAGATCTGTTCTCTTATATTTGCTGCTGCTTGCTCTCTGTTCAACCTAGCTTTTGCTCAGTGCCTGCTCAAATAAATGCTGCAATGCAGCAGTGGAGGTACCAGGATGTGTCACATGAGCAGAATCACATGCACATACATGCTGCTTCCTGGAGTCCATGCTGCTTTTTCACTTAGTCAGACACATACACCAATTCCAAGGAAAGGGGAATTAATTGGTTTAGAGAAATAGTGGTAGACATATTAGATCACCTCTTTAAGAGCAAACAGTACCAAGCATTAATTTTCATTAGTACACATCTTGTGCAAATCTGCTAATGCAAGGAAGAAATGAAAGGAGGGCAGGACAATAGGGATCAGTCACTGAAAGGTCAGCCCAAAGCTGACCAACTGCCCACCACCCCCAAAACGTGCCAAAGAATTTGCACCCCAGCAGTGACTGCAAATGTACGATGGGTTATTATTACAGATTTTGCTACAGATCTTCTGTGGTAAGGGGAAATGTGGATGGCAGGAAGAAAAAGTACAGGCTGGCATTTTGATGCAGACAACCCTGTGTAAATGCTACAGAAACATTCCAAGGATGACTTCCACCAAATCCACAATGAACTAAACATGCTATGGATAAGGGTGTGAGTACGAGCTTCATCTCTCCCCACACTACCCT
The DNA here is from genome assembly GCF_964188305.1 of Podarcis bocagei. Classification (NCBI taxonomy): domain Eukaryota; kingdom Metazoa; phylum Chordata; class Lepidosauria; order Squamata; family Lacertidae; genus Podarcis; species Podarcis bocagei. Next base: position 32,242,981 of record NC_138138.1, on the reverse strand, counting down.
TCAGTTACTTCTATGTGGGAATAAGCTGAAATGGTACAGCATCCTTTTTTAATGACAACTTTGGAAAGCTATGAGTTGGGCCCGATTTCCAGTAATCTTTCTATGGTAGGTATAGAGATGGGATCAAACATGCCACTCATTTTGTGGAGGGGTGGGTGGGCACGTTTCCTGGCATCAATGAGGCAACTGGCCTATGCTCATGGATATAGAAACATGTCGTAATGCACACATCTGCTGCAGGTGTAGTAGGGAAAGGAGCGGACATAGTGAGTGGAAAAAGAACGATCATATTGTTTTCCCATGGGAAAGTATGCAAAGTAAAATCAGATGCATTTGATTGTTAAATTAAACGAGCCCTGTTTAAATAAAATCAGTTGTTCAATATCTGCAGGCTTAAAATTCTTGATTTCTTCCTTTTACAGGTAGCATGTGAGCAAAATGCACAATCTTACATCCATTTCTGTCTTTCTGCTGCTGGAATTCTCAGATGTTCGAGAACTGCAAATCTTACACTTCTTCGTATTTCTGGTATTGTACTTAACAGCAATAATAGGGAATCTTCTCATTGCTATTGCTATTGTTTTTGATCATCACCTTCACAAACCTATGTACTTCTTTCTACTGAATTTAGCTATCATGGATCTTGAACAGTTTCAGTCATGGTACCCAAATCAATGGCTATTTCCCTCCTAAATTGCAGATATATTTCTTATTTTGGATGCGTTGCTCAAGTTTTCTTTTATATCCTATTTGGAGCATCTGACTATGCTTTACTTACTATAATGGCACATGACCACTATGTAGCCATTTGCAATCCACTCCACTATGAAACAATTATGCACAAAGGAGCCTGCATTCGAATGGTAGCCATTGTGTGGATTATTAGCCTTCTTTATGCCATATTACATACTGGGAGCACCTTTGCCAACACATTTTGTTCTAATTCTATCAATCAATTCTTCTGTGAAATCCCAAAGGTACTGAAGCTCTCCTGTTCTAACTTTTACTTAGTGGAAGTTGGATTTCTTGTGCTAAGCTGTAGTATAGGACTTGGTTGTTTCATTTTCATCATCATAACATACATGGAGATCTTTTCTACAGTGCGCAAAATCCCTTCTGTCCATGGTAAGAAAAAAGCCCTTTCTACTTGCCTTCCCCACCTCACTGTTGTCTCTGTGTTTCTGTTCACTGGAGTGTTTGCTTATACAAGGCCTCCCAGTGAAGCTTCTTCTGATCTAGATATAGCTTTTGCTGTGGTGTACTCTATAATTCCTGCCACATTGAATCCATTTATCTATAGCATGAGAAACAAAGAAATCAAGACTGCCTTGTGGAAACTCTTAGATGTTTGCATTCTTCAGAAACTATATGCAAAATTCTATAAGAAGGCATGTGGGTGCTTTAGCTTCTGTATGTGATTTCCCCTCTATAATCTGTTGTAGAACATCTGTTTTGCATGAAGGCAGCTCCTGGTTTAAAACATGGCATCTCCAAGCAGGGCAAGGAATGATGCCCTGTCCGAAGGCCCAGAGAGACAATGGAAGTCAATGCAGAGTACAGAGAAAAATGGAACAATGGATGAATGCATATCAGGCAACTTTGGCACAAATTCCTCCTTTTGCCTCAACTTTATTCTGAATGTCTCCATAATTTGTTCGCTTGCGTCTTGTCATAGACATAGACCAATGTATCCCATGATCGACCCTGTCATGCTTCAGTCCTCCAACAGGGAGCTGAGAGAGATATACACCCAAGGCCTATGCTAAATCCTACCTACATCTTAAATTAATAAAGTTGTGGTCATTTTGTAAATCTCAGAACATTGTTTTATTCAGTTTGTTCACCTTCTTAAATTGAGCCTTGTTCCCGGAGCTGGGGGCAATACAAGTGGGATTGCAAAGGTTCTTTGTAAGACAAAAATGAAATAACCCTGGGAATACAGTAGACCTGGTTGATGCTTGGATAGTTTTTTCTGGGAATGTACAGTTTCCCTTTGCCACCAGGCCTTCCTTTTTACTCTTTCTTTGGTTCCAAACAATCACAGTCTGGCTACACTTCAGAGATATGGCTATGCCCTGATGGGTCATTCATACCCATTTTTCTTTCAGTACAATTGACACATGAGAATCCATAACCTCCCTCTTTTAAAAATTAAAAATTAAAAATGCAACCATTTCATTTACACCATACATATAGAGCTCTCTTAACACTCTTCAAGACCAATGGCTTTCCTATACAGAATCCTGGAAAATATGATTTGCAGAACAATATGAGAGCTGTTAGGAGACCCCAGCTCTCCGAACTTTCTCTTTAGTGAATCCTCTCTCTTTACTGCATAAAAATGCTCCTCTATTTAGGTAGCATTCAGGAAAAGGTTATAATCAAAGTTCTTTTTGGGGTAGAGAGAAAGGCATGGGAAGCGGCAATTCAAACGTAGGTTTCAGTGCCATCCGCTTATAATTGGAATAAAATTACTACATCTGGTTGAGCCAGTAAGAATTCTGGCAGCCAAGTTCTGCACTAACTGAGGCTCCTGGGTCATATTCGTGGGCAGTCCTATGTATAACCGAATATTGTGATTCAACCAGGAGGTTACCAGAACATGGATTACCATGAAAATTTATCTCTATCCAGAAATGGAAACAATATTTGAATATTATTAAATAATTCTGACATAATGCTAGGCTCACCACAAGTGTCATCATTTTTCATGCATTGAGGAACATATTATAATTGTTATTTTTTTCCTTCTTCCACAAATTTGGAAAAAGTAACATTAATTTGAGGAGTTTGAACAATGTTTTCAGATCAGCTGTGCTGCACTCTTGGGGTTAAGATCCCAAAAAGGCAAAAGAAACTCAGAATAACTCACTTTCCCATGTGTGTTGTCACTATTTGTTGATGCAACATTTAGTGAATTCTATTGTTATATAGGCTGTCTTCACATAGGTAAAAAATCAGTTACACATTCTATACTAAGGGCCACAGCAAGGGCAATGTGGTGGGCTGGGAAAATGCAGGGACTCTCATAAGATCAGAAAATTGAACCCTAACGAAGCTGGAAGGGAAACTGATTTTTCCAAATAAAGGTATGTCAAATTGATTTACGGGGGTTGAATATTTTTTCTTATTTTGATGTAATCTAGAGGTGCTGGTCACTTTTTTCATTTCCAGTCATCTATCGAGTTTCATGTGGTCTCAAATATACTGAAAAAATCATAATTATGATGCAGTTTTCTACTTTACAGAATGTCTAATTTGTTAACTGTTTCTAGATTTTGAAACCCTATTTAAACTAGCCTAACCCTCATACAGTAGAACCTGGCGACAGGGTGAGCTCCCGTTGCTCGGTCCCTGCTCCTGCCAACCTAGCAGTTCGAAAGCACGTCAAAGTGCAAGTAGATAAATAGGACCCACTCCGTTGGGAAGGTAAACGGCGTTTCTGTGCACTGCTCTGGTTCGCCAGAAGCGGCTTAGTCATGCTGGCCATATGACCCGGAAGCTGTATGTCGGCTCCCTTGGCCAATAAAGCGAGATGAGCGCCACAACCCCAGAGTCATCTGCGACTGGGTCCCTTTGCCTTTATTTTGACTGGTATTTTGATGAGGACAACCCTGTGTATATGCTCCAGAAACATTCCAAGGATGACTTGCACCAAATCCACAATGAACTAACCATGCTATGGATAAGGGTTTGAGTAGGAGCTTCATCTCCCCCCACACTAACCTTCAATAACTTCTATGCGGGGATAAGCTAAAATGGTACGGCATCTTTTTTATTGAAAACTTTTGACAGCTATGAGTCAGTGCCAATCATTGGTGTTTGTGTGTTTGTGTGTGTGTGTGAGAGAGAGAGAGAGAGGGGGGGAGAGATGGGCAGGGAGTGAAGGTGGGAGAGGGAGAGAGAATGGATGGATAGAAGTCCTGCCATGGCTATGTAGCTGAGGTCTGTATTTGAATTTACTCCCCAATAGGAGCTTTCTTTTGGGGTAAAGGAACTAAAAGAAGTGGTTGAAAAGACCCTATCTGCTCAAGTTTACTGTGGGTTTACTAAAGTGGAATCTATACACATATTAAAAAATGCTCTGAAAATGCTTTTTTAAAAATACGTTTTGAAAAATATATTGAATTTTCCATAAGTTCACTATCACCATTAGTGTCAGCTTTGTATAATGCACTTAAACTGTTCTATTTGCAGCTGTAGAGTCTCAGAAATATTCAGAAAACCAACAGAAATGAAAATTTCAAATTATCATATATTTAATATTATTTTGTATTACAAAAGAATATTAATGTTTATTGGGTGGAAACTGCGCTTCTTAATACATTTAATAATAAAAAATGTATGAGATATAGCTTACAAATGGAATGTTTTGGTGTCATCACTATGCACAACTGTTTCACAACTGTTCTTCAAAGCAAAATCTGATGGAGTTTATAGTGAAATATGAATAAACCTGTTTTAAATAACCAGTTAATATTGCCATATTAACACTTCCCAGTTTCTTCCTTCTACAGAATGAATGCAAGTACTGAAGACAAAATGAGCAATCTTACATCCATTTCCATGTTTCTGCTGAAGGAATTCTCAGACGTACGAGAACTACAGATCTTACATTTCTTTCTGTTCTTAGGATTCTACTTGACAACCCTGGCTGGGAATCTTCTAATCATTGCAGTGGTAGCCCTTGATCATCATCTGCACAAACCTATGTATTTTTTCCTAACAAACCTGGCACTGATGGATGTTGGCTCCGTTTCTGCCATCATACCCAAATCTATGGTCAATTCCATCATGAACAGCAGGTCAATTTCATATTCTGGGTGTGTGGTTCAAGTTTTCTTCTTCTTCTTCTTTGCAGCATCAGACCTTTCCCTTCTAACGGTAATGGCACACGATCGGTTTGTTGCCATCTGCCACCCATTACAATATGAGACTATAATGCACAAAGCAGCTTGTATTCAGATGATCGTCATTGTGTGGATTACAAGTCTTCTTTATGCCATGTTGCACACTTGTGGCACGTTTGCAAACACCTTCTGTTCAAACACTGTCAATCAATTTTTCTGTGAAATCCCAAAGTTACTGAAGCTCTCCTGCTCTAACATTTACCTAGTTGAAGCAGGGTTTATTTTGATAGGGTGTTTTATAGGAATAGGATGCTTCATTTTCATCACCATAACATACATGCAGGTGTTTGCTGCAGTGCGCAAAATTCCTTCAGTACATGGTAAGAAAAAAACCCTCTCAACTTGCCTTCCCCACCTCACAGTTGTCACTGTGTTTGTGTTCACTTCAATCTTTGCCTATGCACGGCCTCCCAGTAGTGTTTCTTCTGATCTGGATATAGTTTTTTCTGTTATATATACCATAATTCCTCCTATGTTGAATCCATTCATCTACAGCATGAGAAACAAAGAAATCCAAACTGCTTTGTGGAAACTCTTACATTTAGGGCATTCTTCTAAAAGTATATTTAGAGTTCTATAAAAACCACGTTGTATCTGTTTCTGCATGTGAATGGTTGGCCCTACATTTTTTCAGCTTGAACTGAAATCATTTTAATATTTCTTAGGGATTGCTCTGTGATCCCTTCATCCAATTTTCTATGTTATCCATCCATTGTTCTCCTTCTACCACTTTTAAGATTGTCTATTTCACCTCCAACACATTCAAATGTAGTGCAATCAGACTTAACTGTGTCAGTAAATCCTAAGAGAAGGTCATTTGATTATCTTGTTCAGTTAGAAAAGGTTTGATTCGGTTGAAGGACGTTGTGCATATATTGGTTTCTATTTGATAATAATATATTTTAAAGTAATGTATTGAATCTGAAACTTCATGCTGCAGACAATACACAATACTAGGAATGAAATATATTGTGGGGTAGTACTGTGGAATATTTGAGGGCTCTGCATCCTTTATCTCTCTCATTTGAGAAAGTTATGGGGCAAGTTCCAAAGGGGGGGATTCACTGGGACATCCAATCTCAGTGATCATGGGTAGGAGGAGGAGTTGCGCTAAGACCAGACTATGTTATTACCAAGGAGGCAGGCTTAGTCATTGTTTGAAGACTATCCCTGCCTCTGGGTCTGGTCTTGACCGGTTGGAAACTGGAATCAACAAGGGAAACCCACATGACCTGAAGGTGTTGCTGTGCAATGCTAGGTCAATGATTCATAAGACCACTGGCATCCATGACTTGATTGTGGTTCCAGTCCTCCAACAGGAGGCTGGAATGGATATGCACTCAATGTCTGAGCCAAAATTCCACCTATATCTGTAATGGATAAAGTTGTGGCCATTTAAAATCCAGATAGTTGTTTTTCTGAATTATTAATCATATTTACATGTAGAGACTGAGCCAGGGGTTGGCAACAATGCGACTGGGCTTGCAAATTATTATATTTTATTAAATTTATGTTCTGCCCTTCAGCCCAAGTTCATAGGGTGGTCTACATTATAAAAATACAAAACACATAACAATAAACAAACAAAGCAGCTCTGCTGAGGACAGGACTCAGCAAAAGACCATTCCAGTCCGGCTTCCGCGCTGGTCATGGGACCGAGATGGCTCTGGTCGCCCTAACAGATGATCTCCGCAGGCAGCTGGATCGAGGAGGGTCGGGGCTGCTGATTCTTCTAGACCTGTCAGCAGCCTTCGACATGGTCGATCACGAACTCCTGGACCACTGCCTTGCCGACGTGGGGATCCAGGGCACAGTCCTTCAATGGCTGTGCTCGTTTCTCTCTGGTCGGGGAGAGAGGGTGGCGCTTGGGGGGGAATTGTCATCGCGCCACTCCTTGGTGTGTGGAGTGCCTCAGGGTGCGATACTCTCCCCGATGCTTTTTAACATCTTTATGCGCCCCCTCGCCCAGCTTGTCCGGAGTTTTGGGCTGGGTTGCCATCAGTATGCCGATGACACCCAACTCTATCTGTTGATGGATGGCCATCCTGACTCGGCCCCAGCAGACACACTGACCAGATGTTTGGAAGCTTTGGCTGGATGGTTACGTGGAAGCCGGTTGAAGTTAAATCCTTCAAAGACAGAGGTCCTCTGGCTGGGACGGGATGATATGGGATTGGGGGGGCAACTCCCATCTCTTGCGGGGGTGCAATTAGTGCCAGCACCGTCTGTTAAGAGTTTGGGTGTAATCTTCGATACCTCCCTCTCTATGGAGGCGCAGATTACAGCTATAACAAAGGCGGCATTTTTTCATCTCCGCCAAGCTAAGCAGTTGGCCCCTTATCTCTCTCGCCCTGACCTAGCCACTGTGATCCACGCAAAGGTCACCTCCAGACTGGATTATTGTAACTCGCTCTACGTGGGGCTGCCCTTGAGACTGACCCAGAAACTCCAGCAGGTGCAGATTGCCGCGGCGAGACTCCTTATGGGGTCTTCGCTGCGAGATCACATTCATCCGGTACTATACCAGCTGCACTGGCTCCCGGTGGAGTACAGGATCAGGTTTAAGGTGCTGGTTTTAACCTTTAAAGCCCTATACGGCCTAGGACCCTCGTACCTACGGGACCGCCTCTCCTGGTATGCCCCACAGAGGAACCTACGGTCTGCAAATAAAAGCATCCTGGAGGTCCCAGGCCTCAGAGAGGTTAGGCTGGCCTCAACTAGAGCCAGGGCTTTCTCGGCTGCGGCTCCAATCTGGTGGAACGCTCTGTCACAAGAGACTAGGGCCCTGTGGGACCTGACATCTTTCCGCAAGGCCTGCAAGACAGAGTTGTTCCACCAGGCCTTTGGTCAGGGCCCAGCCTGACTCCCTCCTCTGGCAACCTGCACAGAATTTTGCTTAACGGTTGCCATTAATTTGGTTTTAATTAATTTTTATAATGAAATGTTTTTAGAATGTTTGATTATTTGATTGTTTGATTATTTGATTGTTGTTAGCCGCCCTGAGCCCGGCTTCGGCTGGGGTGGGCAGGATATAAATAAAATTTATTATTATTATTATTATTATTATTATTATTATTAACCTAAGAATGTATTTGACAAGCAGGCTAATATGGGTAGTTACAAAGGTAAGTTCCAGTGCCAGCCACTTATAACTGGAGTAACATGACTCCATCTGGCAGCCAGGTTCTGCACCAACTAAGGCTTCTTAGTCATATTCAAGGGCAACACCATGTGTAATGCAATGCAGCGTTCAATAAGAAGGTTAACAGAGCATGGACTGCTGCGAAAGCCTAGCTCTATGCGGTAATGGCCACTGCTGAATAATCCGCCAAAACTTGTAGAATATACTCCATCCCACCAAATGTCAATGTTAGATCAAAGAACATTGATAGAAGTTTTTCAGCATGGTTTTAGAGAAGCCCTCACTTGCCTCACTTAATTGATAGAAGTGCTTCTCAGTCTTGCCAGTACCTGCCAGCAAGGTCACTTCCCATTCCCTTTTGCTTAGAAAATCTATAGCATAGAGTCAAGCTGAATAAGGCTGTGGGTAAGACAGGTCTTCAGCTTTGTACCAAGTAACTTACAGTAATTTCAGACATATGATTTAAAGTAATTTAAAGTCTTCACATGAGGAAATTGAAAAATAATAGATCACATTCAAATTACATATAAAATGCCGCAGAAGCAATTGTTAGCTGATCATAGAAATGGGGAAAAGATTTGGAGCAATTTGCATTTAAAGGCAAAGCTTCCTAATTTACACTTCCCAAGACAATAGGTTTTTTGGGGGTTTTTTAATTGTCAACAGGTGTCGAAATATAACCAATCAGATGCCCTTTTCCTGGTATGTGGCCAGCACCAAATATATAGCTCCCTTCAGGACTCTGGTACATCCTGACCCCAGGGCTTTTCTTCAACCGGAACTCATTGGAACTCAGTTCCAGCACCTATCAGGTGGGCACCATTGCTATTGCAAGGGAGGGGTTCATGGTGAGTTCCAGCACCTCTTTTTCTAGAAAAATATCACTGCTGACTCCATTTAAGTGGGACAAGATCTGGGAAAACCCTGAATATACAGAACTGGGTGTAACTTAAAGAACTTAAAGGATATATAACTAAAAAAAAAAAAAGGAATTATGAAATATTATTCCAATATGTGATCACAGTGGGGAGACTAACATGGACATGGACAGAAGACTTTACTATTAATCAATATGTATGGTGGTAGGAATTAATGGAGGTAAAGTTGACCTAATTGAATTTTCAACCACATTGAAGTCAAGGTCATGAAATCTCTGGGCTACACTACAATGTGATAATAGAATAATATCAGTCACAAGCGTCCACTATGTGCATCATATGTGAGGTTTGGATTGTTTGAAATGTCCTAATTTGTGCAGCGTCCCTCACTTTTTTTTTCTTAAGTGGAAGAATCATGCTGGCCAGGCTTTTACATTTATTGTTTTCCACACAGAATATCGACCTTGTATGTGATGCAATATATGTTGGGGAGAGCACAGTGCTCCTTTGTCATAAAAATAGGAACACTTCTCATGTGTTTTACATGAGACATATTTCGATCCATAGATAATTTCTCTTGGGACCACTACTATTGAATGCTACTGGGATTTGTTGTTTCTCCAAGAACATATGCAGAGTGTAGAGTCATAAAACCTTGTCACTACAAGGTACATATTTACCACACAGAAGATACGGAAAATCAAGAAACTCGTTTTAGAGATTTTGACTTTATTTTCATGAAATACAAATGAAGAAATCAAGCAAGACTAATGACAATGCAGCATGCAAAGGTAAAAAAGAAGGAAAGAATAAACTCTCCCTACTAGTGTTTTCCCAATTGTCATGCAGTAGGAAATGCCAGAGAATAATTTGCAATGTAGAAAACTTGGCAGGTGGCCTGACATAATCCATCACAACATCCTCTCCTTACATCTGCTAAACTCACTTTAACATTGAGAAAGCAACTGCAGCCTAGATATTTCAATTGTTGTAAGCATTACCTAGATAACATTTGTGAAGCAGTCTGAACCCTTGAAATATTTTATATACGTGTTAAGCAGTGTATAACTGTCAAGTGTCAGCATCAAAAAATCACAACCTACCATTTCAAAACTGGGATGTCTCTGGATTGCTTAATACTGGCAGTAAATATTCTGTAGCTGCTGTATTTTTATGGTAAAGTGCAGTAACCTGGTTTCTGCATGCATCTGTTCATGTGGTATGGACTCCATACAGAAAGCAAAAGATCTGTGATTATTGAAAAGCAATCCCCTTTAAATTCAATGTGACTGACTGCCAGATATGTGTACATAGGATTGCACCCTTACTTAAGCACATGCAGCTTGCATTTTGGTACGTGAATATAGCTGACTGAACACAGTGGGATCTACTTCTGAGTGCACACACTTGCACTATTTAAATGTCTGGGTTAATGCCCTGTGTATGCACACTTCTCTTTTGCTGAATGCAAACTTCTTCTACTTTCTCTTACACATAAAAGCATACACAGTGTCTTATCTCCTCACAGGAACACAAACGTATGTTATCTTTAATTTTCACAAATCTCTTCATCTCATCTCATTTGTTAGACTCGGGGGGGGGGTGCCCTTTTTCAGCACACTATGTGCACCTGTGTCCCTCCCCACCAAATAGTGACTCTGAAGAATCAGCTGTACGATTCAACACTTAATTTAGATATATTAGCTAAAATAGTCACTAGCTTCCAAATACTGATTCTTTAATGACACATATAATTCAATAATCAAACCATCTCCTGTTTTATGATCAGAATTAAGATCTATATAGTTTTGAAAATAAAAATTGCTGAAAGAATTGTTATCCAACGAATAGAGTTTATTAGATCAGGATTACTCATAAGTGGACAGCAGGCCTCCTTTCCAGCAAATGTCATTGGAATATGTGGGAATAAACAAAGTTGGCAGCATATTGGTCATCCCCATTGAAGGAAAAGGACTGTATCCTTTACTGGTATGTATAGGTACAATAGAGGTGGGGGAGGGGGGCTTTTTATATGTTATAAATTTATTCAATGTAACCATTTCCAAAAACTTAGTGTTAAGCCATACTTCCAGACATGTTAGTTGTGTCTAATTTGTTGCAGGAAAACCAACATAGGGCAGATCCAAGCTATACACTGAAAGCAAACTTAACTCACACTTAAAGCACATGTTTAAAGGTTCTTTGGGGGGAAGTCATGTGCTTCAAATGAGCTTGGATATGCTTTCAAATGTATAACATGAAATGACCTATAGATTTCTGTGGCACTTTAAAGTTTAACAGAATTGTGGCATAGACTTTGTGGCATTGTGGAACATAAACTTTAATGAACTGAGAGCCTTTTTATTGACTAAAACAAAGTCCCTGAAAGCATATTTTCTGTCTTTTACTCTTCTTTTTACATTTATATCCTTTTTTTCACATAGTTGGCATACCCATGTAGGGACTGGAGAGATCCTTGTTGGAACATCTGTAGAACTGCTGCCAGTCCATGTAGACAGTTTTCAGTTAGATAGACCAAAGTTCTGACTCAAAGTTAAGTAACTTCATTTATTCCCATGTTTCCTTTTTGGGTAGCAGGAAACTGTGTTTAGGAGCAATGAGAGGGTCCATGAGTTCTTCTCCAGTTCTTCCCCAGTTCAGATTTTACCCTGAATCAGAAAAGAATTTTCAGGCTTTTGAAATGCTTTCCTTTTCTTTGACTTAAGCAGCTGAGTCTTTGAAGGTTGTAAACCACAACCTGGCAAGTTTTGACAACACCTCAGGTACATCATTCACAGCAAAATTTTATGTATTTCTAGTCAAAAGCATTATATATATATATATATATATATATTTGCTTTCGTAGATTTTCACGGGTACAGGAATGTAGGTTTTGGTGTCTTCGGGTGTCTTCCCGTGTAAGAGTTGGGGTGTCTAGGCGACGTTTCGACGAGGTCTCACTCGTCATCTTCAGGCTGGTGCTTTCGGCTTCTTGTTACTAGAACAGAGCAGGGTCTCAGTGTTTGAGTTCCTATAAATACTGTTGAGGGGGTGTGGTGTATAGCCTCCAACGTTCTGGGCAGATAGGAAGTTCCTAGGTTAATGTGCCTTTTCTTCTTTTGTTCATTAATTACTTGAGGGATATCTTGAGTGATTACTTGAGTGATATTCTGAGTACCACTTAGGAGGGTCATTAGGTGTGGATTAGTTGCTAAAGCTTTCGTGTCTTGACCTCTTGAGCTTGTGAAGAGTTTTTCTGAGAAGATGGCTGTACTGCACTTAGTTGTGCTCTGGCTTGGCTTCGTGTATAGGGGCGAGCTGTGGTTTTGTGCCCTGTGCCAGCCTACACAGATCTGGCTGGCACAGGGCACAAAACCACAGCTCGCCCCTATACACGAAGCCAAGCCAGAGCACAACTAAGTGCAGTACAGCCATCTTCTCAGAAAAACTCTTCACAAGGTCAAGAGGTCAAGACACGAAAGCTTTAGCAACTAATCCACACCTAATGACCCTCCTAAGTGGTACTCAGAATATCACTCAAGTAATCACTCAAGATATCCCTCAAGTAATTAATGAACAAAAGAAGAAAAGGCACATTAACCTAGGAACTTCCTATCTGCCCAGAACGTTGGAGGCTATACACCACACCCCCTCAACAGTATTTATAGGAACTCAAACACTGAGATCCTGCTCTGTTCTAGTAACAAGAAGCCGAAAGCACCAGCCTGAAGATGACGAGTGAGACCTCGTCGAAACGTCGCCTAGACACCCCAACTCTTACACGGGAAGACACCCGAAGACACCAAAACCTACATATATATATATATATATATATATATATATATATATATATAGCTTCATTTCTGTCGTTACTGATTGTGACAGATCATGAAAAATGTTAATAAATTGCTGAATACATGCATTAAATAATCTCTCTCTCTCTCTTTTGTATCAGCAGCCATGCCACATCTCTAGGAGAAAATGCCTAATTCAACTGTCCTTCCTACTTTTCTTCTCTTGGATTTTTCTGACAACTGGGAGCAAAACGTTTTGTACTTCACTCTTTTTTTAGTGATTTACTTGGCAGCCTTGACAGCAAATTTTCTTATCATCTCAGCGGTTACCCTGGATCAACAACTTCATACCCCCATGTACTTTTTCTTGGTGAATTTATCTGTTGTTGACCTTGGTTCCATTTCTGTCACCATCCCCAATGCCATGATCAATTCACTTTGGAACACCAGAGAGATTTCATTTTCTGGGTGTGTTGTACAAGTGTATTCTTTGTTCTTCTTCTTGATCTCAGATTTGTTCTTGCTCACAGGCATGGCGTATGATAGGTATGTTGCCATCTGTGACCCACTGCACTATGAGACAGTGATGGGCAGGAAAGCCTGCATCCAGATGGCGGCCAGTGCATGGATAGCTGGCCTTCTTTACTCGGCCTTACACACCGGTAGCACTTTTGCCATCACCTTCTGCTCCAACATCATCAACCAGTTCTTCTGTGAAATCCCACAACTGCTGAAAATTTCCTGTGATAATTTATACCTCATTGAAGTTGGAGTTATTGCTTTCAGCGCATTTATAGTCTTTACCTGTTTTGGTTTCATAGTTGTTTCATATGTGCAGATTTTCAAGTCAGTGCTCAGAATCCCTACTACTCAAGGACGAAATAAGGCCTTCTCAACTTGCCTACCACATCTCATTGTTGTCTCCTTATTTATAAGTACTGGTGCCATTGCCTACTTGAAGCCTGTCTCAGGTGCACTTTCAGATCTGGATCTGGTGATTTCTGTTTTATATTCTGTAGTACCTCCACTGATGAATCCAATTATTTATACCATGAGGAACAGGGACATCAAAGTTGCACTTTGCAAAATGTTTCAGTACATTGTTTCTTACAGGAAATAAGGAAGCTTTTCCCACTGTGAATCCGGTATCCAGCCCTGTGAGGTTTAATTAGAAACAATGGACTTTTATAGGCAAATGCCAGAATGAAACGGGACATAACATAGATATGTATATGCATGTATGAATCTATCTAGTCATCCTCACCCATTTAAACTATTGCACTGAAGTTATTTGAATCCTTTGAGTTCAGTCCTGAGTATGAGTAACAACGGATGCATTTTGTCAAAAGTTCATCACTGTTACAGGTGCCACATAATATATGTTCTGCATTTGTAAGAAATATATATATATTAGTGTGGTGGCACCTATGCTGTGGAACTCCCTGCCTATTGACATTAGGCAGGTTCCTTCACTGTACTCTTTTGGATGCCTGCTGAAAATATTTTTGGCTAGATAAGCCTACACAAAGGATTGAAATGGCGACGTGTTTTCAGTTTATTTCTGGGTTTTTTAATTTTAAAAAAGTTTTAATTGTTATTACTAGTAATATTGCTGTTTTATTCTTTCTGTAACCCACTTTGAAGTTTTCTACAATCAAACACAATATAAATTTTATGAAATAAATAAAATTAATTTTTAAAAATGATCTTTTAATCTTCCACTGACATTAGTCACCTATATACATAAAAATCCAAGGCTCACATCACACAGACCCTATTGGAGGATGTGTAGTGCAGCATCAAAGTCCTAGATTGTATGAAGTCAGCTCTAACCATGTAGTAATCTGACCTTGCACTCTGTAGGAAACTGTACTTTCTTATATATTCATTGAATATAGTTCTCAGCAAATAATATTAATGTGGGTATTGCTTAACACAGAGAATGAATCCATTTACAACAATAGATCTGAGGGTTACTGAAAATACAATAAATTGTTGAAAGCTACAGAAATTTAAGATCAGCAGAACTATAATTATATTTCTCAGTATAGATACTGTAAACACATACATTTTAAAGGTGGGTGAAAATGAACATTTCTCTACCTCCCAAAGCAATTAATTTTTCCCCCCAAGGGTGACCTCAATGTCTATCCCTGGAGGACACCAGAGGGATGAATTTCTCCCCCTCATTTGCTCCAAAGCTTTTACTTTCATGCTAGCAAGTGGAACCAGTTGAGTTGAGGTGGGGTGCAGGCTGATGTGGCATAACAATGATAGCACAACTGGAGGAAAGGAGCTGCATAGCTTCTTCTCATCTCATCCCCAATGTCACAGATACATCATAGATTTTCCAATTGAAAAAGGCACCAAATAGAACATAGGGAGGGAGCATAAGCAACTGAACATTGCAAAGGTGGAATTCACCAAAGATAGAGAAACCAAAGGACATGAAATGTCTGGAATGATATATGGAGCAGGATATCTGGAACAAGGGAACAGTCGGGGGAGAAATGAGGGAAGAATAAGAATATCTGAAGCTGTTCCCATAATCTTCTTAATTTCACTATTACATTTATTGTCAGGAACTGGACTGAAGAGGAATGGTGCCCTCCCGCCTTCTCCTGAACCTTCCTGAGAACAAGAGGACAGTATAGATTTAGAACAGTGGTTTGCAGAAGGGCATAGTTCAGAGGCTGCAGAGGGCAGAAGCTGGGAAATACTGGAAGAGGAACAGCAGGAAGAAGGAGAAGTACCAGGGGAGAGACAGCTGACACACTCAGTGTCCTTGGAAAGCATTCCTGACCCCACCTCTCCCAAGGCCAGATGGGCATCGAGGGTATTAGAAGAGAGAGCTAAGAGGCAGAAAGCTGAGATTAACTGATGGAGTGACATTGAATAGGGGACACGTAGGGGGGTGGAACTTTACTTGGAGCAATGTCATCATTGAATAGAGACTACATTCTTTGTCTCTCTGTGAATACTGAATAAATTATGTGGTAAGGACTTTTCGTCTTTATCTGCTTTTTTGGCTGCCGCCAGGGGAGGGATAGGATTCCCCTGAAGCCTTGACATTTATACACCGCCTTTCTTTCAAGATGGCACTCTTCAATGATCACACTAAAGATTATGTGATACATAGGATTTCCATGCTGTTTTCCATCTAGGTATGAGATGGACCCAGACTCATTATCTTCAACAATGCCTTTTAATCACATTACTTCATGGTCTGGGATCTCCCCTTTTTAATATTTGAACTCATTTGAAATGCATTTCAAAGTTAAGCAGTTCAGGATAACTTTGTAGACCGATCTGCATATCTGACAGCAATATGCTGAGTCTGTCACTCATGATGGATCATTTGAAAGCTCCATCCTGAACATTCGTCTTTGTCCTCTGCAAACAGTGACATTCCATAACGTCTTTTTCTCACTTTGGCTCTCAAATAATTTAGACATAATGATCATTCTCTTGGTACTTTGGAAATGATCTGGACTGGGCTCCTGGGGGGGGGGATCTCTAAGTACTGTTTCAGAAGGAGCATATATAATTTTCCTTCCCCAAAAAAAACCACACTTCCACTGTAGTTTGAAATCAGAAGCAGAGACCTGGAGCACAATGTAGATGATTTCAGTATCACATTTATTTCATTATAGAAGATAAATTGGCAGATCCTTTCTCAAGTTAAATTTGTGAAAGTTACATAAATATAAAGACCTTAATAGAGAAATACTGAAAGATCACTGAAAGTATGAGAAAATTGTACAAATCTTGGAAGAAATATAGACAATAAACCAGTAATTATAGTAATAATAATATCTTGTTCCTTTCTCTTGTTGGATGCATCACCGTGATAGTCTGTTTTCCTAATATATGTTGGATAATCTTCTTTCACATATGCAAGACCAGCTATACTTTCCAGATCCACAGTGCAAGCAGTTGTATAATCTGATGGGAATGAGAATGGAATGGAATATGCCAAACAAATGTGTATAAGCAGCAGATCCAAGGTAAGATGGATTTCCCACAACAAACACTCTGTGAGGTGAGTGGGGCTGAGAGACTTCAGAGAAGTGTGACTAGCCCAAGGTCACCCAGCAGCTGCATGTGGAGGAGCGGAGACTCGAACCAGGTTCCCCAGATTCCGAGTCTATCACTCTTAACCACTACACCACACTGGCTCTCTTTTTCCTGTAGCCCTAAGGAAAATCCTTATGAGGGTGGAATTTGCTTTTTGAGGAAATCGTACATTGGTGCCCTACACAGAATTAATTCTTGAAGCAGAGGTGCTCTGTCCCCATTGTTGGTTATAGAATGACAGGTGGAAAAGCAAGCCTTGACATGATTCTCAGCCAGGAATAAGAAGGACTGGGCAAATGCTGTACACTGAATAATTTTAGTATAAAAATTACAGAGATTCCAATGGCACCTTAATGACCAACTTTAATCATGTTATGTTTAAATTTAAAGTTGAAATAAAAAGGAAGTTGTAATGAGTCTTTACAACATAAAGTTCATAAAAAAACAAACAAATTGTTACACAAGTCCTGGAAGACCTGCTTTCTGCTTTGCAGATCTTTTCCACCTAAGGCCGCTGAAAAGACTCTTGGGATGGGGAATTGCTGTTATTGATATTATTCTTTTGTTTATTATGATTTATGTGGAAATGCTTACATTGGTTGTATACTTTTTGATGGTTTATGAATTGTTTATGAAAACATGCAGAAAACGTGGCCAAAAAGCTCCCCTGTTGGCTAGCAAGGTCAAACTTACACCTCATAACAGTAAGTATATTCTATTGTTGTACTGTGTATTTTGAGTCTGTGGGCCACAATAAAGCTGTGTGTGCGGTTTGCTTGTTGTTGTCATTACTAAGAAGCGTCTCACTTCTGAGCTTTGTCAGTCTCCAGGGAACACATTTGTGATCCAATTTATACAACCAAATATAGTATAAGAGAAATTAACATTGCTTCTTCCAATGCAGTGCCCTTGCCCTTGTACTGGTCAGAGGTAGAGAAAGAAAGGATATCAAACCTTTAGATGTACATTATGAATGAAGACACTGCAGAGAGAAACTGATGATGTACTAAGGGAAGAAAATCATAAAGAAAAAAGAGTAAGTTTTCTCAATTTCTCTCTCACTCTGCAATTGGACTTCTCAATTTTCTTTGCTATCTACCTCTCTAATCAATTATTATGCTATTTGTTAACCCCCCATCCACTCTTTATCCCATTCTACATTATTATTTGTCCTTCAATAGCACACCATTTCAGAAATATGTCTTCATTTGCTATTCCTTTGCTATTTCAACCAAACAGCACCCTGTTTTCATATGCTGAAACAGAGGGCAACCGAAATGTTCAAGATTCAGGAACAACTAACCTTTGGGGTTTGGTTATAATTTTTGGATGGGGGGGAAGGAGTTTCAACTTAGGAAACAAAGCTGAGTTGGGGGTACATAACAGAACTGTATCAAATTATTCATGGTGTGGAGAAAGTAAATAGGTTTCTCCATCTTTCATAATACTTGAACCTGAGGGCTATCCAGTTTTGGATGTTAGAAGATTCAGAAAAGGCAATGGAAAATACTTCTTCACATAGTACAGATGACCACCTCCTTGCATGGCTTTAAAAAGGGGAGTAGACAAATTCATGGAAGATAAGACTGTCTCTGAATGTCAGTTGATGGGGAAAGACAAGTAGGGAGAGGACTATTGCACATGTGTCCTTCTGTGAAAGAGGCACCTTATCTAAAGCAACACATTAGCTTGTGATAATTCACATAGAATTTGTAAAATGCATAATGACTTTAAGTGTAAATCAACTGAGTAGCATTCCTTTTTTCATGGATGTAGAATTTCTCATAAATCCCTTTCATTTTACAGAAATTGCTAGCCTGACTGAGCCAGGAACCTACCAGCTCAGCTGGACATATGCTGGATCCAAACTCCATGCATCCTGGAGGAACAAGCCATAGGATTTTGCCCTTTGGAAGAATGCCCACTTCTTAAGACTTAAACCAGCTTATATTTTACTGAGCCAAGTTAGGAGCAAAGAATCAGCCAACTGACCTGGAGCTGTGTTGGAGCTCTTCAACATCCTAAACTGCTCATCCCCGTAGATCTTGCCACAGGATTGCCCCCTAGTCTGCTAGTCTTTTTAAATTCATCACATGATTCTTTTCAGTGTTTCATTTAACATATTAACAAAAGTACCCATCTTTAATTCACATCTCTTCAAATTCCTTCACTTTCCCCATAAAAAACCTGATGAATAATTGTGAGTTATTTATACTAAAAAATTAAAGACAGGAAAAATCCTTCACGGAGACCTGTCCAAATAGTCTAACACTTTCTGCTTGACTTCATGGCTATCTTCCTTTCCAGAAGCAGCTGAGTTTCCTGAGGAGAAAATGTCCAACACAAGCACATTAACATACTTTCTACTTGTGGGTTTCTCTGAGATTCAAGAACTGCCCAAACTAAACTTCATAATGTTTCTCATAATATATTTTGTTGCCTTAATGGGAAATATTCTCATAATAACCACGGTAGTTCTCAATGTCCATCTCCACACCCCAATGTATTTCTTTGTCCTAAATCTATCCATTGTTGACCTTGGATACATTTCAGCCACTATCCCCAAAGCCATGACAAATTCCTTAATGAAGACTAGAGTGATCCTATTTGCTGATTGTGTTGTCCAGTTATTTTCATTTGTTCTCTGTGGTGCATGTGAATTTTTCCTCTTGACAGTCATGGCCTATGACCGCTACGTTGCCATTTGTCATCCACTGCATTATGAAACCGTAATGAGCAGAGGCAGATGCATTCAACTGGCATGCTTTGCATGGATATTTGGCCTTCTAACAGCAACATTGCACACTGGGGCCACATTTGCAAGTCCCTTCTGCTCCATCGTCATCAACCAGTTCTTCTGTGAAATACCACAGATGCTCAGACTATCCTGCTCTGACTTGTATATTCTTGAAGTTGGAGCTATTGGTCTGACTGGCTGTTTATATTTTGGATGCTTCCTTTTCATCCTTGCATCTTATGTGCAGATATTTAAAGCAGTGATGAGAATCCCCTCTGTACAAGGAAGGCAGAAGGCCTTCTCTACCTGCCTGCCCCATATAATTGTACTATCCATGTTCTACTTCTTTGGTGTCTTTGCCTACATGCGGCCAGTCAATAGGATTCCATCGCCAATGGATCTGATTGCTGCTGTAGCCTATTGTGTTGTGCCACCATTGATGAATCCAATAATATATAGCATGCGAAACAAGGATATCAAAGGAGGACTCTGGAAACTGATTGCCTGGAAATCTCCTGGGAAGACAATTATCCAGTTGTCACTGCTCACTTCAGCATTTGCTCCTTCATGAAAATTCTCAAATTGTAATTGTTTGTTAATAATGTAGCTGATGGAAAATAAGTGCTGGTTAAACTTTTCCTATATTTATCTTTTTAATAAAATAAAATAAAAACCTAAAGGAGACTGAGAGAGACACCCTCACTGAAGATGGGTGCTGGGTAACATGACTTATATTTGGGGTGCATTAATAGATAAAATCCACCCTTGTGAAGAGGTCTACAATTAACTGACTGTGGTAGCATTTGAGATTTCACAGCAGCAAGGTATTATTGTTCAGGGAACTCTGCCCAGTGTCCCCTCACTCTCTATCAGAGGTTCAAAGTATATGGAACAAAACTGTGGTGTTTTTTATTACACTCTATGAGGGTTTAACACTGGATAATAACTGGATAATAACTGTAATAAGTAAGGCACACATCTTGGTTTTAAACACAAATTCTGAACATTTAAAAAATGGGTCCTCTGATGCATGTTTGGGTTAAAAGTGGGTCCTGAGACTAAAAAGGTTTAAGACTACTTGTTCACTGGAGGGTACCATGTTGGCTACTCCTGGTTTGTATAATATAATATAATATAATATAATATAATATAATATAATATAATATAATATAATATAATATAATATAATACAAATCAATACCAGGAGTCCAGTGTTGGAATAGACGGATGACTGGGAGCAACTGCCAGGATCATATAACACCAGTCCTAAAGGATCTACATCGGCTCCCAGTACATTTCTGAGTACAATTCAACATGTCGGTGCTGACCTTTAAAGCCCTAAATGGCTTTGTCCCTGCATATCTGAAGGAGCATCTCCACCCCCATCGTTGAGCCCGGACACTGAGGTCTACCTTTGAGTGCCTTCTGGAGGTTCCCTCACTGTGAATAGTGAAGTTACAGGGAAACAGGCAGAGGACCTTCTTAGTAGTAGCACCTGCCCTGTGGAACGCCCTCCTGTGAGATGTCAAGGAAATGAACAAGTATCTGACTTTTAGAAGACATCTGAAGGCAGCCCTGTATAGTGAAGTTATTATGTTTGATGTCTTACTGTGTTTTAATTTGTTGGTATCCACCAAGAGTGGTTGGGGAAACTCAGTCAGATGGGTGGCATATAAATTTTATTAATAATAATAATAATTATAACATTACTAATACTGCTGTATATTAACAGTGCATACTCTGATGTAATGAAAAACCATTTCCTCCTCTACCACCCACCCACAAATAATTTAAAGTGAAGCTGTCTTTCTGGGCTGGAGGAGCATTGGACAATTTCCTGTTTGGGCTGGAGCTTTCCTCAAACAATAAGATCTTCCTGCTTCTGGAATGTTTCTGTGTTGTCCTTGCCTTTGATGCCCAGTTCTACTCTTTGTTTCTCTAAATAAAAAAATTCCTTCCAGTAGCACCTTAAAGACCAACTAAACGGACATAAATAAGAATAAACGGACATAAATCTGACATCAAGAATCACAAAACAGAGAAACCAGTAGGAGAACACTTCAATCTCCCAGGACATTCTATACAAGATCTCAAAGTAGCTGTTTTACTACAAAGGAATTTCAGAAATAGACTGGAAAGAGAAGCTGCTGAATTGCAACTCATTACCAAACTTAAAACCATGGAGAGACCTGGTTTGAACAAAGACATTGGATTCTTATCCCATTATACATGACTAAGCCATTTCTCACCTTCTCACCCCTTGCCTTTTCCTGTGAGACCTATTACAGTCGTTAAGAGTCGTCAACAGGCTCATCTCAGCTATCTGCCAATCTCCCATTCCCACCACCCTTCTGAGTAATACCCCTCCCCACCTTCTCACTATATAGTAGGATCTGGCAACTTCTGTTTCAGTGTATCTGAAGAAGTGTGCATGCACACGGAAGCTCATACAAAGAACTAACTTAGTTGGTCTTTAAGGTGCTACTGGAAGGATTTTTTTTATTTTGACTATGGCAGACCAACACGGCTACCTATCTGTAACTGGAATCTTTGTTTCTCGTTGACCTCAGCTTCCTGTGTGTGGCATAGTAACCAATCCAAAGGAGTTACTCAATGATACCTGTTTTGTGGTATCTATCCAACATTTTTTTCTCAATTTCTTATATTCCTTTATGTTTGCCATCTGTTATCCATGTCTAGACCCCCCCTCCCTTCAGGATTATATCATTCTGAAATTTCACTCGTGATACATTTAGATTTATTGCTGATGTACTCAAATATCAGTTGAAGGCAGAAGCTGGAAAAGTTTGTGAAGAGATTAATCTATGGCTGTAATTAAGAAGGGTTTGAATAAAATAATTTGGTTGGAATTGACACTTCAAATATTTCAGTAGCTGTTTGTTGTAAGCATTACATCACTTCTAAAAGAAAAGTACATTTCCCCTCATTATTTCACAGTCCATTGTGCTCAGCTAAATTAGTTCAAAGGCATAAGACTGTCCCTTGAGGAACAGTTAAGCTAAATTCTTCCATCAAGACCACAAACACCTGAAAAACTGCCTTGATAATTACACTTCATTATATTGATTGGAAAGCATTATCTCAATAATGTTCACCTATTTCCCTTCTTATTTCTCTGATTTCTCTTCAGAGAAATAAAATAAGTGTACCATTTAAAAATAGTTGCAATAGTTAATTCAGAATTTGAATCCTCAGCAGATGAGAACTTTAATAAATCATGCTCACCTAGCATTGACCCTGAAAATCTTCCAAGTCTCACATTAAATGAGTTGTATAGAATGTGTGTTGTGTGTTCTCCTTATTTCCCTCAGAGACTAATTAAAACAGTTTGTAGATGCTAATGATTCATTATTTGTGTTTCATTATTCCTGCCATCCCAGTCGGGGGGGGGGGATTGTCAAAATCTTACTGAGGTGTATATTTCACAGTTTTTCTGCAGAGAAAAGGAAAATAAAGCTTAGATTCAAACACTTTTTTAAAAAATCCAATGTCCCATTACATAGGCCTACACTTTCAGATTGTGATTAGGTCAGCTGCAATCCTATAGTACTTACATGGAAGTAAGTCCCATAAAAATCACTGGGCTTACTTCTCAGCAGTCATGAATAAGAGTCTGCTGTAACTTCCCAAAAATATGAGAATCACCCTCACATTCTCCAAAGTAACAGAAATATGACCAATGGTGACACCAAGAAAAACAACAACAATGGGATGGGGTGGGGCATAGAGTGGTGAGAAGTTGCTCCATATAGTAGATTCCTGAAAGAGAATGAAGCTATAGTACTCTATTTCACAGTCAAAATACATTTTCCCTGAAGGACACCTTATAGATTTTGATGGTAGACTTTCAAGTAAGGCTATGTAGCATTCCCTTGTTTTGAAACCTAGCTTAAGATAGTGTTTGTTGAATCACAGAATCGAAGAATTGCAGACATGGAAGGGACCGCAAAGGCCATCTAGTCCAACTTTCTGCAATGCAGGAATACAACTCATGACCCTGAGATTAAGAGTCTCAAGCTCTACCGGCTGAGCGATTCTCACTGATCTCTTCTTCTCAAAAGCTTTTCTCCTTCCACAAAAGAGGATCTTATTTCTGTCATTTGGAGGGCAGTTGGGATTTTTTTAAAGAGTTTCTCTGCAATTTCAGAGGTTGGAGGGTTGAGCTTTCCTTACTGTTGCAAGGTGGTAGAAGACGGAAGGTGTGTTATTCTAGCCATTACATATTTGTTCTGCACTCTGCAGTCTCTCTGGTCACCCATATTCATGAACTGAAAAAGGGTTCCCCTGAGCTGTAACTGAAGCACAGGGAGCTGCCAAGGCTGGCTACCAAGTGCCTGAGAATGGTGCGCTTGATGCTTTTATTTTTTAGGAATTCCTTACTTTATGTTTCCCCCCTCATTGATTTCTCTGAGGCAGCTAATTGCATAATAGATAATATGCATGTTCATTAAATTCACATAGTTTTCTTCAGAACCTTTTGTAAAATGTCAATTTATACACATTTAAATGCTAAAATGATAAAGTGTGTTCTCCCTAACAGAGAGCACGTGTTGCGGTTGGGGAACAGGCCGCCCAGCCATGACTAGGCAAATTAATCTGCAACCCTGGCCTTTAGGGTTAATCGGGTTGCTGGGGGAATATGATTGTTACCAATTTGGAGGAGGAGTCAGAAGCTTAAATAGAAGGGCCAGACGTAGGGACGTCCTCTTGGCCGTTTTGCATCGGATCACATGGAGCACTTGGACAATCTTCTCATTGTCTGGTTACATTTCTTTATTTTTTATTTCCCCTTTCTTTTTAATCCTCTCTAGTCCCTTAAATAATTTAATTCCCCCCTTTATTTCCCCTTTCTTTTTAATCCTCTCTAGTCCCTTAAATAATTTAATTCCCCCCTTTTCCTGTTCGATTTCCCACCCCACCCCTTACCCTGCCCTGTGGGAAGACTCTCCCTGTATCTGTGGCTTGCCTTTCCCAATAGTGAGTTAGCCCCCGTTAGGGGCTTTCTTTCACAAAAAGGTTTCCCCCATTTCTCTTGTTGAAATTGTGGGGCTAGTCAGGGCTGTTCCCAGCTTAGCTGGTATCACTTTCGTTTATAGTATCCCCGAAGGTTGGCTTTATGGCTCCCTGTGCCTCCAAGGACTATGAGCACTCTGTATATGCTCTTGAACTATGCTGTTTCTGAACAAGTTTATTTTCCTTAAGCGGCCCATTTGTGATAAAAGAACTTTGGGTTTCTTGAAGGGGTGCTTCCCTCAAAAAGGGCAAGCAGGGGTACCTGGACAAGCTGGGGGCTACCTCAATTCTGCTATTTCACTGGAAACATTTATGCCTGGCCTAGCATAATGCCTAGGTTGCAGGATTGGTCCCTGTATGGGACAGCTGCATGCTCCCCCATTGCTCTACCTGGACACTTAGGTCCTTTTGGTGGTTACCTCACTGCGAGGGATGTAACGGGCGCCACGTTTGCAATATGCAACTGGGAGAAAGCACCTTTGCGTGCCCGCATTGCAGTTTGCGTTGCAGAGCACGGCGCTGCACGGGCTGCAATTGCATTGCATTGCTAGGAGATTTGCAATTGCATTGCACGGAGCGTGTGTGCATTGCATGGAGGGTGTGTGTGCATTGCACGGAGTGTGTAGTTGCATTGCATGGAGTGTGTTGTTGCATTGCCCAGAGTGTGTTTTTTGCATTGCACGGAGTGTGTGTGCATTGCACGGAGTATGTAGTTGCATTGAACGGAGGGTGTGTGCAGTGCACGGAGTGTGTAGTTACATTGCATGGAGTGTAGTTGCATTGCATGAAGGGTGTGTGCATTGCAGGGAGTGTGTTTTGCATTGCACGGAGTGTGTAGTTGCATTGAACGGAGTGTGTAGTTGCATTGCACGGAGTGTGTAGTTGCACTGCACAGAGCGTGTTTTTTGCATTGCACGGAGTGTGTAGTTGTATTGCATGGAGAGTGTGTGCACTGCACGGAGTGTGTTTTTTGCATTGCACAGAGTGTGTGTCTGAAAAGGAAGCTGGCTCGGCGGCAGCTTGGTTGGGACTTCTTTAGGGGTTCTGGTCAGCGTCGGCCCTGTAAATTTACATATCATGATGGCAGCACAAGATGCCCCCTGCCCAAGCGGGGGCTGGAAGCTGGCAAGCAATAGCTCAATACCTTTTGCCCATATTCCCATTTTATTTAGGGATCCAGTTGGATATCATTGCTAAAACATACCACTTGCCTATGGAGAAGCTGTCTGCCTTGAAGGAAGTTATTTTGTAATACTTCCTCTGTAGCAAGTGATGCTTCACCAGATCTGATCTTGCTGGGTCACTTAACTAATCTTCCCACTAGGCCAGGCTGCCTAGATTTCACCCCTCCCATATCCAAGAATCTCCTGAGGAGTCTGCTGATTTTCCAGAGAGGAGGAGGCGTGTTCTGGTCTCTACTTATTCTGCTCCAGCACCAAATCAGTCAGTCAGTCAGTCAGTGTCAGAGAGAGAGAGAGACTGAGTGTTAGAGATCATGTGTAGAGATAAGGTTGCTGCTAAGGGCAGCTGCAGACACTCAGTGCAGTGCAGCATTTATTTATGCTTAGACCTATTAAGCTCTGTATATAGTTTGTATAGTTGTAGATAGAATAAAGAAGATATTCTACAGAGCTGCTCTCCGAGTTGTTTATATGCTCTGCTGTACTCTGCTGTGCGACGACTGTCTTCTTGTTGGAGTGAATCCGGTGCTCACAACTCTAAGCTGTGAGTCCACAGCACTTTGACCTGTTCCTGTGCAGAAGGTGGTCTCTGGAAGTGCTACCCAGCTCGCCTAGCCCAGTTGGGGCTGAAGTGGATGAGTCCAGTTGGTGGCACTGGCTCAAGGGCGATGCTGACAGAGGTCCCCTTACCTTTGTGTATGCCTACCAAGTGTGGTGAAGGCAGATATCAGGCGATGGTAGCAATTCCTGAATGTATGCAATAGTAGTTCGCCATGGCAGGATACCTTGAACCCGCACAGGGATTTTCAGGTTCATGCTGGTGCTGCTGGATCTTTGCCCTTTGGTTTTTATTTCAAGGGCTGCTGGTGTGCAAAGCTATGGCCTCAAGCCAGGTGTGGTGAGGCAATCATGTGACATAACTTTTCTTGAGTTTTCCCCATTGTAGTAGCAGTTCACATGTGGCCCGAGGAGTTCAGTGACCATCGGATCTGCTTTTGGTCTGATAACCAGGTAGTGGTGAGGTCTTGGCAAAACAGTCCTCACACTCTAACACAGTCTCCGCCCCTCCGCTCATGCTTTCAAGCTGCGCCACTTAAGGTTTAATATTGTGCTTTCTACGCTCCAAATTACACTGACACACTATCCGATTTTCAGATGAAGCGCTTCAGATCCTGGGCTCCAGACTCAGCTATTGCCAGACTTTTCCAGACCACCTGTGGCATTTTGACAACAATTAGTAATTTCAGAGAGTGGCAGTTTCCATTTCCCCTTTTGCTTTTACCTCTTATGGGAAGGCCTGGATGGATTTCTTAGCCTTAAGCTGGCAGTTCTCGGCCATTCAGAAGAATTGGCCCCCATCCTCTGAGCAGATCCTGCAGTATTTGGTCCACCTGCTGCAGATTGGGCATGCGGTTATAACTATCCGAATTCAGTCCGCTGCAATGTCTGTTACATTGAAGCTTTATTTTTCAGAGACCCTTGTATAAAGTTTGCAGTGCGCAGGGCCTTGGAAGGTTGGAACCTCCAACCTCATAGGACAGTGGGCGGGAAGTCGGTCAATTTTTACCTATGCAGTATCTGCAACAAGTTAACACTTGTCTGCTGGTTAAAGATCAAGGTGAGACTCCTTTCAGCAGTCCACTGCATTTTCGCACTGAGGGTTGGGGAAATGGTTGTTGGAGCCAGCACGGGGCTGAGAGTCTGGAGGCTTATTGCTTCTGGACTTTTCCTTATCCTTTGGAGCTTGTCATTAGAGTTGGTAACTCTAAAACAGACTTAGTGGGCAGGAGTGCCACAATCAGGCTTCCCGCCACAGGTGAGGAGGGCCCTTGCCCGGATAACAGAATATTTGGCTTTTTATTCCCTGGGGGCTGGCCCGCTCCTAGTGCATGAAAATGGGTTCCCGTTAGCCAGGCATCAATGTGCTTACGTCGTGCACCAGTTATTACAGCCTGCGGCTTGCTTACCGCTGAACACTCCTCATTCTTTACGATTAGGTGCTGCTGCAAAGGCTGCACACTGGGGGCCTGTCAGTAGACAGGATTGTGAATACGGGTCATTGGAAGTCTGACGCTGACAAGGGTTATATCAGGAAGTGTCACAATGATGTCTGTGCTGATGCTTGTCTGTTATTTCCTTTTTTCATAGGAGCAGCTGTGCACATTTGGGCCACAGCATTGTACACTAGGCTGGCAAGCATGTTGACGAGTTTGGACTGGGGCGCCATCTCAGTCTTCCTGCCCATGTGAACATATACTGGATGTCCAGATGGGGAATGCTTTGGGAGGAGATCCTTCCTTTGGTGCGGTCGAGTGTGACCTGTGCAGGTCCTCCCGCAGTGCTGGTGGTACAGCTGTGCGAGAATGTTTGCTGTCTTCCTCCAGCATAAGTTTGCATTCCTGCATGCAAGAGGGCTTGGATTGAGTTGATGGCAGCTCTCCCTGGACTCAAAATAATTTAAGGCATTGGTTCAAGGTGGTCTGGAGGGGGGGTTGGAGCACCTGTCCCCTCCAATGCGCAAAGATGTTCCATTAAGGGAATCCAAGGATTCGCCATGCTTTTGTCGACCCCTTTTGAGGGGTAGGGCCATGCAAGAGACCCTGGGAGCATTTGGGGTGAGCTTGAGTCCGATCCTGGTTCATTGCTCCCCCATGCTGTTTACTGGAACTGACGATATGGTGGGGCCCAGTCGTCAGTGCTGCCCTGCTGAGGTCAGGTGCAGCTAGTCGGGAACCAATGCCTAGACAAACTACCACCGAGCAGGCCAGAAAGCATGTTAATATGGCGGTGGAAAATAAAATAAATAAAGTAAATCAAATCAAATAAATAACATATAAAATAGAATAACAAATAAAATAAAATAGGTCCTTGCTTTAGGTGGTTCTGTGATATTGCACCCTGCTATTTTCTTCAAGACTGTTCCCCTCTTTGGGGCAGATGGGGGGTGCATCTTTCCCCTATGGGGAACGACACCTGGCGGGATGCGATTGCCTTGGGATTCATTGCTCCCCCACAATGTTTGCTGGTACTGACGATATGGTGGGGCCCAGTCGTCAGTGCTGCCCTGCTGAGGTCAGGTGCAGCTAGTCGGGAACCAATGCCTAGACAAACGTACCACCAAGAAGGCCGGAAAGCATGTTAATAAGGCAGTGGAAATAAAATACAGGTCGTTGGAAATCGAATGCATTCAAAGGTTATGTTCGTTAACATTATTGGTGTCTTACAATTTTTGCTTGTTTTATCTTAGGTTTAGCAGCTGTCCGCATCTGGATGGTGGGGCACAGCATCATGCATTGGGCTGGCATCAGTGCACGGCAGTCCGGATTGGGACTGGGTCTCGGCCTTCCTCCATGTGCAGTTGCCTTGGCTGTCCAGACGGGGAATGCGCCGGCCAGAATTCCTGCCGCTGATTCGGAGGCAGGTGCTGCTGGAAGGGCCGCCCACTGCTGTTGGGGTGCAGCTGGGTGAGAATGACCTGTGTGGCCATGGACTGTTTTTCGCTACGTGCTGCGATTTTGGGTGACCTGGAGACGCTGCGGGCAATGGTGCCAACAGCAAAAAATTTTCTGGTCAAAGCTTTTGCAACGACGCATTTGGAGGGGCAGTCGTTGCCCAGCTGCCACTGAAAGGGCCAGAAAACTCATCAATTCTGCTGTTTCAAAAAAGATTTTTGAGCTGGGTGGAGATGTGATTTCCCACCCCGAGATTCTTTTTGAGAGGCCATCCTTTTTCCGAGCTGATGGTGTGCACCTTTCTGCTTCAGGGAATGAGGCTTGGATAGGTGCGGTGGTGGCCAAGCTGAGGTCTTGGTTTAATACAGCTGGGAGAGAACGACCTGGTGGCTATTGGCCGTTCTTCACTGCGTGCTGCAATTTGGACGGACTTGGGGACATTGTAGGCAATGGTGCCTACAGCAATGATATTTTGGTCTCAGCTTTTGCAACGATGCGTCTGGAGGGGCAGTCGTTGCCCAGTCGCCACAGAAAGGGCCAGAAAGCGCATCAATTCTGCTGTGACACACCGGATTGCTGAGCTGGGTGGAGATGTGATTTCTCACCCTGCGATTCTTTTTAAGATGCCATCCTTTTTCCGAGATGATGGCGTGCACCTTTCTGCTTCAAGGAATGAGGCTTGGTTAGGTGCGGTGGCTGCCAAGCTGAGGTCTTGGTTGGGGCTGTGAGTGGTTTGGCGGTGAGCTGGAGGCTCCATGGCGGTTAGGCATTGGTTAATTGGTGCTTGGAGGGGTAAGTGCCTACCCCTCCAAATGATGCGGAAAGGGAATTCCGTTAAAGGAATCCAGGGGCTTGCCATTCTTTTGTCCTTGTCCGTGGAGCCGGACTTGGGCCGTGCAAGCCCCACCGGAACATGAGGGTCAGAAGTGAGGGCCTGTTTCCCGGCCTCCCTTCTATCCAATACTTGTTTCCCACGCTGGCTTCCGGTGGAGTCCGGAAGGGCCAGCTCTGTCCTTGAGGGCCAGGACAGATAGTCATAACCGATGCCTAAGCAACCACTCACAATTTTTTGTATTTTGAATAAAGTTGTGGCCAAAATTATGCCAAAAACCTTAAACAAAATTGATGTGTGAAGTGTGTAATTATTTGGGGGGTGGCACTGTGGAACTCAACACGCAAATTGAATAACTGAACACAATACTGGTATTTAATTGTTTTAATAATGATACCAATTAATACATGCAATGTGGCTCAGTTATTCAGTTTATCAATTTAATGTGTAAATGGGTCTAAACTGGCATTTTAAAAAAGGTTCTGAAGAAAACAGTCATTCATAGATAGATAGATAGATAGATAGATAGATGGTGTATGGTAGGAATTGGGAATCTGTGGGCTTCCATATGTTGCTGGAGTCCAACTCCCATAATAGCCAGAAAGGAGAGTTCCCCAACCTTTCTGAATATGTATGTTACAGCAGCCACATCCTAGAAGATTCCTTTCCTTCTGTTAAAGATGAAGAGTGGGAATGCTTTAGTGAAGATGATGATGTTATCTAGTTTGAATATGGCCTTGTATAGAATGTGTGTAATTTGCCCGAACTTTCTTTCTTTCTTTCTTTCTTTCTTTCTTTCTTTCTTTCTTTCTTTCTTTCTTTCTTTCTTTCTTTCTTATTCCACCTTTCCTTTCTTCCTATCCTCCTCTCTTTGTTATTGTCACAGCAGTTAGGCTGAAAGCTTGTGAGCAGCTGAAGGTCACCCAAGGTGAGCTTCATGGCTGAGTGGCGATTTGAACCCTGGTCTTCCAGATCTTAGTCCAACACTGCACTAACCACTGCACTACACCAAATTTATATACCACTTGAGTGTAAGAAAACTCTAAGTGGTTTACACAAAAATATAAAATAAATCTTTAAGGTTGTTTTCCCTATGCATATAGGTTTTGGGTTTAAATATTTAAATAAGTAAATGTGTTCCAGTTCACCCAACCTTCTGTGTCCTGCATCCTTTGTGGTCACAATAAAGATGAAAGATAATTTCCCAGCTGAGTTTCTTCATGCAGCTGCTGTAGTCCCCAGGTAACAAGTTTCACAAATCCTTGGACCCAAAAGAGAAAGAGGGAGAAAAACTACCAAAATAAACCTTCATGTCACATGCACATATACACCTCTTTAGCAGCCTTAAATACCAGAATCAGTGGAAGAAAACACTTTACTCTCCTTTTAGAATCTGAATGTCCTAGTGATATGTTCATAGATTAATATAGAAATGCATAACATGATGGGTGATCACCACAATACTGTAATTCAGAAGAAATAATCAACAGCAAGGTAATAATCTACCTTTTCCCCTCACCATCCCAATAAAAAACTCCTCTGAATGACATTTTTGTTGTGAACATATTATATTTTCCCTCTTTTTCCTTTCCTTTTCCTTCTCTACTCCATGAATTGACTTTTTAAGATGTACGTGCAGTTTAAGTTAAAGTGTTATTTGAGAGAAAAGTGGAGATTGCTTATCTACATGCAGGGACTAAATATATGGAGGCTAAGAAATCTTCCAGCAAAGATTGAAAAGCCATCCATTGGAGATACACTAGCTCCAAATTTCCTTCACAAATATGGTGATTGAACTAGACAATCTGTGCTTCTAATTAAGAATCTTTCAAATCAGACATAAACTTAAAGCTCTTAGTTCTGTTTATATTTTATTTACATTAACTGTCTTGTATCTTTATTCTTGGTGCATGAAATCTAGCTCTTTCAGTCAAAACAGCTGATGAATTTGAAGGAGAGATGAAACTACTGAAATGTTTATGGAACAGTTCCCATATTCCCAGTTCAGGGTTACATTCAGATATGTGCTTTAAAACATTTTTTGGTACAGTGTTACGTTCCTCTTTTTACTTCATGTCTTAGGCTCAGTGATATTCCTGAGTCATCTTGTTGGTCAGTATGGGCAACAGAGGCCAGATTACGTACCGGTAAGTCTTTGGTTTTATGCAGCAGATTTCTTCTGTTCAGGCTCATGCCCTCCAAATTATATCAGTTCTTTCTCTCCTTCTTCCCATAGAGTAGATGATGTCAAATGAGACCAATTTTCTTCTTCTGGGATTCTCTGATATGCGGGAACCGCAAATTTTACACTTTGTTATATTTCTTCTGATTTATTTGGCTACTGTCATGGGAAATCTACTCATAATCATACTCATAACCCTCAACCGTCAACTTCACACGCCAATGTACTTTTTCTTGATGAATTTATCCATCGCAGACATTGGCAACATCTCCATCAATGTCCCCAAAGCCATGAGCAACTCCCTCATGAACACCAGGTTGATTTCATATCCAGAATGTGTTTCCCAAGTCTTTTTCCTCATCTTCTTTGCAGTGACTGACCTGGTCCTCCTCACAGTCATGGCTTATGATCGATATGTCGCCATCTGCAATCCACTACGATATGAGACAGTGATGAACATGAGAGCCTGCATCCAAATGGCAGCCAGTGCATGGATTACTGGTTTTTTCTTTGCAGCGTTAGACACTGGGGGCACATTTTCCATCACTTTCTGCTCCAACGTTCTCAACCAGTTTTTTTTTTTTTTGTAAAATTCCACAATTGCTAAAACTCTCATGTAATGACAATTATATGGCAGAAGTTGGTGTCCTTGTATTTGTTGAATCTGTAGCTTTAGGATGCTTTATTTTTATAATTTACTCATATGTACAGATCTTCACCAACGTACTAAGAATCCCTTCTGTGCAGGGAAGAAAGAAAGCATTGTCTACCTGCTTGCCACACCTCATTGCTGTCTCCTTATTTATCTGCACTGGCACCTTTGCCTATATGTGTCCAACTCAAAAAGCCCCAAAACATCTGGTCATGATGATTTCTGTGTTATATTCTATGTTGCCACCCATGATGAATCCAGTGATTTATAGCATGAGAAATCAAGAGATCAGATCCGCACTGTCAAAACTTTTTGGATGGAAACTATGTTCCAAGCATCAGATGACAACCATCATTTTATGATCCTGTGCTAGTGTGTTTCACAACTTAAGTTCCTAAGAGAAATATACCCATATCTATATAACCTATACCTAGAGTTGCCTTAAACAGGGACAGACTACTTGTCTATCTAGCCTCATGAAATCATATATTATTTCTGCTTCTTTGCTCATCATTGTTGTGTGTGTGTGGTGAGTCAGATAACATTAGGCAGTGTGACAGAAGCAGCCCAGGGAGCAAAGATCGGCACTTCTGAAGAACTATAGAAAAAAGCATGTTTATTTCACACTATGCATACCAACCAAATTATTTGTGTATTGTCAGGAAATGCACAACATTCAGCTGTGCTATGCACATTCCCAAAGGCATGCTGTGGATTCACTGCACTCAATTTGGCACCTGCTGTAAACATTTTTGTTTAGGCAAACCTTCCCAGAGATCTAAAATATTTCAATCTGTTTTTAGTTTATTGCTGATTCTATTTTTTTTGAATGTTTAAATAGTTGTTTTTAACTGCTTTTGCCAATAATTTTTTTTTATTCTTTTGTAAACTGATTTGATTTTTTTAAAACAAACGAATAGTGTATAATTTTTTTTTCTAAATAAAATTATCATTCTAAATAAAATATATCATTTGCCCTACAGAATCATGCACATGAGCAGGGTTGCCATCTCATCCTCCCTCCCCTGACCTATAGGTAAAGGTAAAGGTACCCCTGCCCGTTACGGGCCAGTCTTGACAGACTCTGGGGTTTGTGCGCCCATCTCACTCTATAGGCCGTGAGCCCGCGTTGTCCGGAGACACTTCCGGGTCACGTGGCCAGCGTGACAAAGCTGCATCTGGCGAGCCAGCGCAGCACACGGAACGCCGTTTACCTTCCCGCTGGTAAGCGGTACCTATTTATCTACTTGCACCCAGGGGTGCTTTTGAACTGCTAGGTTGGCAGGCGCTGGGACCTATACCCAGTTGCAAAAAAAATGAGCAAATGCAGCTTTTGTGGCCCTGGAATATAAAGACCTTTTTTTTTAAAAAAAGATGCTCTACCCTTTCCCACTGCACGCTCTCATATACAGGCAGGGGGGTAACTGCTACAAGTCTAGGCTGCGGTGGAAGCTTTTTGCATGCCTGGAAGTGGGCTTGCCCCAAAATGGGAGGAGGAGGAAGAGAGAGTCAAAGACAGGTGGCAGGGAGAGAATGCTAGAGAACCTCCACCCAGAAAGGAAGAGGGCAGGTGGAAAGTGGATAATGGCATAACCTCTGAACATTGTGGGAGGGCAATTTGAGGCACTCCCTCCATGCTGCCAACCTTGTTGCTCTTCTTGCTGCTGACACCTTCCTTGCCTGACTGGTCACTTGCCCCCTCCCTCCCCCTTGCCCATTTGTCCGCTGTCGTCCTCCTCCTCCTCAGCCTCAGGGAAGAATTGGGAGATGCCACAGGACTTGCCATGGGCCTGACGCTACCTGGCATGAGGTTGCACCAGCCTGCAGAGTGTCAGAAGATCCCTGTCCACAATATCCTTCTTAATAGGTTGTCTGCTTGAAAGACTAGTGGTACTTTCATTTCCTTACTTCTGCTCCTCTTTGGATGTTTGACTGTCATCAACAGTGGTTTCTCTTGAAAGTGAAATATCTCTGGAAGGGAACTTTTTGATATCCCCCGCCCCTCACACACACACAAATACTAGATTCCTTCAGAAACTTAATGTACTCAGAAACATAGTTTAAAATATGCACAAGAAGTTGCTGAGAACCAATTGAGTGCCCCTTCAGAGTATTTTAAAGGGTTAATTTGTCTTTCCTACAGATTTGAACCACTTAAGAGGAATAGAATTAACAGAAATATAATAAACTAAAAGCACTTTCCCCCTCTATCTATAAAAGATAATTTCCCAGCTGATCTTGTACGCTGAGACATACTGGTCCCAAGGCAACAAGTTTCTCAAGTGCTCAGAAACAAAAAAGGAAGAAATGTTGCAACAATCAAAACAGCTTCAATCACATGCACATATATATACCTCCTTGGCAGACTTGAATACTAGAATCAGTGGAAGACAGTCAATTAGATGTATATTTCAAATCCGAAGCTCATAGCGGTACGTATTAGGAATGCACTAGCTGTGAATTTCCTCCACTAAATGGATGGACTTGATTGCCTACAAAGCCCCTTTGCACTCTACTATGCTGCAGTTAAGACATCAAAAGTACTAAATTGGCAGGTATTACTTCAAACCATTCACTGTTTTATGCTTTAATTCTGGGTGATGGAGAGCCACCTGTTCAGTACTAAGGGCTGGTGAATTTGAAGGGCAGTGATAAAACTACTGATGATTAATGATGCATTTCCCATATTCACAATTAGAGGCAGATACATACTCTTGATTTTAAAAATAATAATTTTCAATTCTCTTTATGACTTCATGGTTCTTGTACAACATGAAGCTACTGTCCTGATCTAAGAACTAAGGAATTTCTACATGTGTCTCCTCTTGCTTTATGGCAGGAGAGTGAAAAACATTTTCCCCTTATTATTATCACATTTCCTTGGGGTAACTAAAAAGATGCTGGATGCTAGCAATGGTTGGAGACTATGGCAGTGGAGGACAGTGTGAGAGACAAAATTGCATGGGGCCATCCATTCTTTCCTTCTGCAGCCCCTTTTCTCACCCCCCTCTCTTTCTCGCACAGAATGGTGCTGGGGAGATACAGATCAATTGTGCCAGAGGGTCTAAACTGACCATTACCTAAGAGCATTTGAAAATATATTGATGAATTCAGGTTGTGGTTTTTTTTTAAAAGACAAATGTTCAGGTAACAGATGATATGGAGCAAGTCAGATATTATGGGTCATTTGTTCCAAATCTTTCTCTGTTACATTCTCCCTGTCTCATATTCTTTTTTTATGTCTACTTTATTTATATTCCTGAGTCTTGGCTTCCTTCAATTATCGGCTCCAAATTCAACAACTTGTTCTGCACTCAGCAAATGTGGGAGGATCTGTCCTGCTGATAGTGCTCAAAAGAGGGGAAAGGTGGTGTTTGCCGTTGTTCTCATTGATAACTTCTTTAGAAACAGTGAATATGAGCTAGGGCACACAAACATTTAAGTAGTTGATTTTAACAAATGGTGTCTGAATGTGTGAATCAATTCAAATGATATGATGGTTAATTTGATTCATTGTGATACCAAAATATGACTTTTCATGGGCCAACTGCACATGAATGTCCTTATTTCATGGGCCAATGATTAATGGATAACAATAAAACTTTAGGTAGGGCTAGAAAAGATTCTGCTCTGAATTGTGTCAGCCAGTGTAAACAATACAGTGGTACCTCAGGTTAAGAACTTAATTCATTCTGGAGGT
Source organism: Podarcis bocagei (assembly GCF_964188305.1). NCBI lineage: Eukaryota > Metazoa > Chordata > Lepidosauria > Squamata > Lacertidae > Podarcis > Podarcis bocagei. Next base: position 32,206,410 of record NC_138138.1, on the reverse strand, counting down.
CCGTTCTTAACCAGAAACTGTTCTTAACCTGAGGTACCACTTTAGCTAATGGGGCCTTCCATTGCCACTACACCGCCACTGTGCGATTTCTGTTCTCATCCTGAAGCAAAGTTCTTAACCCAAGGTACTATTTCTGGGTTAGCAGAGTCTGTAACCTGAAGCGTCTGTAACCTGAAGTGTCTGTAACCTGAGGTACCACTGTATTAATTAAGATAGATCAGGGGTGTGACTCAGCTTCCTATATTCCTAGCTGCATATGGTGCCAGCAGCAAATGTGGAAGAAGGCTTTTGCCCTTGTTTACCGCTTATGGACTTCAAAGAGACATCTGATTATCTACTAAAGAAAAAAAAATGAGCTGGACTGAATAAGGTTTTGGTTTCATCCAGCAGAATTCTTATATCAAGGATCAGGCACCTCCAAATTCTATCAGTTCTTTCTCTCCTTCTTCCCACAGGGTAGATGATGTCAAATGAGACCAATTTTCTTCTTCTGGGATTCTCTGATATGCGGGAGCTGCAAATTTTACACTTTGTGATATTTCTTCTGATTTATTTGGCTACTGTCATGGGAAATCTACTCATAATCATACTCATAACCCTCAACCGTCAACTTCACACGCCAATGTACTTTTTCTTGATGAATTTATCCATCGCAGACATTGGCAACATCTCCATCAATGTCCCCAAAGCCATGAGCAACTCCCTCATGAACACCAGGTTGATTTCATATCCAGAATGTGTTTCCCAAGTCTTTTTCCTCATCTTCTTTGCAGTGACTGACCTGGTCCTCCTCACAGTCATGGCTTATGATCGATATGTCGCCATTTGCAATCCACTACGATATGAGACAGTGATGAACATGAGAGCCTGCATCCAAATGGCAGCCAGTTCATGGATTACTGGTTTTTTCTTTGCAGCATTAGACACTGGGGGCACATTTTCCATCACTTTCTGCTCCAACGTTCTCAACCAGTTTTTTTTTTTTGTAAAATTCCACAATTGCTAAAACTCTCATGTAATGACAGTTGGTGTCCTTGTATTTGTTGAATCTGTAGCTTTAGGATGCTTTATTTTTATAATTTACTCATATGTACAGATCTTCACCAACGTACTAAGAATCCCTTCTGTGCAGGGAAGAAAGAAAGCATTGTCTACCTGCTTGCCACACCTCATTGTTGTCTCCTTATTTATCTGCACTGGCACCTTTGCCTATATGTGTCCAACTCAAAAAGCCCCAAAACATCTGGTCATGATGATTTCTGTGTTATATTCTATGTTGCCACCCATGATGAATCCAGTGATTTATAGCATGAGAAATCAAGAGATCAGATCCGCACTGTCAAAACTTTTTGGATGGAAACTATGTTCCAAGCATCAGATGACAACCATCATTTTATGATCCTGTGCTAGTGTGTTTCACAACTTAAGTTCCTAAGAGAAATATACCCATATCTATATAACCTATACCTAGAGTTGCCTTAAACAGGGACAGACTACTTGTCTATCTAGCCTCATGAAATCATATATTATTTCTGCTTCTTTGCTCATCATTGTTGTGTGTGTGTGGTGAGTCAGATAACATTAGGCAGTGTGACAGAAGCAGCCCAGGGAGCAAAGATCGGCACTTCTGAAGAACTATAGAAAAAAGCATGTTTATTTCACACTATGCATACCAACCAAATTATTTGTGTATTGTCAGGAAATGCACAGCATTCAGCTGTGCTATGCACATTCCCAAAGGCATGCTGTGGATTCACTGCACTCAATTTGGCACCTGCTGTAAACATTTTTGTTTAGGCAAACCTTCCCAGAGATCTAAAATATTTCAATCTGTTTTTAGTTTATTGCTGATTCTATTTTTTTTGAATGTTTAAATAGTTGTTTTTAACTGCTTTTGCCAATAATTTTTTTTTATTCTTTTGTAAACTGATTTGATTTTTTTAAAACAAACGAATAGTGTATAATTTTTTTTTCTAAATAAAATTATCATTCTAAATAAAATATATCATTTGCCCTACAGAATCATGCACATGAGCAGGGTTGCCATCTCATCCTCCCTCCCCTGACCTATAGGTAAAGGTAAAGGTACCCCTGCCCGTTACGGGCCAGTCTTGACAGACTCTGGGGTTTGTGCGCCCATCTCACTCTATAGGCCGTGAGCCCGCGTTGTCCGGAGACACTTCCGGGTCACGTGGCCAGCGTGACAAAGCTGCATCTGGCGAGCCAGCGCAGCACACGGAACGCCGTTTACCTTCCCGCTGGTAAGCGGTACCTATTTATCTACTTGCACCCAGGGGTGCTTTTGAACTGCTAGGTTGGCAGGCGCTGGGACCTATACCCAGTTGCAAAAAAAATGAGCAAATGCAGCTTTTGTGGCCCTGGAATATAAAGACCTTTTTTTTTAAAAAAAGATGCTCTACCCTTTCCCACTGCACGCTCTCATATACAGGCAGGGGGGTAACTGCTACAAGTCTAGGCTGCGGTGGAAGCTTTTTGCATGCCTGGAAGTGGGCTTGCCCCAAAATGGGAGGAGGAGGAAGAGAGAGTCAAAGACAGGTGGCAGGGAGAGAATGCTAGAGAACCTCCACCCAGAAAGGAAGAGGGCAGGTGGAAAGTGGATAATGGCATAACCTCTGAACATTGTGGGAGGGCAATTTGAGGCACTCCCTCCATGCTGCCAACCTTGTTGCTCTTCTTGCTGCTGACACCTTCCTTGCCTGACTGGTCACTTGCCCCCTCCCTCCCCCTTGCCCATTTGTCCGCTGTCGTCCTCCTCCTCCTCAGCCTCAGGGAAGAATTGGGAGATGCCACAGGACTTGCCATGGGCCTGACGCTACCTGACATGAGGTTGCACCAGCCTGCAGAGTGTCAGAAGATCCCTGTCCACAATATCCTTCTTAATAGGTTGTCTGCTTGAAAGACTAGTGGTACTTTCATTTCCTTACTTCTGCTCCTCTTTGGATGTTTGACTGTCATCAACAGTGGTTTCTCTTGAAAGTGAAATATCTCTGGAAGGGAACTTTTTGATATCCCCCGCCCCTCACACACACACAAATACTAGATTCCTTCAGAAACTTAATGTACTCAGAAACATAGTTTAAAATATGCACAAGAAGTTGCTGAGAACCAATTGAGTGCCCCTTCAGAGTATTTTAAAGGGTTAATTTGTCTTTCCTACAGATTTGAACCACTTAAGAGGAATAGAATTAACAGAAATATAATAAACTAAAAGCACTTTCCCCCTCTATCTATAAAAGATAATTTCCCAGCTGATCTTGTACGCTGAGACATACTGGTCCCAAGGCAACAAGTTTCTCAAGTGCTCAGAAACAAAAAAGGAAGAAATGTTGCAACAATCAAAACAGCTTCAATCACATGCACATATATATACCTCCTTGGCAGACTTGAATACTAGAATCAGTGGAAGACAGTCAATTAGATGTATATTTCAAATCCGAAGCTCATAGCGGTACGTATTAGGAATGCACTAGCTGTGAATTTCCTCCACTAAATGGATGGACTTGATTGCCTACAAAGCCCCTTTGCACTCTACTATGCTGCAGTTAAGACATCAAAAGTACTAAATTGGCAGGTATTACTTCAAACCATTCACTGTTTTATGCTTTAATTCTGGGTGATGGAGAGCCACCTGTTCAGTACTAAGGGCTGGTGAATTTGAAGGGCAGTGATAAAACTACTGATGATTAATGATGCATTTCCCATATTCACAATTAGAGGCAGATACATACTCTTGATTTTAAAAATAATAATTTTCAATTCTCTTTATGACTTCATGGTTCTTGTACAACATGAAGCTACTGTCCTGATCTAAGAACTAAGGAATTTCTACATGTGTCTCCTCTTGCTTTATGGCAGGAGAGTGAAAAACATTTTCCCCTTATTATTATCACATTTCCTTGGGGTAACTAAAAAGATGCTGGATGCTAGCAATGGTTGGAGACTATGGCAGTGGAGGACAGTGTGAGAGACAAAATTGCATGGGGCCATCCATTCTTTCCTTCTGCAGCCCCTTTTCTCACCCCCCTCTCTTTCTCGCACAGAATGGTGCTGGGGAGATACAGATCAATTGTGCCAGAGGGTCTAAACTGACCATTACCTAAGAGCATTTGAAAATATATTGATGAATTCAGGTTGTGGTTTTTTTTTAAAAGACAAATGTTCAGGTAACAGATGATATGGAGCAAGTCAGATATTATGGGTCATTTGTTCCAAATCTTTCTCTGTTACATTCTCCCTGTCTCATATTCTTTTTTTATGTCTACTTTATTTATATTCCTGAGTCTTGGCTTCCTTCAATTATCGGCTCCAAATTCAACAACTTGTTCTGCACTCAGCAAATGTGGGAGGATCTGTCCTGCTGATAGTGCTCAAAAGAGGGGAAAGGTGGTGTTTGCCGTTGTTCTCATTGATAACTTCTTTAGAAACAGTGAATATGAGCTAGGGCACACAAACATTTAAGTAGTTGATTTTAACAAATGGTGTCTGAATGTGTGAATCAATTCAAATGATATGATGGTTAATTTGATTCATTGTGATACCAAAATATGACTTTTCATGGGCCAACTGCACATGAATGTCCTTATTTCATGGGCCAATGATTAATGGATAACAATAAAACTTTAGGTAGGGCTAGAAAAGATTCTGCTCTGAATTGTGTCAGCCAGTGTAAACAATACAGTGGTACCTCAGGTTAAGAACTTAATTCATTCTGGAGGTCCGTTCTTAACCAGAAACTGTTCTTAACCTGAGGTACCACTTTAGCTAATGGGGCCTTCCATTGCCACTACACCGCCACTGTGCGATTTCTGTTCTCATCCTGAAGCAAAGTTCTTAACCCAAGGTACTATTTCTGGGTTAGCAGAGTCTGTAACCTGAAGCGTCTGTAACCTGAAGTGTCTGTAACCTGACGTACCACTGTATTAATTAAGATAGATCAGGGGTGTGACTCAGCTTCCTATATTCCTAGCTGCATATGGTGCCAGCAGCAAATGTGGAAGAAGGCTTTTGTCCTTGTTTACTGCTTATGGACTTCAAAGAGACATCTGATTATCTACTAAAGAAAAAAATGAGCTGGGCTGAATAAGGTTTTGGTTTCATCCAGCAGAGTTCTTATATCAAGGATCAGGCACCTCCAAATTCTATCAGTTCTTTCTCTCCTTCTTCCCACAGGGTAGATGATGTCAAATGAGACCAATTTTCTTCTTCTGGGATTCTCTGATATGCGGGAGCTGCAAATTTTACACTTTGTGATATTTCTTCTGATTTATTTGGCTACTGTCATGGGAAATCTACTCATAATCATACTCATAACCCTCAACCGTCAACTTCACACGCCAATGTACTTTTTCTTGATGAATTTATCCATTGCAGACATTGGCAACATCTCCATCAATGTCCCCAAAGCCATGAGCAACTCCCTCATGAACACCAGGTTGATTTCATATCCAGAATGCGTTTCCCAAGTCTTTTTCCTCATCTTCTTTGCAGTGACTGACCTGGTCCTCCTCACAGTCATGGCTTATGATCGATATGTCGCCATCTGCAATCCACTACGATATGAGACAGTGATGAACATGAGAGCTTGCATCCAAATGGCAGCTAGTGCATGGATGACTGGCCTTTTCAATGCTATGTTACACACTGGGGGCACATTTTCCATCACTTTCTGCTCTAACGTTCTCAACCAGTTTTTTTGTGAAATCCCACAATTGCTGAAGCTCTCCTGTAATGACAATTATATGACAGAAGTTGGGATCAATGTATTTGCAGCATGTGAAGCTTTCGGTTGCTTTATCTTCATAATCTTTTCTTATGTTCAGATTTTCACCAACGTACTAAGAATCCCCTCAGTGCAAGGGAAGAAGAAAGCCTTATCTACCTGCTTGCCACACCTCATTGTTGTCTCCTTATTTATCTGCACTGGCACCCTTGGCTATTTATGCCCAACTCAAAATGCCCCCAAAGATCTGGTCATGATGATTTCTGTGCTATATTCTATGTTGCCACCCATGATGAATCCAGTGATTTATAGCATGAGAAATCAAGAGATCAGATCAGCACTGTCAAAGCATTTTGGATGGAAACTATGTTCCAAGCATCAAATGAAAATCATTTTGTAATCTACTGTATTTTGATATGGGCATTAAGGAGGGAGAATAAATTATTTTGGTTTGCATTTTAACATCACCCACCATACTTTGTCAGTCCCTGACTTTCTAATCGATTGGAACATGACTCTCAGTGAGATAGTGCATTTCTCCAATTTTTGCAATGCAGTGGCAGGTCAAATAAATGTGCAAGAATATGTTTGTTTTAATGAAAAGGTGCATAAAGAATAGGGTGAGAGACAATTTAAACAAACAAAATGCACATTTTAGGGGCAAAATGCATACCTCAGGTGAACAAACCTACAATTTTAATTGGATTTTTGTAAAAAAAAAATTTTAAAAGTGAGTGGTTTGATGAATAAATGATTGTGTATATGCAAAATTGACATGGAGTAGAAATATTCTGGTCCATTTACAGCAAGTAGATATCTTCTTAATAGTATATGTTCTGTAGTAGCAATGGTGGATTTGGTGTGGTTTTTTAAAGGTATGGACTTATAATTTATTTCATAATCAGAAAGAAAGAAAGAATATAATAATAATAATAATAATTTATTATTTATACCCCGCCCATCTGGCTGGGCCTCCCCAGCCACTCTGGGCGGCTTCCATAAAAACCAAAAATACAGTAAAATGTCACACGTTAAAAACTTCCCTGAACAGGGCTGCCTTAAGATGTCTCCTGAATGTCAGATAGTTGTTTATCGCTTTGACATCTGCTGGAAGGGCGTTCCACAGGGCGGGCGCCACTAGAAAGAAAGAAAGAAAGAAAGAAAGAAAGAAAGAAAGAAAGAAAGAGAGAGTCCTTTTTGTTTTAGGGCAAAAGTACTGGGATTTAAATTCCTACAATTCTTACCAATAAGGCCCAAAAGAGCTAGGAATCTGACCAGGGGCACTGACTTGCTCCCCATTGAGGGGGTGAGGCTACGTGACATGTCACGTGACTCTACCCAGCTTGCCTGGCAGGATGCATGGAGGGCGATCTTCATGTTTGTTTGTCCCAACTGCTGCCTGGCTCCTGTGCTTCCAGGCTGCTGGGCAGAGGCTGGGGTGCACAGAAGGTGTGCAGCAGTGGCAGAGGTTGGTGGCAGCCCTCCCCCCCAATATTGTGGGGCACTGCCCCCTGCTGAAAAATAGTGGGGGAGCTGAAGCCTCCTCTGCCCCTTATACCCGGTGCGCCTGGATCTGACTATCTGAAATACCACTTCCTATTACACATGCCTTCACATGAAGTGCTCTTCCATCAGACACCAGTTATGTGGTGTTTGGTGTGAGGAAGATTCCATGCTTGTTGCACTTCTTGGTTTAAATACTTTCCCCAGAAAAGCTAATATTTCACCATACTTACATTGTTTCAGCACCACTGAAAAGGCTTGGATATTTGTAAACAAGGTTGGTTTACATTTTCTATTGACATTCAGAAACACCCTATGTGTTCGTATGTGTTTGTTCATTTATTTAATTAATTACATTTACTTTCCATAAAATATCTCAAAGTAATTTCATAATAAGAACATAAGCAATAAAGAGATTTAAAAACAGGCTGCTGTTTCCAGCCATGAACCTCTGAAGATTGGGGGCTCAAACTGGACATAATGGGAGATAGCAGAGGCTAGCTTCCCCCTTAATTCCCCCAATGAATTTGGGGGGTGCCTTGAACCCACAGACACCTTCTGCTGTCAGAGTTGGAAGACTTCACCAAGAATGGAGGGGCAGGGTGCTGTGTTATGCTGTGACTCCATTTTGAAGAAAGCCTTGATCAACTACCTAGTTCACTGTGGATCCCCTTCTATTTTGGATAATTGGGTTAAGTAAAAGGCACCCCAGCTGGCCTGATGTTGACAAAAGCAGCTGGCCTGATGTTGACAAAAGCTGATAACAATTTGACAGCTAATTTGCAGGTTAAATTGCTGCTGGGATGGGACTTTGAAAAAAGAGGGGTAGAACCTTTGACCACCATTTACTTACCTCCATGTACTTCTGAATCCTATCTGTCAGAAATAATGGGAGCCATGTCAATGAAGTACCCTCCTAACTCCCATTCCCTCAGGATGATCCATGGTTGACAATACAGGAAAACCAATGGGGCAACATTTTCCCTTCCAGCTTCTGGCCCAAAGCAGTTTCCATGCTGAAGCCTGGCCAGAAGCCAGAATGGAAAGGATCTCAATTATCAATTTCATATAGAAACATTTGAAACTATGTCAAACAAACAAACAAACAAACAAACAAACAAACAAGCAAACCACTTGTTCACACAACTTGTTCAAAAAGGGGGTGTTGGACACAAAATGACAGTTCTTCAAATTGGAGGAGTCCAATTATGTTTTCCTTTTTCAAAAGAGGCCATATTATCACCTCATTTAGTACTTCCCCTGAGATAAGTGTTTATAACTTTGCTAGCCCAAGTGTAGAAGTCTAAACATCCTGATTTCAATGACCAGGATGAGAATACAAGCAATTAGCTACACTTCTCCCAAGAGCCTGTCCACATTTCAAGGTCAACAAAGTCCAGTAGAAGGTATTCAAGAAGAGAGTGAGGGGGCAGGGTAAGACAACATCAGGGCCTATCAGAATGACCCCCTCTTAATGCTGAAGGACACCACCTGCCCTGTGAGAAATGAGAACAGAGTGATATATGCAGGCAAGCAATTTCAGGTCCTCCTTCAGTTGAACTGTCCTCTACCACTACCCCAATTCACCTTTATATCATTTTATCATTTTAAAATTGTAAATGGTCTTGGCCTCAGCAGAAAGGTAGTATAGCTATATGTAACAAAAAACCCCCAAAAACATAGCCTCCTCCAGAATAGCTACTGAAAAACTAGAATACAATCAAAATGGATCTCAGCAATGCTGTCTGCAAAGTGCTTTGCAAGCATGTGTCAGTGGGCCTCAGCGTCATCATCTATTTTCTCTTGAGGAGATAGCTACTGTCTCAAAGGCCTTTCGTAATATGGAGCAGCTTCTTGCAGCATAGAATCCCTGTACTCTTGAGTCTGAACCCGGACCTGAAGCTATGAGAATGAATTACTGACATAGGTCTAGCTCCCATGAGTTGAACAGTCCCATTAGCTTATCAGTGCCAATTATCTAGGCTAGGGTAAGGGAAATAATAATAAAGGCAAAAGAAGAAATATCAACAAACTTTTCTGATTAGCTGCACTGAGCTCCTGGGAACACGTCTCCAAGAAACCAAAGACAGACATATAAATTCCTTTCCACAACTGAAAAACTGAAAAGCTACACTGAAGGACACAGAGTCTTGATTCAAATGAAGAATGGAAGTGGTGCAATGAAGAGACAAATGCAAACACTTCACTGATCCAGCTGGAAGACAAATTGCACCTACAGTACTGTTGATAATACGTGCACAGTGCTTTTTCTGGGGGTACTCAAGGTCATGCAGTCCTGAAACTCATCCCCCCTTCAATGTTTAAAGTGTGGTACTTACTGTAGCAACTTCATGGTGAGTACCAGTACCATTTTTCTTTTAAAAAGCACTGATAATATGTATGAGGAAAAGTAAATAAACAGTTTCTTATTCCCACCCCCTTTCTTCTCACCATCCTCATCCCCATTCTCTTGTCTCTTTGCCCATTCATCTTCCAAGCACAATTTCTCCATCTTTTACTTTTCCCTCAGATGCTCAGGGCAGACTGAAGACACACAATGAACAGAATGAGTTAGCTGAGATATATATGGGGAGAGAAAGAGAGAGAATAGAATAGAATAGAATAGAATAGAATAGAATAGAATAGAATAGAATAGAATAGAATAGAAGAATAGAATAGAATAGAAAATAGATAAATAAATAGCCCAACTTTCTTGAAACCAAATGTTCTTGCTTGCTGTGTTTGTGAGACACTCTGTAGACAGGTTTTTAGAGTGACAAACTTTCCTGGAATGAGCAATTAAAGTAAATTAAAATGTTGTTTTCTAACTATGCAAAAGACCCCATTGTAACAGTGTGCGGGTCTTTGAAGACCAGGTTGTGTCTCAGCAGCACTTCCTGGAATGACCCTGTCACATCATCATTTCAGGAAAATGCTAGGCTAGAAGCCAGTTCTGAAATAGCCCAATGTCACTGTGTGTAGGCCCAGGGCATGTGAAACACATTTTGACCTTTTTTAAAAAAAGGAATCTCAGCCACCTCATTAGATTAACAAGGAAGTCACTGCAAAATACTCATAAATAGGATTTGTATGAAGGTCTTACATTCCTAGGAAAAGAGGCAGAAAAAATTATTGAATGTTGCAGGGAGTTTTTTTGGGAGCGTGGGGAGAGGGGGGAGAAAGCAGGCTTTGATACAGCACAGCATGATGTTTAGATCATGTAACAGCATTGCCAGAATAGCCATGGGGAGAGTTGTCATCTGAATTGACCACAGGGCCTATATCCTGTGTCCATATCTCTGTACTGTGGCTTGTTGTTGCTGGTTATAGGTTGGGATACTGGTCTTAGAAAGCAGACCTTCCAAGTGTCCCTTTTTTCCAGGGATGGCCCTGATTTAGAGAAGCCGTCCCAGTTTCTCATGTGATCCTGGAATGTCTCGCTTGTCCTTATGGTGTTCTTATTTTCATTGGAGAAATCATAGAATCATAGAATCATAGAATCATAGAGTTGGAAGAGACCACAAGGGCCATCGAGTCCAACCCCCTGCGCCAAGCAGGAAACACCATCAGAGCACTCCTGACATATGGTTGTCAAGCCTCTGCTTAAAGACCTCCAAAGTAGGAGACTCCACCACACTCCTTGGCAGCAAATTCCACTGTCGAACAGCTCTTACTGTCAGGAAGTTCTTCCGAATGTTTAGGTGGAATCTTCTTTCTTGTAGTTTGGATCCATTGCTCCGTGTCCGCTTCTCTGGAGCAGCAGAAAACAACCTTTCTCCCTCCTCTATGTGACATCCTTTTATATATTTGAACATGGCTATCATATCACCCCTTAACCTCCTCTTCTCCAGGCTAAACATGCCCAGCTCCCTTAGCCGTTCATCATAAGGCATCGTTTCCAGGCCTTTGACCATTTTGGTTGCCCTCCTCTGGACACGTTCCAGTTTGTCAGTGTCCTTCTTGAACTGTGGTGCCCAGAACTGGACACAGTACTCCAGGTGAGGTCTGACCAGAGCAGAATACAGTGGCACTATTACTTCCCTTGATCTAGATGCTATACTCCTATTGATGCAGCCCAGAATTGCATTGGCTTTTTTAGCTGCCGCGTCACACTGTTGGCTCATGTCAAGTTTGTGGTCAACCAAGACTCCTAGATCCTTTTCACATGTACTGCTCTCAAGCCAGGTGTCCCCCATCTTGTATTTGTGCCTCTCATTTTTTTTGCCCAAGTGCAATACTTTACATTTCTCCCTGTTAAAATTCATCTTGTTTGTTTTGGCCCAGTTCTCTAATCTGTCAAGGTCATTTTGAAGTGTGATCCTGTCCTCTGGGGTGTTAGCCACCCCTCCCAGTTTGGTGTCATCTGCAAATTTGATCAGGATGCCCTTGAGTCCATCATCCAAGTCGTTGATAAAGATGTTGAATAAGACCGGGCCCAAGACAGAACCCTGTGGCACCCCACTAGTCACTCTTCTCCAGGATGAAGAGGAACCATTGATGAGCACTCTTTGGGATCGGTCAGTCAGCCAGTTACAAATCCACTGAGTGGTAGCATAGTCAAGACCGCATTTTACCAGTTTCTTTACAAGAATATCATGGGGCACCTTGTCAAATGCCTTGCTGAAATCAAGGTAGGCTACATCCACTGCGTTCCCTTCATCTACCAGGCTTGTAATTCTGTCAAAAAACGAGATCAGGTTAGTCTGACATGACTTATTTTTCAGAAATGTTGGAGGGTATGGTAGGATGTCCCTTTTTCATTTGTGAAATGTTTGAAAGTTTGGAGTTATCCAACCCCTGAGCCGTCTGAAGGCAATCCTGTATAGGGAAGTTGTTGTTTTTTAAATGTTAAAAGTTTTATTATGTTTTTATATATGTGGGAAGCTGTCCAAAGTGCTAGGGCCACCCAGTAGGATATGTGGGGTATAAATATTAAAATTATCATTATGGAGTGGGGTGTCCCAATTTTGATCGGAGAAATGTTGGCGAAAGTAATGCGTGAGTACCATCAGCTGGGAAGTAAAAGTGAAATCAAGATATAGCACCTGTATAAGTCAGTAGGTTTCCTATATAAAGTGGGGGGTTCCCTTATATCCCCAGTATGTGGTTGCACTATATTCTCCAAAAAGTGAATGTCTTCCATGGATTGGTCTAGGCTCGGGTTGTTGCTGGGGTGTGATTGCTGTTGGAATAGCCTACATGACCCAGGTGTCAAAGGTGTCATCAAAGCAGAGGAGAGACTATGGTGGGCAGAAGCTGAGAAAGTGTTGTTCTAAGCCACTCATGAGGATGCTAACCTACTGCATGAAAATGCATCATCATCATCTTCATCATCATCTAAGGTCCCGGGGTAGTATACAACACTATAAAAATGCCAATTAAAACAATTTCAGTTTGGAAAAAGAGGTGTAACCCAAGATGTGTGTGTGTGAATATGTTTGTATTTGTGGTGTCAAGAAATAGGGTGAAGATATCTGCCTTCAGTATGTGGTGTAAACTCTATAATGAAAGTGCAAAATTCACCTTTTTTGAAAGTGGTTTGTACAAAAAAAATACCCTATCCAAGAACAGTCCCATGAACTTTTAAGGAGACTGGAACTACCAAGAGGGGCCCCTCTGCCATTCTTGACACAAGGCAGAGTCTTGTAGAGAAGGAGGTAATATAAGATATTAGGAGGCCAATTCACTTAGCATTCTAAATAGTAATATGAGTAGTTTAATTGAGCCCAGAAACTAATTTGTAAACCACTGAAGGTGATTTGGTTTTTTTTAAAAAGATATTTATTAGTTTCCAATTTTTTACAAACAAAAAGAAAAAAACAAACATAAAAAATATTAAAAACACATACATTTCACAACTTATTTTTTTATAACTTATTTCCCCGACCTCCTCATACCTCCCCTTCTTGTATACCCAGTTTGAATTGTTTATACAGCAAATCCTTATCTCAAAGCATTACAGCTTAAAAAGAAAAAAAAGAAAGAAAAAAGAAACACCTTATTTTCTCTCCAACATCTTAAATTGTTATAACTTTAAATTCTTACTTACAAAAAGAAAGTCATTTTATCATAATTACAGCTTGAAACCACTTAATTTCAATCCAACATCATTCAATATTCCTTAATTTTACAATATTTTTGTAAATAGTCCTTAATTTTTTTTTAGTCTTCTTCGGCCGACTCTTCTCCCTGGTCACGGATTCTGCCAGTCATTTCTGCCAGTCCCATACAGTCAATCAGCTTCATCTGCCATTCTTCCAAAGTGGGTAGATCTTGTGTCTTCCAATACTTTGCGATAAGTATTCTTGCTGCTGTTGAAGCGTACATAAAAAAAGTTCTATCCTTCTTTAGCACCAATTGGCCGACCATGGCCAGGAGAAAGGCCTCTGGTTTCTTCAAGAAGGTATATTTAAATACCTTTTTCAGTTCATTATATATCATCTCCCAGAAAGCCTTAATCCTTGGGCACGTCCACCAAAGGTGAAAGAATGTACCTTCAGTTTCTTTACATTTCCAACATTTGTTATCGGGCAAGTGATAGATATTTGCAAGCTTGACTGGGGTCATGTACCACCTATATATCATTTTCATAATATTCTCTCTCAAGGCATTACATGCCGTAAATTTCATTCCGGTGGTCCACAACTGTTCCCAGTCAGCAAACATAATGTTATGCCCTACATCTTGTGCCCATTTAATCATGACAGATTTAACCGTTTCATCCTGAGTATTCCATTTCAACAGCAAGTTATACATTTTTGACAAAATCTTAGCTTTAGGTTCTAACAGTTCTGTTTCCAATTTAGATTTTTCCACCTGGAAACCAACTCTTTTATCCTGATTGTAAGCCTCCATTATCTGGTAATAATGGAGCCAATCTCTCACTTTATTTTTTAATTTCTCAAAACTCTGCAGTTTCAATTTATCTCCTTCTTCTTCCAAAATTTCCCAAAATTTTGGCCATTTGACCTCCATATTGAGCTTTTTCTGGGCCTCACTGAGGGGATTTGTGAGTTCAAAATTGAACCCTAGTCAGTAATAAGACTGCTGCATTGTGAAGCAGCTGGAATTTCCGAGATATCTACATATTCTTCTCAAGGCTAAAGTAGTTATATAGAATTTTCTCCTATGCCTCAAAGCTTATCATCCATTCAAATGCATATATGACATCCACTTTGTTGTACTATGAGGAAAATGTTGCAGGGGCAACAGGATTATCACAGTCCTCCCTACATGAAGCACAAATTTCATGGTGGATTGCAGCACTGCCCAAAATATTGTTAATTATGAATTTAAATTATCTGCATACAAGCATTAAATAAAATGGAGAATCAGTTCTGATATTTGATGGGATTTTCTCTCACTCACAGGTAGCTCAAAATTTTGTGTGACATGCAAAATGAATAATCTCACTTTCACATCTGGATTTCTACTTCTAGAATTTTCTCAGATCCGAGAACTACAGATATTACACTTCCTTGTGTTCCTAGGACTATACTTGATAACGGTAATTGGGAATCTTTTGATCATCTTTGTAATAGCCCTTGACCATCACCTGCATACACCAATGTACTTCTTCCTCATGAACTTGGCCGTTTCTGATATTGGCTCAGTTTCTGCCATTCAGCCCACATCCATGGTTAATTCAATCATGAATAACAGGCACATTTCTTATGGTGAATGTGTCTCTCAAGTTTTTTTATTTTTTCTCTTTGGATGCGCTGATATTACTGTGTTAACCATAATGGCACATGACAGGTATGTTGCCATATGTAATCCACTACAATATGAAGTAGTTATGAACAAAGGGGCCTGCATTCAGATGATTATCATTGCATGGATCACTAGTATTCTCAATGCCGTACTACACACTGCAGGCACATTTTCCATTACCTTCTGTTCCAATCGTGTTGATCAATTCTTCTGTGAACTGGCAAAACTACTAAAATTGTCTTGCTCTGATTTATACCTAGTTGAAGTTGGACTTCTTGTATTTAGCTGGATTTCTGTGTTTGGATGCTTTGTCTTCATTATTGCAACTTACGCATGGATCTTGAGAACAGTCCTCAAAATGCCTTCTGAACAGGGACGGCATAAGGCCCTCTCCACCTGCCTGCCCCACCTCCTGGTTGTCTCTCTGCTTATGTTCACTGGACTTTTTGCCTACATCAGACCACCTAGTAATAGCTCATCTGGGATGGATCTAGTCTTTGCTGTGATATATACAATATTTCCTCCTATGATGAATCCCTTCATCTACAGCATGAGAAACAAAGAGATCCAAACAGCATTGAAGAAGCTATTGAGCCTTAAACACTTTTGTGACACTGTTCCCAGATATATCCAGAAATCCTTGGGATTTCCTTGAACAGTCCTCCCCAGGCGTTGAAAGTGTTGAGATCTGTGAAAGAATTCCCATCACTGGAGACAGATAAAATGTGGGGCCACAGGGGTGGTCTTCCATGTCTGCTAGTAGTTATCATGGTCACTAAATATTATCTCTTTTAATTTATATTGATGTTTTTAAAATATATTCTATCTATTTGCTCTGTTTAGCTTTGCTTTTATGCTGGGGTGGTTTCTTTATTATTGATGATGTGTGCTTGTTTTAAATGATGCTGATGCTGGTTTCTTTTAGCCTTATTGATGTACAGCCTGAGATCTCTGCGTTAAGCATAGATCTAAATATGTTTGCTTACACCATTTTATCTTTTCAGGACATGTATGTGTAATCTCCCCGCATTCCATGCATGTTTTTTCTGGAGCCTTTAAGCAAGAAGGATTGTAGGATTAACTTCCTGTTTTTCTATTAATGTGTGATGTTGATGCCTGGTATTAATGGTGCATTTTTCTCAAAAGTCTTATGTGGGAACAGTTGAGGTAATGCCATTGCAATTCAAAACTGCAACAGCAAGTCAATCGACCATACCAGCTATATTGTACCAATATTTCTGCAAAATCCAAAACTACTAAAATTGTCTTGCTCTGCCTTGTTCCTATCTGAAGTTGGATTTATTTTATTTAGTGCCATCATATCATTAGGGTGATTTATCTTCAGTGTTATAACTTCAGGGTGGATCTTAACTGCTGTCCTCAAAATCCTTTCTGAACAGTGAAATACTATTATTATGGTATTAATATTGATATTAATTAATATTAATAATGGCACAAGGCCCTCTCCATTTGCCTGCTCCTCTGCCTTGTTTTCTCTGTACTTGTGTTCACGGGACTCTTTACCCATGCAGGACCTCCTGGCAATAGCTCATCTGATCTGGATCTTGTCTTTGCTGTGATATATACTACCTAGAATTAAATAAATTCACAGGGTGGTTATTAGAAGTAAGAAGCTGCACAGAAATCCAAGTCAAATTGTGTGTGTGTGTATATGGACATACTGTTACAGACTAATATTGTTGTAGGATTAAAAGATTTGCTTTGAATATTTGGGTCCTCTTTAAGCCCATTATGTTGTATTTCCAT
Organism: Podarcis bocagei; assembly: GCF_964188305.1. Lineage (NCBI taxonomy): Eukaryota > Metazoa > Chordata > Lepidosauria > Squamata > Lacertidae > Podarcis > Podarcis bocagei. The sequence continues at coordinate 32,189,687 of NC_138138.1, read as the reverse complement.
GAATGGACTCCGTAGGAGAATGCACTGCAGTCCATTGAGTTGCCATAAAGAGACAGTGATTCATGCTTGCAGAAGGAGGCAGGAGGCTCCCCCTCTTCAGTTGAATGCCACATTATCCTAGTGGTAGGAAAACCATAGGGCAGAATAGGCTCTGGCCCAACCTTTTTATGACTGGCAGGCACCTTCCTGAAAGGTGATGGTAAGGGTCACGCCAAATCACCTCCAGGAGGCTCTGCCTACAGCCATGGGAAGCAGTGGTGAAGGAAGTTGCAAAGGTACAAGGGGGGAGGGAGGAAATAGGTGAGTGACAAGGGGCAGTGGCAGGGTAGTGGTGGTTGTGGGGGCATGATACATACCGGCTCTTATTTTTCTTTAAGACCAAACCAAAAAAACACTTAATACAACAATGCTGTATCTTTTTCTCATGTTATATTGAAGTATTTTAATTAGTAAATAAAATGCAAAAGGCTAAGGTGGTTCAATGATTTTTCTCTGCAAGGGAAAACCAGTGCTCTGTCACAAAAGCCACCTTGTAGATATTTTTGTCATGTTCCTGAAAAGGAATAACAGTCAGCACTCAAGGAACTACCATCAAAAGAGTGTCACCTTGTGCTTATTGCAATCTTTCAAATGCTTGAAAAATAATAATAATAATAAAAGATTCACCACCCTTTTCCATTTTGTGTTTCTTTTAAATTTTGAATTGGAAGATTAGACGGAATCTGAAGATTCATGCTGTTCTCCCACAAAGCACTGTAGAAAATGCAATACCTAACTTTCTCTTTGAGAGCCAATATGGATAGGAATGGCTTCAGATTTATGATTATGCCACAGTGACAACACAGCTGATTTTGTATCTCCAAGACTGGGGTTTGTATTGGGAAGCCTTTTGTTTGGTTGAGGGGAGGTTGTGGCCTCACCTACCCCTCCTCAGTAAGGGTATCCTGTTAGAGGGATCCGGGGTGTGATTTTTTTCTGGAGCCTTCGCATGGGCTAGAGCCATGTCACAGTTCCCTACGGGAACCCCTGGGGGTGTTACTATGTGACTTAAGTTATAGGGCACTTCCTAATGGTGCACTCCCTGCAGACAGGCAGGAGTCAAGATATAGTCTGGCTTCACCCAAAGCCTAAGCCAAACCACTCACATCTGTAACCAATAAAGTTGTGGTCTTTTTGAACCCATGAACCATAATATTCTGCATCAGTGTGATTTATTGTTCTCCTGGGAACTTTGTGGCTCTGTTGCCTTGGGATGCAAGGAACTGCTGAAGTGGTCAAACCAGTCTCTTTGGTAATGGCCCTAGTCAGCTTGCTAAGAATACACGTAAAATGTCTTAAGTATCAAAAAGGAGAATTATTTTAGGGTTTGTTGGAATATCCCATACTTGTTTTTATAATATTCAGTACTGTCCAGGAATTCTTAATTTTCAGCATTATTAAGGGTCCCTGAATGGATTCCCAGCAAAGTACTTTCACGGTGAAAATGACACAAAGCAAACATAAAACCGCAGTAAATTCATTCATTCATTTTACATACATGTCATAAAATAAATAAAAAAGAGAACTGTCATTGTGAAGTTCTGTGTTTCAGGTTGTGTCACCACCAAACCCCTTTGCTGAAGCTTGGTCTTTATGTTGACTCAGCTCCTCAACAGTTCTGTCAAACAGATTAACATTTGGGAATCAAATTATAAAACCCTATGTAACATAGAAACATCATTTATAACAACCAACTGCATCTGCAAAATGCTTTGTTGAGCCAGCCTCTCAACAATGTTCTATTTTCTCTGGAGGGAACAGCTGTAAAAGGCAATAAGGAGCAACTCTTTGCAGGTATAGTACATACTTGTACTTTAAGCCTTAACTGGAACATTGGGGGGGGGGATAGAATTAGACATCAACATTCCTATTGCCTTATTGGTGCCAATCATCTATGTAGGATAGTGTGGGAACAAACAAAGAGAAGGTAAAGGGGGGGGGGGGGGAATTCAACACCACTTTCCTGATCAGGTGTACTGGGCTCCTGAGAGCATGTCTCAAAGAAGTCAGAGAAAACAGAGCTATAAATTCCTTCCCACAGCAGAAAAACCTCAGTGTTAATAGATACATACATACAGAGGGTTAATAGATACATACCTACAGAGGATTAATTTTCAAAGAAAGAATTAAGGATGTTCAAAGGACTGGGTGAACTACGTGCCTTGTCTGCCCATTGAAACATTGTTGAGACAAGATAAAGTTCAATCTACACATACATGCAACATAATACTTCAAAGTCTTCTTCCTGAGCAACTGGAATATCTCTTTTGAAAACTGCTGCATTTGAGCTGATAGGAGACTTCTGCATGGAACCAGTGATGGTTACTTTAACAATGAAAGTGAGTAAATCCATTTTCAATCATTTAATGATAAAACTCTATGCTCAAAGTAGGTCTCATTAAATTTAGTGGGACTTACTCTCAGCTAAGTGTTCACAGTATTGCAGCCTACATTACTAAAATGTATATATGATCTGTTATGCCAAAAATAAAAGTTTTATTGAGGACTAATAAATTTATTGTGCAGGGAATTTTCATATATAATACATATTGATCTCTTAAGAAGTCAAAGGCCAAAGAAGAAGAGAAAAAAAAACCCTATACAAACTTACCCTAATTTTTTGACTTCAAGGTTAGTGCACAAACAACTGGACAAAATCAAAGATGCCATTGTAGGTTTGTCATCACATTCCTGAACAGTATCAATAGTCTGTTGGTTCCCTAAAAACTTACCCTTTTTGGGAACCAAGGTCCATGAATCATTATCTTGAGTATACATGTGGCTGTGGTTAGCTTTTGTGGTAGGGGATGGAGGGTGTAAACAGTGAATCACTAAAAGTACAGAGACAGTGAAAAATAGACAATTAACTAAGTATATGGATTGGAAAACCATTTAATACATGTTTAGGTTTTAAAAAGTACATTGGAACAGTTCAATTTAGAAGTTATAACACAATACCTCTTGCAATTTAGTAGTTTCATGGTGCAATCTCCTTTTGCAGTTCCTTTTTTCAAGTGCAACCATATTACGGTCAAAAAACACTCTCTCCGAGTCCGGTCCCATGAACTTCTGAGGGTGCTGGAACTACCAAGAAAACTACCAATCTTATCAGAAGGCAGAGTCTTGTAGGGAAGGAGTCAAAATCAGATATTAGGAAACCAACTCACTTACCATTCTAAATAGTAATATGAGTAGTTTAATTGTGCCCAGAAACTAATTTGTAAACCACTGCAGGTGACTTGTGAGTTCAAAATTGAACCCTGCTCAGTACTAACACTACTGCATTTTGACCAGCTGAAATTTCAGAGATATCTACCTATTTTTTCTGAAGGATAGAGTAATTTTGCAGATTTCCTCCTGTACGCGAAAGATTATCATCTACTCAAGATGCATTTATGACATCCACTTTGTTGTACTATGAGGAAAATATTGAAGGGGCAATAGGAATATCACAGTCCTCCCTACACGAAGCACACATTTCATGGTGGATGCAGCACTGCCCATAATATTAATAAATATGAATTTAAAATATCTGCATATAAGCATTAAATGAAATGGAGAATCAGTTCTGATATTTTGTGGGATTTTCTCTCCTTCACAGATAGCAGGCATTCTTGTGTGACATACAAAATGCATAATGTGACTTCCACCTCTGGATTTCTACTTCTAGAATTTTCTCAGAACCGAGAACTACAGATGCTACACTTCCTTGTGTTCCTAGGACTATACTTGATAACGGTAACTGGGAATCTTTTGATCATCTTTGCAATAGCCCTTGACCATCACCTGCATACACCAATGTACTTCTTCCTCATGAACTTGGCCGTTTCTGATATTGGCTCAGTTTCTGCCATTCAGCCCAAATCCATGGTTAATTCAATCATGAACAACAGGCAAATTTCTTATGGTGAATGTGTCTCTCAAGTTTTTTCCCTTTTCCTCTTTGGGTGCTCTGATTTTACCCTGTTAACCATAATGGCACATGACAGGTATGTTGCCATCTGTAATCCATTGCAATATGAAGTTGTTATGAACAAAGGAGCCTGCATTCAGATGATTACCATTGCATGGATCACCAGTATTCTCTATGCTGTCTTACACACTTCAGGCACCTTTTCCATTACCTTCTGTTCCAATCATGTTGATCAATTCTTCTGTGAAGTCCCAAAACTACTAAAATTGTCTTGCTCTGACTTACACCTAGTTGAAGTTGGACTTCTTGCATTTAGCTGTATTTCTGTTTTTGGATGCTTTGTCTTCATTATTGTAACTTATGTGTATATCATGACTGCAGTCCTCAAAATGCCTTCTGAACAGGGACGGCATAAGGCCCTCTCCACTTGCCTCCCCCACCTCCTCGTTGTCTCTCTGCTTATGTCCACTGGACTCTTTGCCTACATCAGACCACCTAGCAACAGCTCATCTGGCTTGGATCTTGTCTTTGCTGTGATATATACTATTCTTCCACCTATGCTGAACCCATTCATCTATAGCATGAGAAACAAAGAGATCCAGACTGCATTGTGGAAACAATTGAATCTTAAGCAATTTCCTGACACTATTTCCAGGTTTATTCTGAAATGTTTGGGATTTCCTTTTATAGCCTTTCCTAGGAGTTGAGATCTACTGGGGTTGCCCTTCTTAGGGAGCAATCCAATATTCAAGAAGCAGGCATGAAAAGTATGCAGCAGAATCATCTGGTAGATATATTTGTTGTTGCTCTTTACCCCATAGATATTCTTTTGTTGAGTTTTGAAAAATTAAACCATTATTGCAGTTCATAGTAGTGTCACCCAGATACACTGTGAACAGGGTAATTTTGCTATTGCAGCAATCCCTACCCTGGACCTTTCCGTATTTTGTTGGCATCCAACTACTATCAGCTAGGACCACTTTATCATCCTGTTTTGGGTTGAAGGGAGATGGAGTCCAACAAAATAGTAAAGGCCATTGGTCCTCACTCACTAGACTACTGGAGTGCTACTTAAATGGCTTGGTTTTGTATTGTCATCTAAAAGCAATGCATGGTATTAAAGTAACAGCATTTATTTTTCCCATGTTGTTTTTTGTGTTGCTATTGGATAAGGGTAAACGAAATGGAAAGGTATCAACTCTTTTGCTATATGGAGAGGAGTTATAGCTCAAAGCATCTGGAAGGTTGATCTTTAGTGATTCTTCCTCAATTCCAAACTCACCTCTTCTTCCTAAATGAGTGATCAAGGTTGACCTTTGTGACTCTAGATTCACCCCTGACAACAGCCTAATGTGATGTAGGCTACTGTGTCAATTTCACTAGCAAAGGCCCATGGCAGTTTAGCCAAGCTCTGTGCTCAGGGTTTTCCTTTGGAGTTAGCTGAGGAAACTACATGAAGCCCAGGATGTTCATCTCTTACGAGAGAAGGAGATTGCTGATTTTAGGTTGATTTAAGCCTGAAGAATGTAGTAGATGCTACCTGCCTATATTATATTAAGTTTAGAAAGTAGGAGCTACATTTTATTTTTATTTTACTGCAGTTTTAAGTTCTGTTTATTTTGCAGATACAGGAAGGGTATCTTCAGGCATCATTAATGTAAACATGCAAAATGGTGTTCTCAATTATATATGCAATATCATTTGCAACAGGTAGCAATGTGCTCTGTTCTGTGGGACCGAATATAGACTAGGGCGAAGGATTGACTGATACCTTGAAGGACCCAGTTGCAGAGATTCCAAAGGAAGATTCACAAAACACCTGAGTGATCATTTCCAGTGCTTTATCATAAAGTTATATCAAGAGACTTACATACAGCAATGCAATGTAGGATTCCTTGCCACTACACTTCAGATCGGACACTGAAGCAACAAGCACCATGGCTTTGTTTGTAGGGGCCAAGTGGATATGGGCTACTGTTTTGCCAAGAACAAAATGGGTTCAATCTTAATAGATTTCTGAAGTAGCAACAGACCAACAGTGTAGACGAAAGGTTTAATTTATTGAGCAGAATAGGCCTTTATACCCACATTTTAAAAATGCAGAAACTCACTTGGGATCAAATAAAGAGGCAGACAATCAATGAGGAACTAAACAGAGGAACTAAACAGCCAACAACACACACAAACCCATCACACACCATCCCAAACAAAACATTTAACCCAACAGCCAACATACAATAGCAGACAACCAACTGAACCCCTCCAGCCAGCTACAGGGAGTCCCAGGGTTATCAGGGGCTGCGTAGTACCAGCAATAGCATTGGCTTGCATCAAGTCTCCCTCTTGTCTGGCTCAAACCATGCAGTTTTTATCAGCTCTAGGCAGTGACGTAGCTAGCTGTTCATGTGCCGGGGGCGGCATGCACATCCTGCAACTGGGGGTGAGACGAGCTGCCCATGGGGGTGGCGCGTACTGCATGGAGCCTCTCTGCTGTCACCCCCTCAGCTGTAGGGCAGCTGTGGGAGAGGCAGAGGGCAGATGCAAGTCCTACACTGCTATTTTAGGCAGAGCGGAGCCTGGATGCACCCAGGCCACCACCTCACTCCCAGGAGAGACACGTGGCTCAGGCATACTGCAGGCCCCCCGGTAAGTGCTGGCCCCCACGGTGTGGTGCCCAGGGGCAGCTGCGTTTCGTTACCTGTGTTGGCTGAAATAAAAGTTTCATGAGCCCAATTTTCATTTTTTTGAAACTCATTTTTTTGTCATTTTGTCACACCCCCAAGTGATGAAGAAGAAGAAGAAGAAGAAGAAGAGTTTGGATTTGATATCCCGCCTTTCACTCCCCTTCAGGAGTCTCAAAGCGGCTAACATTCTCCTTTCCCTTCCTCCCCCACAACAAACACTCTGTGAGGTGAGTGGGGCTGAGAGACTTCACAGAAGTGTGACTGGCCCAAGGTCACCCAGCAGCTGCATGTGGAGGAGTGGAGACGCGAACCCGGTTTCCCAGATTACGTGACTACCGCTCTTATCCACTACACCACACTGGCTGATGACACCCAGGGTGGACTGCACCCCCTTCTCCACCACTGGGTCCAGGCAGATGAGGCTTAATGACTGAACTGCCCCCACCTGGAGTGATTGATACTACTTTCACCTGGCCTGCAAGTCCATGATCCAGGCCAGTAAAGCAGTTGAACCCCAGCTGGGCTATCCCCTAGCAACAGGAGTGCTCCTGAAAGCATGTAAGTCGGTCATGCCTGTACTCTAAGCCTTAACCTGAACATCAAGAAAAAAAATTAGAATCAATTATAGATATTGTGAGGAATGAGGATGTTACTTTTTCACACAAAGCACAAATGCAACAAGTTAGACACCCACAGGAAAAAACCTGGCAACAAGAGCCCAGTTGTAAACATGAAGACGGGACTTAACATATTCTCATGTGTTGAGACTATGTGGCTCAAGAGATAAAAATTTAATTTACCAGAAATGTTAGTGAAACATGGCACAATTCATGTGATATATTTATTCTAAATACAAAGTAGCAAGGAACTGAACATTGTATTCATTCATTACGATATATGATATACAATATTCGATATACGATATACGATATCTTTATTGTCCTTGTCCCATGCAGAACAATGAAATTGAAAAACTACATAAAACATTCAAAAACCCCTAAAAACTCTAAAACCCCATTTTAAAATACACTATACTATAGAGACCCCTTATGCTGCATTTAGAACCAGAACTGCATTTGCGTAGAAACTGTTTCTCAGGCGGCTAGTCCTGGCCTTTATAACCCTATACCTTCTTCCAGAAGGCAGAAGCTGAAAGAGATCGTTTCCGGGGTGTGCACTATCCTGCGCTATCTCTGTAGCTTTCTTATGGCACCTGACAGCATAGATTTGATCTAGGTGGGAAGAGTGCACCCACTTATTCTCTCTGCAGTCTTTACAACCCTGGACAGCATTGTTTTTCCCCGGGCCATCCAGCTCCCAAACCACACACACAGAGCATAAGTTAATACACTCTCCACAGTGCAATGGTAAAATGCCATCAACAGATCCTTTGAGAGATTGTTCTTCTGGAGGATTCTCAGAAAATATAACCTCTGCTGTGCTCTCTTCATCAGGTCTTTGCTGTTTTCTCCCCAGGTTAGGTCATCTTTCAATTCCATTTCCAGAAATCAAAACACCGAGACCTGTTCCATGCACTTCCCCTCAATAATAAGTGGCTGAATATTCAATTTATATTTCCTAAAGTCCACAATGATCTCTTTTGTTTTCTTTAAATTAAGGAGTAAGTTGTTTTTCCTGCACCACTCCCCCAACTGCTCAACTTCCTTCCTATAGCCCGCCTCCCCCTCTCCAGCCATGATTAAACCAACCACCGTTGTATCATCTGCGAACTTAATGATCTTATTACTGGGGTATTTGGGGGCACAGTCAGCTGTATATAGCGTATATAAAAGCAGGCTCAACACGCACCCCTGCGGTGTCCCCGTATTCGTGATGAGATCCGCAGAGACGTGGGAACCCAACCTGACACTTTGGGAAAGGTTTGATAGAAAATCTAATATCCACCTGCACAAACATGGTGGAAGTCCCAGGTCTAATAATTTGGGCACCAATTGATGCGGAAGAATAGTATTGAATGCAGAACTAAAGTCTACAAATAACAGTCTCGTGTAGTTCCCTTGCTTCTCCAAATGAGTCAGGACAGCATGTAAAGCCATTGCCATAGCATCCTCTGTGGATCTCTTTGCCTTCTACGCAAACTGGTAACGGTCAAGTCCCACTGGCAGACAAGATAAGATGCGGTTCTTCACCAGTTTTTTGAAACATTTCATTATAATGGGTGTCAACGCCACAGGGTAAAAATCATTCAGGGACCTCGACACACAACCCTTTGTAACATAGAAACATCAACAACAACGACCAATTGCATCTGAAAAATGCTTTGTTGAGCCAGCCTCTCAACAATGTTCTATTTTCTCTGGAGGTTACAGCTGTAAAAGGCAATACAGAACAACTCTTTGCAAGTACACTATAGTGCTTGCACGTTAAGCCAAAACCGGAAAATCAAGGGAACAAAATATAATTAATTATAGACATTAACATTCCTATTGCCTTATTGGTGCCAATCATCTATTTAGGTTAGTGTGGAAAGAAACAAAGAGAAGGCAAAGGAAAAAAATTCAACACACTTTTTCGATCAGGTGCACTGGGCTCCTGGGAGAATGTCTCCAAGATGTCAAAGAAAATAGAACTACAAATTCCTTCCCACAGCTAATAGACCTCAGGGTTGGTAGATACATACAGAGGGCTAGGTTTAAAGAAAAATTAAGAAAGATCAAAGAACTGGATGAACTACATGCCTTGTCTGCCCATTGCAGACATTGTTGAGACAAGATAAGTTCAACGTACACATACATGCAACATAATACTTCAAAGTCTTCCTCCTAAACAACTGGATTCTCTCTTTTGAAAACTGCTTCATTTGAACCAATAAGAGATTTACACCTGAAACGAAACCAGTGGTGCTTATTTCAATAATGTGAGTGAGTACATCCATTTACAACCATTTAATAGTAAAATTCAATGCATAAAGTATGTCTCATAAAATTTAGTGGGACTTTATCCCAGCTAAGTGTTCACAGGATTGCAACCTACATTACTAAAATATACATGTTTTGCTATTAAAATATAAATTGTAATAATTCAATCCAGAAGTGATAACACTATACCTCTTGATGAATTGCAATTTAGTAGTTTCATGGTGCAATCTCCTTTTGCAGTTTCTTTTTTCAAGTGCAACCATATTAAGCTCAAAAAATACTCTCTCCAAGTTCGGTCGGATGAATTTCTATTGGTGCTGGAACTACTAAGAGGGAATCTTTTCCAATCTTAACACAAGACAGAGTCTGTCGGGAAAGAGGCAATCTCAGATAATAGGAGACCAATTCACTTAGCATTCTAATATGCAATATGAGTAGTATAATTGTGCCCAGAAACTAATTTGTAACCACTGCAGGTGCTTTGTGAGTTCAAAATTGAACCCTGGTCAATAATTACCTGACCCTGCATTTTGAACCAGCTGAAATTTCTGAGATATCTACCTATTTTTCTGAAGGATAGAGTAATTATGCAGATTTCCTCCTGTACCCCCAAAGATTCTCATCTACTCCAGATGCATTTATGACATCCACTTTGTTGTACTATGAGGAAAATATTGAAGGGGCAATAGGAATATCACAGTCCTCCCTACACGAAGCACGCATTTCATGGTGGATTGCAGCACTGCCCATAACATTAATAAATATGAATTTAAAATATCTGCATATAAGCATTAAATGAAATGGAGAATCAGTTCTGATATTTTGTGGGATTTTCTATCCCTCACAGATAGCAGGCAATCTTGTGTGACATAAAAATGGACAATATGACATCCACATCTGGATTTCTACTTCTAGAATTTTCTCAGAACCGAGAACTACAGATACTACACTTCCTTGTGTTCCTAGGACTATACTTGTTAACGGTAATCGGGAATCTTTTGATCATCTTTTTAATAGCCCTTGACCATCACCTGCATACACCAATGTACTTCTTCCTCATGAACTTGGCCATTTCTGATATTGGCTCAGTTTCTGTCATCCAACCCAAATCCATGGTTAATTCAATCATGAACAACAGACACATTTCGTATGCTGCATGTGTCACTCAAGTTTTCTTCTTTTTCCTCTTTGGATGCTCTGATTTTTCCCTGTTAACCATAATGGCACATGACAGGTATGTTGCCATCTGTAATCCACTGCAATATGAAGTAGTTATGAACAAAGGGGCCTGCATTCAGATGATTACCATTGCATGGATCACCAGTATTCTCTATGCTGTGCTACACACTGCAGGCACATTTTCCATTACCTTCTGTTCCAATCGTGTTGATCAATTCTTCTGTGAAGTCCCAAAGCTACTAAAATTGTCCTGCTCTGACTTATACCTAGTTGAAGTTGGACTTCTTTTATTTAGCTGTATTTCTGTTTTAGGATGCTTTGTCTTCATCATTGTAACTTACGCATGGATCTTGAGTACAGTCCTCAAAATGCCTTCTGAACAGGGACGGCATAAGGCCCTCTCCACCTGCCTTCCCCACCTCATGGTTGTCTCTGTCTTCATTTTCACTGCAGTCTTTGCCTACATCAGACCACCTAGTAATAGCTCATCTGGCCTGGATCTAGTCTTTGCTGTGATATATACTATTTTTCCCCCTATGCTCAACCCATTCATCTATAGCATAAGAAACAAAGAGATCCAGACTGCATTGTGGAAACAATTGAATCTTAAGCAATTTCCTGACACTGTTCCTAGACGTATCCAGAAATGCTTGGGATTTCCTTGAACAGTCCTGCCCAGGAGTTGAAATTGTTGAGATCTGCGAAAGAATTCCTATCACTGGAGACAGATAAAATGTGGGGCCACAGGGGTGGTCTTCCATGTTTGCTAGTAGTTATCATGTTCGCTACATATTATCTCTTTTAATTTATATTGATGTTTTAAAATATATTCTATCTGTTTGCTCTATTTAGCTTTGTTTTTATGCTGGGTGGTTTCTTTATTATTGATGATGTATGCTTATTTTAAATGATGCTGACGGTGGCGTACTTTAGTCTTATTGGTGTGCAGCCTGAGATCTCTGCATTAAGCATAGATGTAAATATGTTGTCTCCCATGTTTAACTATGTTTGCTTGCACCATTTTAGCTTTTCAGCACATGTATGTGTAATCTCTCTGCATTCCATGCATGTTTTTCTGGAGTCTTTAAGAAAGGAGGATTGTAGGATTAAGTACCTGTTTTTCTATTAATGTGTGATATTGATGCCTGGTATTAATGGTGTATTTTTCTCAAGCTAATGCCATTACTTTTCAAAACGGCAACAGCAATAATAATAATAATAATAATAATAATAATAATAATAATAATAATAATAATAATATATTATTTATACCCCGCCCATCTGGCTGGGCCTCCCCAGCCACTCTGGGCGGCTTCCATAAAAACCAAAAATACAGTAAAATATCACACGTTAAAAACTTCCCTGAACAGGGCTGCCTTAAGATGTCTTCTGAATGTCAGGTAGTTGTTTATCGCTTTGACATCTGCTGGAAGGGCGTTCCACAGGGCGGGTGCCACTACCGAGATGGCCCTCTGCCTGGTTCCCTGTAGCTTTGCTTCTCTCAATGAGGGAACCGCCAGAAGGCCCTCGGCGCTGGACCTCAGCGTCCGGGCAGAATGATGGGGGTGGAGACGCTCCTTCAGGTATACTGGACCGAGGCCGTTTAGGGCTTTAAAGGTCAGCACCAACACTTTGAATTGGGCTCGGAAACGTACTGGGAGCCAATGCAGGTCTTTCAAGACCGGTGTTATATGGTCTCGGCGGCTGCCCCCAGTCACCAGTCTAGCTGCCGCATTCTGAATTAGTTGTAGTTTCCGAGTCACCTTCAAAGGTAGCCCCACGTAGAGTGCATTGCAGTAGTCCAAGCGGGAGATAACCAGAGCATGCACCACTCTGGCGAGACAGTCTGCAGGCAGATAGGGTCTCAGCCTACGTACCAGATGGAGCTGGTAAACAGCTGCCCTGGACACAGATTTGACCTGTGCCTCCATGGACAGCTGTGAGTCCAAAATGACTCCCAGGCTGTGCACCTGGTCCTTCAGGGGCACAGTTACCCCATTCAGGGGTAATTGGTCAATCTACCAATATTTCTGTGAAATCCAAAACTACTAAAATTGTGTTGCTCTGACTTAGTTGAAGTTGGACATCTTGTGTTTAGCTGTATATCTGTGTTTGGATGCTTTGTTTTTACCATTGTAACTTATGTTTGGATCTTGACTGCAGTCCTCAAAATGCCTTCTGAACAGGGACGCCATAAAGCCCTCTCCACCTGCCTGCCCCACCTCCTGGTTGTCTCTCTGCTTATGTTCACTGGACTCTTTATCTACATCGGACAACCTAGTAAAAGCTCATCTGGCCTAGATCTTTTCTTTGCTGTGATATATACTATTCTTCCCCCTATGCTCACCCCATTCATCTGTAGCATGAGAAACAAAGAGATCCAGACTCTTGGACTCTGTGGAAACAATCAAATCTTAAGCAATTTCCTGACACTATTCCCAGGTTGATTCTGAAATGTTTGTGATTTCCTTTTATAGCCCTTCCTAGGAGTTGAGATCTGCTGTGGTTGCAGGCATGAAAAGTATGCAGCAGAACAATTTAGAATACACATGTGTTGTTGCCCCATACTCCATAGATATTATTTTGTTGAGTTTTGAAAAATTAAACCATTATTACGGTTCATCGTAGTGTCACCCAGATAGACTGTGAACAGGGTAATTTTGCTATTGCAGCAATCCCTACCCTGGACCTTTCCGTATTTTGTTGGCATCCAACTACTATCAGCTAGGACCACTTTATCATCCTGTTTTGGGTTGAAGGGAGATGGTGTCCAACAAAATATCAAAGGCCATTGGTTCCCCACTCACTTAAATTGATTGGTTTTCTATTGTCATCTAAAAGCAATGCATGGTATTAAAGTAACGGCATTTATTCCCCCCGTGTTGTTTTCCATGTTGTTATTGGGTAAACCAAATGTTCTTTGCTGTGATGTATGCTATACTTCCTTCACCATTAAATCACTTCATTTATAGCTTGAGAAACTAAGAGATCCAGACTGCATTGCAGAAGCTATTGAATCTTAAACGCTTGTATGGCACTGTTCCTAGATTTGTTCCGAAAAGCTAAAATATTGTAGAGCCCTGCCTGGGAGGTGATATCTTACACGGAGACACTTATTAGTGTCCCATCACTGGGGGACATGTGGGTGGGCCTGCTCCAGTGGCATGTGGTTAAATTTTTCATAGCGGAACAGTTAGGGCCAGAGGCGCTAGCTTGCGAGGGATGTGGGGGGACAATGTCATGAGTGTGACATTGTGATGTCCTGATGTTGAGCACATGAGCATTGCACCTCCCTCCCTAAGCTGGGCATAAGCGTCCCAGGCTTTGTGAAGGAGGTGCTAGGGGTCTGACAGGATGCTGGAATCCTCCTGCCTCCTTCCAAAAGCCGGATAAGGTTTGGGAAGATGGCAGGATGGATCTTGGACCCATCGGAGCCTCGCGCCTAAATCCTAAATCCGGGCAGAAGCTTCCTGGGCTTCAGGAAGGAGGCACCAGGGGAACATCTAGGGGACTAGCCTAGGACTCAGCTATACAACTGAAAAATAAAACATTTTAAGTGTGTTTTAAGTTCAATATACAATGTGACACTAGATGGTGATGGTGAGCCTTATGGAAAATTCAGTGTGTTTTTAAGAAAGCGTTTAAAACAGCATTTTCAAAATGGTTTTTATATGTGTGTAGATTCCACCCTAGTCCCCTTAGGCCAATGACTGCATGCCACTGGCCTGCTCCATGGTGGCTCCCCAGCTTTGGAATTACATTTCATTTGAGATTTCACAGGCATCCATGCTGGGGGTTTCCCCCTGACCCACCTCTGATTCATTTCACGCTGAGCTCCTTGTTTTATTATTGTTAATATATTCATGTTTTCACTGCTGTTGATTAAATTTTATTGTAGGTTGATTGGATAACAGGATATCAGTATTTTAAATAAATAAATAGTAATGTCTTTTCTATATCAGAATCCCAAGTCTTTTTCCTTATAAAGAGGCAGTGATTCATGCTTGCAGAAGGAGGCAGGAGGCTCCCCCTCTTCAGCTGAATGCCACATCATCCTAGTGGTAGGAAAACCATAGGCAAGAATAGGCTCTGGCCCAACCATTTTATGACTGGCAGGCACCTTCCTGAAAGGTGATGGTAAGGGTCATGCCAAATCACCTCCAGGAGGCTCTGCCTGCAGCCATGGGAAGCAGTGGTGGAGGAAGTTGCAAAGGTTCAAGGGGGGGAGGGAGAAAAGGGGGGAAATAGGTGAGTGACAAGGGGCAGTGGCAGGGTAGTGGTGGTTGTGGGGGCATGATACATACCGGCTTTTATTTTTCTTTAAGACCAAACCAAAAAAAACACTTAATACAACAATGCTATATCTTTTTCTCATGTTATATTGCAGTATTTTAATTAGTAAACAAAATGCAAAAAGCTAAGGTGGTTCAATGATTTTTCTCTGCAAGGGAAAAAGCCACCTTGTAGTTGTTTTTGTCATGTTCCTGAAAGGGAATAACAGTCAGCACTCAAGGAACTACCATCAAAAGAGTGTCACCTTGTGCTTATTGCAATCTTTCAAGTACTTGAAAAATAGTAATAATAAAAGATTCACCACCCTTTTCTATTTTGTGTTTCTTTTAAATTTTGAATTGGAAGATTAGATTGAATCTGAAAATTCATGCTGTTCTCCCACAAAGCACTGTAGAAAATGCAATGCCTAACTTTCTTTTTGAGAGCCAGTATAGATAGGAATGGCTTCAGATTTATGATTATGCCACAGTGACAACACAGCTGATTTTGTATCTCTAAGACTGGAGTTTGTATTGGGAAGCCTTTTGTTTGGTTGAGGGGAGGTTGTGGCCTCACCTGCCCCTCCTCAGTAAGGGTATCCTGTTAGAGGGATCCGGGGTGTGATTTTTTTCTGGAGCCTTCGCATGGGCTAGGGCCATGTCACAGTTCCCTATGGGAACCCCTGGGGGTGTTACTATCTGACTTAAGTTATAGGGCACTCCCTAATGGTGGTTTACCCTTCCGTAGACACCCTGCAGGAGTCAAGATATAGTCTGGCTTCACCCAAAGCCTAAGCCAAACCACTCACATCTGTAACCAATAAAGCATGTGTGAATCCATGAACCAAAATATTCTGCGTCAGTGTGATTTATTGTTGTCCTGGGAACTTTGTGGCTCGGCTGCCTTGGGATGCAAGGAACTGCTGAAGTGGTCAAACCAGTCTCTTTGGTAATGGCCCTAGTCAGTTTGCTAAGTATACATTTAAAATGTCTTAAGTATCAAAAAGGAGAATTATTTTAGGGTTCAGTAATATTCAGTACTTCTGTCCAGGAATTCTAAATTTTCAGTATTATTAAGGGTCCCTGAATGGATTCCCAGCAAAGTACTTTCACAGTGAAAATGACACAAAGCAAACATAAAACAGCAGTAAATTCATTCATTCATTTTACATGAATGATAAAATTTACACGCTGAGCTCCTTGTTTTATTATGGTTAATGTATTCATGTTTCCACTGCTGTTGATTAAACAGAGGAACTAAACAGCCAACAACACACACAAACCCATCACACACACACAATCCCAAAGAAAACATTTAACCCAACAGCCAACATACAATAGCAGACAAGCAACTGAACCCCTCCAGCCAGCTACAGGGAGTCCCAGGGGTATCAGGGGCTGCGTAGTTCCAGCAATAGCATTGGCTTTAATCAAGTCTCCCTCTTGTCTGGCTCAAACCCTGCAGTTTTTATCAGCTCTAGGCAGTGACGTAGATAGCTGTTCATGTGCCGGGGGCGGCATGCACATCCTGCAACTGGGGGTGAGACAAGCTGCCCATGGGGGTGGGGCGTACTGCATGGAGCCTCTCTGCTGTCACCCCCTCAGCTGTAGGGCAGCTGAGGGAGAGGCGGACGGCAGATGCAAGTCCTACGCTGCTATTTTAGGCAGAGCAGAGCCTGGATGCACCCAGGCCACCACATCACTCCCAGGAGAGACTCGTGGCTCAGGCATACTGCAGCCCCCCCCCCGGTAAGTGCTGGCCCCCACGGTGTGGTGCCCAGGGGCAGCTGCGTTTCGTTACCTGTGTTGGCTGAAATAAAAGTTTCATGAGTCCAATTTTCATTTTTTTGAAACTCATTTTTTTGTCATTTTGTCACACACCCCAAGTGATGACACCCAGTGTGGACTGCACCCCTGCACCCCCTTCTCCACCATTGGGTCCAGGCAGATGAGGCTTAATGACTGAACTGCCCCCACCTGGAGTGATTGATACTACTTTCACCTGGCCTGCAAGTCCATGATGCAGGCCAGTAAAGCAGTTGAACCCCAGCTGGGCTATCCCCTAGGAACAGGAGTGCTCCTGAAAGCATGTAAGTTGGTCATGCCTGTACTCTAAGCCTTAACCTGAACATCAAGAAAAAAAATTAGAATCAATTATAGATATTGTGAGGAATGAGGATGTTACTTTTTCACACAAAGCACAAATGCAACAAGTTAGACACCCACAGGAAAAAAACTGGCAACAAGAGCCCAATTGTAAACATGAAGACGGGACTTAACATATTCTCATGTGTTGAGACTATGTGGCTCAAGAGATAAAGATTTAATTTACCAGAAATGTTAGTGAAACATGGCACAATTCATGTGATATATTTATTCTAAATACAAAGTACCAAGGAACTGAACATTGTATTCATTCATTACGATATATGATATACGATATCTTTATTGTCATTGTCCCATGCAGAACACTGAAATTGAAAAACTACATAAAACATTAAAAAACCCCTAAAAACTCTAAAACCCCATTTTAAAATACACTATACTATAGAGACCCCTTATGCTGCATTTAGAACCAGAACTGCATTTGCGTAGAAACTGTTTCTCAGGCGGCTAGTCCTGGCCTTTATAACCCTATACCTTCTTCCAGAAGGCAGAAGCTGAAAGAGATCGTTTCCGGGGTGTGCACTATCCTGCGCTATCTCTGTAGCTTTCTTATGGCACCTGACAGCATAGATTTGATCTAGGTGGGAAGAGTGCACCCAATTATTCTCTCTGCAGTCTTTACAACCCTGGACAGCATTGTTTTTCCCCGGGCCATCCAGCTCCCAAACCACACACACAGAGCATAAGTTAATACACTCTCCACAGTGCAATGGTAAAATGCCATCAACAGATCCTTTGAGAGATTGTTCTTCTGGAGGATTCTCAGAAAATATAACCTCTGCTGTGCTCTCTTCATCAGGTCTTTGCTGTTTTCTCCCCAGGTTAGGTCATCTTTCAATTCCATTTCCAGAAATCAAAACACCGAGACCTGTTCCATGCACTTCCCCTCAATAATAAGTGGCTGAATATTCAATTTATATTTCCTAAAGTCCACAATGATCTCTTTTGTTTTCTTTAAATTAAGGAGTAAGTTGTTTTTCCTGCACCACTCCCCCAACTGCTCAACTTCCTTCCTATAGGCTGCCTCCCCCTCTCCAGCCATGATTAAACCAACCACCGTTGTATCATCTGCGAACTTAATGATCTTATTACTGGGGTATTTGGGGGCACAGTCAGCTGTATAGAGCGTATATAAAAGCAGGCTCAACATGCACCCCTGTGGTGTCCCCGTATTCGTGATGAGATCCGCAGAGACGTGGGAACCCAACCTGACACTTTGGGAACAGTTTGATAGAAAATCTAATATCCACCTGCACAAACATGGTGGAAGTCCCAGGTCTAATAATTTGGGCACCAATCTATGCGGAAGAATAGTATTAAATGCAGAACTAAAGTCTACAAATAACAGTCTCGTGTA
Source organism: Podarcis bocagei (assembly GCF_964188305.1). Taxonomy (NCBI): domain Eukaryota; kingdom Metazoa; phylum Chordata; class Lepidosauria; order Squamata; family Lacertidae; genus Podarcis; species Podarcis bocagei. The sequence goes on along the minus strand of NC_138138.1, from coordinate 32,171,199 downwards.
GTTCCCTTGCTTCTCCAAATGAGTCAGGACAGCATGTAAAGCCATTGCCATAGCATCCTCTGTGGATCTCTTTGCCTTCTACGCAAACTGGTAACGGTCAAGTCCCACTGGCAGACAAGATAAGATGCGGTTCCTCACCAGTTTTTCGAAACATTTCATTATAATGGGTGTCAACGCCACAGGGCAAAAATCATTCAGGGACCTCGACACACAACCCTTTGTAACATAGAAACATCAACAACAACGACCAATTGCATCTGAAAAATGCTTTGTTGAGCCAGCCTCTCAACAATGTTCTATTTTCTCTGGAGGTTACAGCTGTAAAAGGCAATACAGAACAACTCTTTGCAGGTACAGTATAGTACTTGCACATTAAGCCAAAACCAGAACATCAAGGGAACAAAATATAATTAATTGTAGACATTAACATTCCTATTGCCTTATTGCTGCCAATCATCTATTTAGGTTAGTGTGGAAACAAACAAAGAGAAGGCGAAGGAAAAAAATTCAACACATTTTTTCGATCAGGTGCACTGGGCTCCTGGGAGAATGTCTCCAAGATGTCAAAGAAAATAGAACTACAAATTCCTTCCCACAGCTAATAGACCTCAGTGTTGGTAGATACACACAGAGGGCTAGGTTTCAAAGAAAAATTAAGAAAGATCAAAGAACTGGGTGAACTACATGCCTTGTCTGCCCATTGCAGACATTGTTGAGACAAGATAAGTTCAACGTACACATACATGCAACATAATACTTCAAAGTCTTCCTCCTAAACAACTGGATTCTCTCTTTTGAAAACTGCTTCATTTGAACCAATAAGAGATTTCCACCTGAAACCAGTGGTGCTTATTTCAGTAATGTAAGTGAGTACATCCATTTACAACCATTTAATAGTAAAATTCAATGCACAAAGTATGTCTCATGAAATTTAGTGGGACTTAATCCCAGCTAAGTGTTCACAGGATTGCAACCTACATTACTAAAATATACATGTTTTGTTATTAAAATATAAATTGTAATAATTCAATCCAGAAGTGATAACACTATACCTCTTGATGAATTGCAATTTAGTAGTTTCATGGTGCAATCTCCTTTTGCAGTTTCTTTTTTCAAGTGCAACCATATTAAGCTCATAAAATACTCTCTCCAAGTTTGGTGGATGAATTTCTATGGGTGCTGGAACTACTAAGAGGGAATTTTTTCCAATCTTAACACAAGACAGAGTCTGTCGGCAAAGAGGCAATCTCAGATAATAGGAGACCAATTCACTTAGCATTATAATATGTAATATGAGTAGTATAATTGTGCCCAGAAACTAATTTGTAACCACTGCAGGTGTTTTGTGAGTTCAAAATTGAACCCTGGTCAATAATTACCTGACCCTGCATTTTGAACCAGCTGAAATTTCTGAGATATCTACCTATTTTTCTGAAGGATAGAGTAATTATGCAGATTTCCTCCTGTACCCCCAAAGATTATCATCTACTCCAGATGCATTTATGACATCCACTTTGTTGTACTATGAGGAAAATAATGAAGGGGCAATGGGAATATCACAGTCCTCCCTACACGAAGCACACATTTCATGGTGGATTGCAGCACTGCCCATAACATTAATAAATATGAATTTAAAATATCTGCATATAAGCATTAAATGAAATGGAGAATCAGTTCTGATATTTTGTGGGATTTTCTATCCCTCACAGATAGCAGGCAATCTTGTGTGACATAAAAATGGACAATATGACATCCACATCTGGATTTCTACTTCTAGAATTTTCTCAGAACCGAGAGCTACAGATACTACACTTCTTTGTGTTCCTAGGACTATACTTGTTAACGGTAATCGGGAATCTTTTGATCATCTTTTTAATAGCCCTTGACCATCACCTGCATACACCAATGTACTTCTTCCTCATGAACTTGGCCGTTTCTGATATTGGCTCAGTTTCTGTCATTCAACCCAAATCCATGGTTAATTCAATCATGAACAACAGACACATTTCGTATGCTGCATGTGTCACTCAAGTTTTCTTCTTTTTCCTCTTTGGATGCTCTGATTTTTCCCTGTTAACCATAATGGCACATGACAGGTATGTTGCCATCTGTAATCCACTGCAATATGAAGTAGTTATGAACAAAGGGGCCTGCATTCAGATGATTACCATTGCATGGATCACCAGTATTCTCTATGCTGTGCTACACACTGCAGGCACATTTTCCATTACCTTCTGTTCCAATCGTGTTGATCAATTCTTCTGTGAAGTCCCAAAGCTACTAAAATTGTCCTGCTCTGACTTATACCTAGTTGAAGTTGGACTCCTTTTATTTAGCTGTATTTCTGTGTTTGGATGCTTTGTCTTCATCATTGTAACTTACGCATGGATCTTGAGTACAGTCCTCAAAATGCCTTCTGAACAGGGACGGCATAAGGCCCTCTCCACCTGCCTTCCCCACCTCATGGTTGTCTCTGTCTTCATTTTCACTGCAGTCTTTGCCTACATCAGACCACCTAGTAATAGCTCATCTGGCCTGGATCTAGTCTTTGCTGTGATATATACTATTCTTCCCCCTATGCTCAACCCATTCATCTATAGCATAAGAAACAAAGAGATCCAGACTGCATTGTGGAAACAATTGAATCTTAAGCAATTTCCTGACACTGTTCCTAGATGTATCCAGAAATGCTTGGGATTTCCTTGAGCAGTCCTGCCCAGGAGTTGAAATTGTTGAGATCTGCGAAAGAATTCCTATCACTGGAGACAGATAAAATGTGGGGCCACAGGGGTGGTCTTCCATGTCTGCTAGTAGTTATCATGTTCGCTACATATTATCTCTTTTAATTTATGTTGATGTTTTAAAATATATTCTATATATTTGCTCTATTTAGCTTTGTTTTTATGCTGGGGTGGTTTCTTTATTATTGATGATGTATGCTTGTTTTAAATTATGCTGACTGTGGCGTACTTTAGTCTTATTGATGTACAGCCTGAGATCTCTGCATTAAGCATAGATGTAAATATGTTGCCTCCCATGTTTAACTATGTTTGCTTGCACCATTTTAGCTTTTCAGCACATGTATGTGTAATCTCCCTGCATTCCATGCATGTTTTTTTTTTGGAGTCTTTAAGAAAGGAGGATTGTAGGATTAACTTCCTCTTTTTCTATTAATGTGTGATATTGATGCCTGGTATTAATGGTGTATTTTTCTCAAGCGTCTCATGTGGGAACATTTGGGCTAATGCCATTACTTTTCAAAACGGCAACAGCAAGTCAATCTACCAATATTTCTGTGAAATCCAAAACTACTAAAATTGTGTTGCTCTGACTTAAACCTAGTTGAAGTTGGACATCTTGTGTTTAGCTGTATATCGGTGTTTGGATGTTTTGTGTTCATAATTGTAACTTATGTGTGGATCTTGACTGCAGTCCTCAAAATGCCTTCTGAACAGGGACGCCATAAAGCCCTCTCCACCTGCCTGCCCCACCTCCTGGTTGTCTCTCTGCTTATGTTCACTGGACTCTTTATCTACATCGGACAACCTAGTAAAAGCTCATCTGGCCTAGATCTTTTCTTTGCTGTGATATATACTATTCTTCCCCCTATGCTCACCCCATTCATCTGTAGCATGAGAAACAAAGAGATCCAGACTCTTGGACTCTGTGGAAACAATCAAATCTTAAGCAATTTCCTGACACTATTCCCAGGTTGATTCTGAAATGTTTGTGATTTCCTTTTATAGCCCTTCCTAGGAGTTGAGATCTGCTGTGGTTGCAGGCATGAAAAGTATGCAGCAGAACAATTTAGAATACACATGTGTTGTTGCCCCGTACTCCATAGATATTATTTTGTTGAGTTTTGAAAAATTAAACCATTATTACGGTTCATCGTAGTGTCACCCAGGTAGACTGTGAACAGGGTAATTTTGCTATTGCTACAATCCCTACCCTGGACCTTTCCATATCTTGTTGGCATCCAACTACTATCAGCCAGGACCACTTATCATCCTGTTTTGGGTTGAAGGGAGATGGTGTCCAACAAAATATCAAAGGCCATTGGTTCCCCACTCACTTAAATTGATTGGTTTTCTATTGTCATCTAAAAGCAATGCATGGTATTAAAGTAACAGCATTTATTCCCCCCGTGTTGTTTTCCGTGTTGTTATTGGGTAAACCAAATGTTCTTTGCTGTGATGTATGCTATACTTCCTTCACCATTAAATCACTTCATTTATAGCTTGAGAAACGAAGAGATCCAGACTGCATTGCAGAAGCTATTGAATCTTAAACGCTTGTATGGCACTGTTCCTAGATTTGTTCCGAAAAGCTAAAATATTGTAGAGCCCTGCCTGGGAGGTGATATCTTACACGGAGACACTTATTAGTGTCCAATCACTGGGGGACATGTGGATGGGCCTGCTCCAGTGGCATGTGGTTAAATTTTTCATAGCGGAACAGTTAGGGCCAGAGGCGCTAGCTTGCGAGGGATGTGGGGGGACAATGTCATGAGTGCGACATTGTGATGTCCTGATGTCGAGCACATGAGCATTGCACCTCCCTCCCTAAGCTGGGCATAAGCGTCCCAGGCTTTGCGAAGGAGGTGCTAGGGGTCTGACAGGATGCTGGAATCCTCCTGCCTCCTTCCAAAAGCCGGATAAGGTTTGGGAAGATGGCAGGATGGATCTTGGACCCATCGGAGCCTCGCGCCTAAATCCTAAATCCGGGCAGAAGCTTCCTGGGCTTCAGGAAGGAGGCACCAGGGGAACATCTAGGGGACTAGCCTAGGACTCAGCTATACAACTGAAAAATAAAACATTTTAAGTGTGTTTTAAGTTCAATATACAATGTGACACTAGATGGTGATGGTGAGCCTTATGGAAAATTCAGTGTGTTTTTAAGAAAGCGTTTAAAACAGCATTTTCAGAATGGTTTTTATATGTGTGTAGATTCCACCCTAGTCCCCTTAGGCCAATGACTGCATGCCACTGGCCTGCTCCATGGTGGCTCCCCAGCTTTGGAATTACATTTCATTTGAGATTTCACAGGCATCCATGCTGGGGGTTTCCCCCTGACCCACCTCTGATTCATTTCACGCTGAGCTCCTTGTTTTATTATTGTTAATATATTCATGTTTTCACTGCTGTTGATTAAATTTTATTGTAGGTTGATTGGATAACAGGATATCAGTATTTTAAATAAATAAATAGTAATGTCTTTTCTATATCAGAATCCCAAGTCTTTTTCCTCATAAAGAGGCAGTGATTCATGCTTGCAGAAGGAGGCAGGAGGCTCCCCCTCTTCAGCTGAATGCCACATCATCCTAGTGGTAGGAAAACCATAGGCAAGAATAGGCTCTGGCCCAACCATTTTATGACTGGCAGGCACCTTCCTGAAAGGTGATGGTAAGGGTCATGCCAAATCACCTCCAGGAGGCTCTGCCTGCAGCCATGGGAAGCAGTGGTGGAGGAAGTTGCAAAGGTTCAAGGGGGGGAGGGAGAAAGGGGGGGAAATAGGTGAGTGACAAGGGGCAGTGGCAGGGTAGTGGTGGTTGTGGGGGCATGATACATACCGGCTTTTATTTTTCTTTAAGACCAAACCAAAAAAACACTTAATACAACAATGCTGTATCTTTTTCTCATGTTATATTGCAGTATTTTAATTAGTAAACAAAATGCAAAAAGCTAAGGTGGTTCAATGATTTTTCTCTGCAAGGGAAAAAGCCACCTTGTAGTTGTTTTTGTCATGTTCCTGAAAGGGAATAACAGTCAGCACTCAAGGAACTACCATCAAAAGAGTGTCACCTTGTGCTTATTGCAATCTTTCAAGTACTTGAAAAATAGTAATAATAAAAGATTCACCACCCTTTTCTATTTTGTGTTTCTTTTAAATTTTGAATTGGAAGATTAGATTGAATCTGAAAATTCATGCTGTTCTCCCACAAAGCACTGTAGAAAATGCAATGCCTAACTTTCTTTTTGAGAGCCAGTATAGATAGGAATGGCTTCAGATTTATGATTATGCCACAGTGACAACACAGCTGATTTTGTATCTCTAAGACTGGAGTTTGTATTGGGAAGCCTTTTGTTTGGTTGAGGGGAGGTTGTGGCCTCACCTGCCCCTCCTCAGTAAGGGTATCCTGTTAGAGGGATCCGGGGTGTGATTTTTTTCTGGAGCCTTCGCATGGGCTAGGGCCATGTCACAGTTCCCTATGGGAACCCCTGGGGGTGTTACTATCTGACTTAAGTTATAGGGCACTCCCTAATGGTGGTTTACCCTTCCGTAGACACCCTGCAGGAGTCAAGATATAGTCTGGCTTCACCCAAAGCCTAAGCCAAACCACTTACATCTGTAACCAATAAAGCATGTGTGAATCCATGAACCAAAATATTCTGCGTCAGTGTGATTTATTGTTGTCCTGGGAACTTTGTGGCTCGGCTGCCTTGGGATGCAAGGAACTGCTGAAGTGGTCAAACCAGTCTCTTTGGTAATGGCCCTAGTCAGTTTGCTAAGTATACATTTAAAATGTCTTAAGTATCAAAAAGGAGAATTATTTTAGGGTTCAGTAATATTCAGTACTTCTGTCCAGGAATTCTAAATTTTCAGTATTATTAAGGGTCCCTGAATGGATTCCCAGCAAAGTACTTTCACAGTGAAAATGACACAAAGCAAACATAAAACAGCAGTAAATTCATTCATTCATTTTACATGAATGATAAAATTTACACGCTGAGCTCCTTGTTTTATTATGGTTAATGTATTCATGTTTCCACTGCTGTTGATTAAACAGAGGAACTAAACAGCCAACAACACACACAAACCCATCACACACACACAATCCCAAAGAAAACATTTAACCCAACAGCCAACATACAATAGCAGACAAGCAACTGAACCCCTCCAGCCAGCTACAGGGAGTCCCAGGGGTATCAGGGGCTGCGTAGTACCAGCAATAGCATTGGCTTTAATCAAGTCTCCCTCTTGTCTGGCTCAAACCCTGCAGTTTTTATCAGCTCTAGGCAGTGACGTAGATAGCTGTTCATGTGCCGGGGGCGGCATGCACATCCTGCAACTGGGGGTGAGACAAGCTGCCCATGGGGGTGGGGCGTACTGCATGGAGCCTCTCTGCTGTCACCCCCTCAGCTGTAGGGCAGCTGAGGGAGAGGCGGAGGGCAGATGCAAGTCCTACGCTGCTATTTTAGGCAGAGCAGAGCCTGGATGCACCCAGGCCACCACATCACTCCCAGGAGAGACACGTGGCTCAGGCATACTGCAGCCCCCCCCCCGGTAAGTGCTGGCCCCCACGGTGTGGTGCCCAGGGGCAGCTGCGTTTCGTTACCTGTGTTGGCTGAAATAAAAGTTTCATGAGTCCAATTTTCATTTTTTTGAAACTCATTTTTTTGTCATTTTGTCACACACCCCAAGTGATGACACCCAGTGTGGACTGCACCCCTGCACCCCCTTCTCCACCATTGGGTCCAGGCAGATGAGGCTTAATGACTGAACTGCCCCCACCTGGAGTGATTGATACTACTTTCACCTGGCCTGCAAGTCCATGATGCAGGCCAGTAAAGCAGTTGAACCCCAGCTGGGCTATCCCCTAGGAACAGGAGTGCTCCTGAAAGCATGTAAGTTGGTCATGCCTGTACTCTAAGCCTTAACCTGAACATCAAGAAAAAAAATTAGAATCAATTATAGATATTGTGAGGAATGAGGATGTTACTTTTTCACACAAAGCACAAATGCAACAAGTTAGACACCCACAGGAAAAAAACTGGCAACAAGAGCCCAATTGTAAACATGAAGACGGGACTTAACATATTCTCATGTGTTGAGACTATGTGGCTCAAGAGATAAAAATTTAATTTACCAGAAATGTTAGTGAAACATGGCACAATTCATGTGATATATTTATTCTAAATACAAAGTACCAAGGAACTGAACATTGTATTCACTCATTACGATATATGATATACGATATCTTTATTGTCATTGTCCCATGCAGAACACTGAAATTGAAAAACTACATAAAACATTAAAAAACCCCTAAAAACTATAAAACGCCATTTTAGAATACACTATACTATAGAGACCCCTTATGCTGCATTTAGAACCAGAACTGCATTTGCGTAGAAACTGTTTCTCAGGCGGCTAGTCCTGGCCTTTATAACCCTATACCTTCTTCCAGAAGGCAGAAGCTGAAAGAGATCATTTCCGGGGTGCGTACTATACTGCGCTATCTCTGCCACTTTCTTATGGCACCTGACAGCATAGATTTGATCTAAGGTGGGAAGAGTTCACCCAATTATTCTCTCTGCAGTCTTTACAACCCTGGACAGCATTGTTTTTCCCCGGGCCATCCAGCTCCCAAACCACACACACACAGAACATAAGTTAATACACTCTCCACAATGCAATGGTAAAATGCCATCAACAGGTCCTTTGAGAGATTGTTCTTCCGGAGGATTCTCAGAAAATATAACCTCTGCTGTGCTCTCTTCATCAGGTCTTTGCTGTTTTCTCCCAAGGTTAGGTCGTCTTTCAATTCCATTTCCAGAAATCAAAACACCGAGACCTGTTCCATGCACTTCCCCTCAATAATAAGTGGCTGAATATTCAATTTATATTTCCTAAAGTCCACAATGATCTCTTTTGTTTTCTTTAAATTAAGGAGTAAGTTGTTTTTCCTGCACCACTCCCCCAACTGCTCAACTTCCTTCCTATAGGCTGCCTCCCCCTCTCCAGCCATGATTAAACCAACCACCGTTGTATCATCTGCGAACTTAATGATCTTATTACTGGGGTATTTGGGGGCACAGTCAGCTGTATAGAGCGTATATAAAAGCAGGCTCAACATGCACCCCTGTGGTGTCCCCGTATTCGTGATGAGATCCGCAGAGACGTGGGAACCCAACCTGACACTTTGGGAACAGTTTGATAGAAAATCTAATATCCACCTGCACAAACATGGTGGAAGTCCCAGGTCTAATAATTTGGGCACCAATCTATGCGGAAGAATAGTATTAAATGCAGAACTAAAGTCTACAAATAACAGTCTCGTGTAGTTCCCTTGCTTCTCCAAATGAGTCAGGACAGCATGTAAAGCCATTGCCATAGCATCCTCTGTGGATCTCTTTGCCTTCTACGCAAACTGGTAACGGTCAAGTCCCACTGGCAGACAAGATAAGATGCGGTTCCTCACCAGTTTTTCGAAACATTTCATTATAATGGGTGTCAACGCCACAGGGCAAAAATCATTCAGGGACCTCGACACACAACCCTTTGTAACATAGAAACATCAACAACAACGACCAATTGCATCTGAAAAATGCTTTGTTGAGCCAGCCTCTCAACAATGTTCTATTTTCTCTGGAGGTTACAGCTGTAAAAGGCAATACAGAACAACTCTTTGCAGGTACAGTATAGTACTTGCACGTTAAGCCAAAACCAGAACATCAAGGGAACAAAATATAATTAATTGTAGACATTAACATTCCTATTGCCTTATTGCTGCCAATCATCTATTTAGGTTAGTGTGGAAACAAACAAAGAGAAGGCGAAGGAAAAAAATTCAACACATTTTTTCGATCAGGTGCACTGGGCTCCTTGGAGAATGTCTCCAAGATGTCAAAGAAAATAGAACTACAAATTCCTTCCCAAAGCTAATAGACCTCAGTGTTGGTAGATACACACAGAGGGCTAGGTTTCAAAGAAAAATTAAGAAAGATCAAAGAACTGGGTGAACTACATGCCTTGTCTGCCCATTGCAGACATTGTTGAGACAAGATAAGTTCAACGTACACATACATGCAACATAATACTTCAAAGTCTTCCTCCTAAACAACTGGATTCTCTCTTTTGAAAACTGCTTCATTTGAACCGATAAGAGATTTCCACCTGAAACCAGTGGTGCTTATTTCAGTAATGTAAGTGAGTACATCCATTTACAACCATTTAATAGTAAAATTCAATGCACAAAGTATGTCTCATGAAATTTAGTGGGACTTAATCCCAGCTAAGTGTTCACAGGATTGCAACCTACATTACTAAAATATACATGTTTTGTTATTAAAATATAAATTGTAATAATTCAATCCAGAAGTGATAACACTATACCTCTTGATGAATTGCAATTTAGTAGTTTCATGGTGCAATCTCCTTTTGCAGTTTCTTTTTTCAAGTGCAACCATATTAAGCTCATAAAATACTCTCTCCAAGTTTGGTGGATGAATTTCTATGGGTGCTGGAACTACTAAGAGGGAATTTTTTCCAATCTTAACACAAGACAGAGTCTGTCGGCAAAGAGGCAATCTCAGATAATAGGAGACCAATTCACTTAGCATTATAATATGTAATATGAGTAGTATAATTGTGCCCAGAAACTAATTTGTAACCACTGCAGGTGTTTTGTGAGTTCAAAATTGAACCCTGGTCAATAATTACCTGACCCTGCATTTTGAACCAGCTGAAATTTCTGAGATATCTACCTATTTTTCTGAAGGATAGAGTAATTATGCAGATTTCCTCCTGTACCCCCAAAGATTATCATCTACTCCAGATGCATTTATGACATCCACTTTGTTGTACTATGAGGAAAATAATGAAGGGGCAATGGGAATATCACAGTCCTCCCTACACGAAGCACACATTTCATGGTGGATTGCAGCACTGCCCATAACATTAATAAATATGAATTTAAAATATCTGCATATAAGCATTAAATGAAATGGAGAATCAGTTCTGATATTTTGTGGGATTTTCTATCCCTCACAGATAGCAGGCAATCTTGTGTGACATAAAAATGGACAATATGACATCCACATCTGGATTTCTACTTCTAGAATTTTCTCAGAACCGAGAGCTACAGATACTACACTTCTTTGTGTTCCTAGGACTATACTTGTTAACGGTAATCGGGAATCTTTTGATCATCTTTTTAATAGCCCTTGACCATCACCTGCATACACCAATGTACTTCTTCCTCATGAACTTGGCCGTTTCTGATATTGGCTCAGTTTCTGTCATTCAACCCAAATCCATGGTTAATTCAATCATGAACAACAGACACATTTCGTATGCTGCATGTGTCACTCAAGTTTTCTTCTTTTTCCTCTTTGGATGCTCTGATTTTTCCCTGTTAACCATAATGGCACATGACAGGTATGTTGCCATCTGTAATCCACTGCAATATGAAGTAGTTATGAACAAAGGGGCCTGCATTCAGATGATTACCATTGCATGGATCACCAGTATTCTCTATGCTGTGCTACACACTGCAGGCACATTTTCCATTACCTTCTGTTCCAATCGTGTTGATCAATTCTTCTGTGAAGTCCCAAAGCTACTAAAATTGTCCTGCTCTGACTTATACCTAGTTGAAGTTGGACTCCTTTTATTTAGCTGTATTTCTGTGTTTGGATGCTTTGTCTTCATCATTGTAACTTACGCATGGATCTTGAGTACAGTCCTCAAAATGCCTTCTGAACAGGGACGGCATAAGGCCCTCTCCACCTGCCTTCCCCACCTCATGGTTGTCTCTGTCTTCATTTTCACTGCAGTCTTTGCCTACATCAGACCACCTAGTAATAGCTCATCTGGCCTGGATCTAGTCTTTGCTGTGATATATACTATTCTTCCCCCTATGCTCAACCCATTCATCTATAGCATAAGAAACAAAGAGATCCAGACTGCATTGTGGAAACAATTGAATCTTAAGCAATTTCCTGACACTGTTCCTAGATGTATCCAGAAATGCTTGGGATTTCCTTGAGCAGTCCTGCCCAGGAGTTGAAATTGTTGAGATCTGCGAAAGAATTCCTATCACTGGAGACAGATAAAATGTGGGGCCACAGGGGTGGTCTTCCATGTCTGCTAGTAGTTATCATGTTCGCTACATATTATCTCTTTTAATTTATGTTGATGTTTTAAAATATATTCTATATATTTGCTCTATTTAGCTTTGCTTTTATGCTGGGGTGGTTTCTTTATTATTGATGATGTATGCTTGTTTTAAATTATGCTGACTGTGGCGTACTTTAGTCTTATTGATGTACAGCCTGAGATCTCTGCATTAAGCATAGATGTAAATATGTTGCCTCCCATGTTTAACTATGTTTGCTTGCACCATTTTAGCTTTTCAGCACATGTATGTGTAATCTCCCTGCATTCCATGCATGTTTTTTTTTGGAGTCTTTAAGAAAGGAGGATTGTAGGATTAACTTCCTCTTTTTCTATTAATGTGTGATATTGATGCCTGGTATTAATGGTGTATTTTTCTCAAGCGTCTCATGTGGGAACATTTGGGCTAATGCCATTACTTTTCAAAACGGCAACAGCAAGTCAATCTACCAATATTTCTGTGAAATCCAAAACTACTAAAATTGTGTTGCTCTGACTTAAACCTAGTTGAAGTTGGACATCTTGCGTTTAGCTGTATATCGGTGTTTGGATGTTTTGTGTTCATAATTGTAACTTATGTGTGGATCTTGACTGCAGTCCTCAAAATGCCTTCTGAACAGGGACGCCATAAAGCCCTCTCCACCTGCCTGCCCCACCTCCTGGTTGTCTCTCTGCTTATGTTCACTGGACTCTTTATCTACATCGGACAACCTAGTAAAAGCTCATCTGGCCTAGATCTTTTCTTTGCTGTGATATATACTATTCTTCCCCCTATGCTCACCCCATTCATCTGTAGCATGAGAAACAAAGAGATCCAGACTCTTGGACTCTGTGGAAACAATCAAATCTTAAGCAATTTCCTGACACTATTCCCAGGTTTATTCTGAAATGTTTGTGATTTCCTTTTATAGCCCTTCCTAGGAGTTGAGATCTGCTGTGGTTGCAGGCATGAAAAGTATGCAGCAGAACAATTTAGAATACACATGTGTTGTTGCCCCGTACTCCATAGATATTATTTTGTTGAGTTTTGAAAAATTAAACCATTATTACGGTTCATCGTAGTGTCACCCAGGTAGACTGTGAACAGGGTAATTTTGCTATTGCTACAATCCCTACCCTGGACCTTTCCATATCTTGTTGGCATCCAACTACTATCAGCCAGGACCACTTATCATCCTGTTTTGGGTTGAAGGGAGATGGTGTCCAACAAAATATCAAAGGCCATTGGTTCCCCACTCACTTAAATTGATTGGTTTTCTATTGTCATCTAAAAGCAATGCATGGTATTAAAGTAACAGCATTTATTCCCCCCGTGTTGTTTTCCGTGTTGTTATTGGGTAAACCAAATGTTCTTTGCTGTGATGTATGCTATACTTCCTTCACCATTAAATCACTTCATTTATAGCTTGAGAAACGAAGAGATCCAGACTGCATTGCAGAAGCTATTGAATCTTAAACGCTTGTATGGCACTGTTCCTAGATTTGTTCTGAAAAGCTAAAATATTGTAGAGCCCTGCCTGGGAGGTGATATCTTACACGGAGACACTTATTAGTGTCCAATCACTGGGGGACATGTGGATGGGCCTGCTCCAGTGGCATGTGGTTAAACTTTTCATAGCGGAACAGTTAGGGCCAGAGGCGCTAGCTTGCGAGGGATGTGGGGGGACAATGTCATGAGTGCGACATTGTGGTGTCCTGTTGTTGAGCACATGAGCATTGCACCTCCCTCCCTAAGCTGGGCATAAGCGTCCCAGGCTTTGTGAAGGAGGTGCTAGGGGTCTGACAGGATGCTGGAATCCTCCTGCCTCCTTCCAAAAGCTGGATAAGGTTTGGGAAGATGGCAGGATGGATCTTGGACCCATCGGAGCCTCGCGCCTAAATCCTAAATCCGGGCAGAAGCTTCCTGGGCTTAAGGAAGGAGGCACCAGAGGAACACCAGGGGGACTAGCCTAGGACTCAGCTATACAACTGAAAAATAAAACATTTTAAGTGTGTTTTAAGTGCAATATACAATGTGACACTAGATGGTGATGGTGAGCCTTATGGAAAATTCAGTGTGTTTTTAAGAAAGCTTTTAAAACAGCATTTTCAGAATGGTTTTTATATGTGTGTAGATTCCACCCTAGTCCCCTTAGGCCAATGACTGCATGTCACTGGCCTGCTCCATGGTGGCTCCCCAGCTTTGGAATTACATTTCATTTGAGATTTCACAGGCATCCATGCTGGGGGTTTCCCCCTGACCCACCTCTGATTCATTTCACGCTGAGCTCCTTGTTTTATTATTGTTAATATATTCATGTTTTCACTGCTGTTGATTAAATTTTATTGTAGGTTGGTTGGATAACAGGATATCAGTATTTTAAATAAATAAATAGTAATGCCTTTTCTATATCAGAATACTCCCCCAGTTCACTGTTAACCTTGCCTGCAGATTCACACAATAGGTGTGAGTCATCACCATCCATATCATTATGATGTATGCCATTATTATTTTTAAAGTGTGCCATACATGTATACCATGGACGAGTGGAACTTGTCAACACTCAAGCACTACCGCCAATAGAGTGGCACCTTGTGTTTATTGAAGTAATAATAATAATAACAATAATTTTATTATTTGTACCCCACCCATCTGATTGGGTTGCCTCAGCCACTCTGGGCAGCTTCCAACATACCAGTATATAAAAACATAATAAAACATTACACAGTCTTTTAAGTGCTTGAAGAAAAAGAAGAAGAAGAAGAAGAAGAAGAAGTCACCCTTTTCCATTTTGTGCTTTTTATTTTTAAGATTTTATTTATACTTTTAATTTTACGACAAACACAAAACAAGAATTTGAATTATTCCTCATCATATTTTGACTCCCCTCCCCCCTATTTGTGGTTTCCTACATTTATACTGTTTTTTACTGCAATTCTAAGTTAACCTTATTTATTGTTTATCCCAGATAGTCAATATATGTTTTCTGTCACTGCACATTTTTACTTTAGTCCTGCTAATGTCTTAATTTGTTTACAATAATTTTGTAAATAGTCAATAAACAGTTTCCATTCTACATTTAAAAAATTATCTTGATTTCTTATTCTAAAATTCCTATAATTCCTAAAAGAAAAGCCTCTGATTTCTTAATAAAAGTTATTTTAAACATTTTTTTCAATTCACCATATAGCATTTCCCAGTAGACTTTTACCTTATTACAAGTCCACCACATATGGAAAAAGGTAACTTCTTTACTTTTGCATTTCCAACAGGTATTTTGTTTAGAGTTACACATCTTTGCTAATCCATTGGGTGTCAAATACCATCTGTACATCATTTTCATATACAGGTAGTTTTTCCTCAAACCATAACTTGCTATAAACCTTAGATCTATATTCCACAACCACTCCCAAGCCAACATTTCAATATTATGACCAATATTCATTGCCCGATGTGTCATTGAGGATTTCACTTGTTCATCCACTCTGTGCTTCATTTTAAATCAGAAGATTAGACTGAAATTGGAGATTCATGTTGTACTCACACAAAGCAATGTAAAAAAATGCAATGCTATGATGTAACTTTCTTCTTCAGATATAAGATAGATGGGAATGGCTTCAGATTCTTGGCACAATCAAACTCATCTGATTTTGTATCTCTAATACTGGAGACTGTAGGAGAAGGAACTGCTAAAGTGGTCAAACCAGTCTCTTTGTTAAGGTAATAACCCCAGCCAGCCTGCTTAGTATCCTTTTTACATGTCTTTTGACCTGGACAAGTTTGTCTAGTCTCCAGTGGAGCTCTGAAGACAAAGAGATTTGACTTCCTCTCTGTGCTGAAGCTGAAGTTATGGGTTTGGGGCTCTGTGGGAACCTAATGGAGGAGAAAGATAGATTTGCCCTCACGGTCACGTAACTGCCGTGGCAGGTGAAGGGAGGGCCACAAGAATGAACACAGAAGACTGGTATTGGGTTGAATTAGGCCAAAACTTTATTGATTACAGGAAAGAGTTGGTTTGGCTAAAGCACTGGACATCTATCCAGAATCAGGCAGACTGCCTTCCGCCTGATAGGAATGTGGTGGGGTTTAACTTGTGTTGGACAGTTGCCCCCAACATGGATTGGATGCCACGACCCCACACAGGCCACCATCGTGACAGGTATATGGGCCCATTGGTCTCCCAGTAGACTCCTGGACAGAGTCACCCCTCCTGTAGGAGAAGGAACTGCAGTCTCTTTTTAAAGTACCCTTTTTTTACATGTCTCAAGAGTTTGCTCCTCATCCCCTGCAGCTTGATGCCACGTCATCCTAGGTGTAGAAATTTGTCATTGTGTAGACTTATGTGGAGCTAGGAACACACAAATACATGATTAACTGAAACCTAAATTATGGCATGGGGAGGGAAGGACTCCTTAGAACCCTGAAGGAGGAGAAAGATGTGTTGAGCAGTTAATGTTATGGCCCTTCCATCCTTTGCTCAGGTGTGTGTGTGTGTGTGTACCATATATAACAAAAGACCAGACTCCACTGACTTAGTGACTTTCATTCTAAGAACACCAAAACAGAAGTTAAGTGCTTGTGTAACTTATTTTAAATATATATATTGTATGACTAATAATAATAATAATAAATAACAACAACACTTTTATTGATCTCATAACATTGCACTTTGTAGCCAAGACGTTGTACATCAAACAACCTTTCTTGTCAGGAAAAAAAGAAAATAAATGAAGTAAAAAGGGGGGGGGGAATAAGATAAAGAAAAATGATGTGTGAATGAGAAAAGGGGCAACATAACAAAACAAAAAAATAGATTGAAAGGGAAAATACATTCCAGAAATGTAAAAATAAAACCAATCACTCAATAAATTTGTTTTCTTGATAATTATGTATTGTTTTATGTAATTATGTACCGTAAGTTTTACCGTTAAGATAAATTTGCCAGGTTTTCCTTATCCAATGAGTTGTACCTTTTTCTTGATTTTATTTGTTTATTTTTTTGCAAACTACTTTGAGTCTTGTTTTTTAATAAGTGGGGGGGTCTTTGTTTTTCCATTTTTTGTGCAATATACCATTTTGCTGTTAGCAGTGTAGCAACCTGCTGTAAATCAGTATTACTGACGTCAGAATGAAATTTCAAAAAGAAGAGTTATTTTAGGGTTTCTGGGAAGATCATAGCCAGTGCTTTTGATAAGGGATTCTTAGCGAAGAACTTATACAGATGGGGGGCCGCTAGGGGCGCATTGGCAGATGGCTGACAATACCATCTCTCCAGCTCACACGAGGCAATTAAGAGGCTGATATGGGAGTATGCAGCCTCCCTTGTTACCCCAAGGAAATGGGGAACACTGCCTTGCCTGCGGTTGCCATAAATCACCCCCAGATTCGAAAGAAGGGGGTGAGGGCACTAGGCACACAGCCCTCGTGGGAGACGGCTCTCCCTGAAGCTGCCTCTAATCGCACTTCTAGTTGCAGGAGCTCAAAATAAACAATTGGAGAGAAGCAAATGCACATATTTCGAGTGAAGATTGGGAGATAAGACTGCTAATTAAAGTGATCTCTGTGAAGTGGAGCGACGGGCTGGCTTCAACAATAAATCAAGAAGATGATTCATCAAAGGATTGGTATGTCGGAGCGGGACTGAAAAGGGGGGGGACTTTTCTTTTTTTAATCTTATGTGAGTACCCAATAACCCTCCACCCAAGAAAGAACCGTTGCAATTACTGATTACAAGCACGATGATTAAGAACTGGGTGGAAATAAATTACTAATCAAAGACATGGCTTGTGGGAACATCGGGAAAGGAATGGAAGCTCTTTGTGACGCAGTTATAAAAAGAGACTTGTTACAGCAGGCCTGTCCACAGGATGATCGAGGGGGAGGAGGACCATGGTCTGTTATTATATCGGACTGTGAGTTTGACCTGGCAGGGCCCCCTGAGAAAACTGAGGAGAGACTGGCAGGCCTGTGGAAATTAACGGACAGACTTTGGGAATATTTTGCATGGAGGTGCGGAAATGGCATCTGTCTATTTTGATATGGCTCTTGGAGGAGTGTAAAATCCACACAGGATATAACAACGTTTGTTTTCAACCCGCTTGTGGAGACTACCAGAGATCACAAAGAGGAATATGATAACAACAAGAAGATGATGAAAATAACAAAGAGAAGATTGAACAGAACTGTGAATAACAGAACTGTGTACATTAAAGCAGCAGCAAGAGAGATGTTTGGATCCCTTTCTGAGCTCGAAGCATGGGTACCCCCAACAAAAATTTGGCTGTGTAATTTGGAATTAATGTGATTTGGAATTAATGTGATTTGATTGGCCTGTTAATAAAAAATATTATTTTTTTTAAAAAAAAGAAGAACTTATAAGATGTAAGTGATATAAAACAAACATCAAACAGAAGTACATAAATAAGGCATGAATGAATTAAATAATAACATGAATGATATAATTTACACAAGTATCATAAAATAAATAAAACAGAGCACTGTCATACTGAACTTCTATGTTTCAGATTGAGTCAGTAGAAAACCTTTTCTGAAGCTTGGTATTTGTTCTGGCTTATCTCTACAGCAGTTCTTTCAAATGTATTGACACTAAAACTTGCAGCTAAAAAAAAAACATCAACTAACAAGAAATTACAGTGCTGCAGACATTCCTAACTCATTTTAAAACTTATGGGGAACATCATAAGATTCAGGGCCTTAGAGAAAGGAGACAACAGGCATAACCCAAATTACTCTGAGATCATGAATTTGCTGCCCATAATAGTGGCCACGTCTTGCCTCAAATCTCCCACTGAGTATGTGCAACCTTGTTATAGTGCTATACTTAAGTGGATTACCTTCTGCCCTCGTAACAACATGTAGTAGATTCCAGGTCAGTATCCCAGAGGCATTAAAGAGATGTCAGAAATTTGTTCTAAGAGTGGCACTCAACCTCTCATGAAAAAATATTTATTTGTTCACTGGCAAATAGTCTCTTGGTAGACTTGTCTTGCCTGGAAAGAAGAGTTTATGTTTTTCAAAATATCTCTGGTCTTTTAATGGAGAAATTTGGGGGCAATTGGAGAGAAACATGTATATATACCAAAATGTTTATATGCATTTAATTTAGCAGATGCCAATGCTATAACCTAAACTCCCATCATCCTTTACCATTGTCCACACAGGCTGAAGCTGATGAGAGTTGAACTCTAAAACAGATGGAAGGCATCAGGTTGGCTAAAGCATAAGTTTGTATGAAGAGCTATCATCAAGACGTTTGTGCTTAGGAATGAAATTCAGAAAAGGGATTCTTAGAAGAGCCCTTCACATTCAGCATTTTCCACAGGGCAACCTTGATATCTTTGTTCCTCAAGCTGTAGATTAGTGGATTCATCAGGGGTGGAACCACAGAATATATAACTGCAAACACCAAATCCAGATCAGATTGTGAATTAGTGGGAAGCCTGAGGTAGGCAAAAATTCCAGTGAATACAAACATGGAGACCACAATAAGGTGGGGAAGGCACGTGGAGAAGGCCTTTTGCCTTCCCTGCACCGAGGGAATTCTCAGCACTGTAGTGAAGATTTGCACATACGTTACAATGATGAAAATGAAGCAACCGAGCACTATGCTAACGCTCAGCACAAGAACACCAATTTCAACTAGGTATAAATCAGTGCAGGAGAGCTTGAGCAACTGTGGGATTTCACAGAAGAACTGATCAACCACATTAGAGCAGAAGGAGTTTGCAAAAGTGCTACTCGTGTGTACTATCCCATAGACAAGGCCGCTTATCCACGCACTTGCAACCATTTTCATACAGGCTACTTTGTTCATTATTGTCTCATACCGCAGCGGGTTGCAAATGGCAACATAGCGATCATGTGCCATCACTGTGAGGAGGGCAAAATCTGATGCTACAAAAAAGAGTAGGAAGAAAACCTGGGCAACACATCCAGAATGAGAAATCAATCTGGTATTAAAGAAGGAATTAACTATGGATTTAGGTATAGCCACAGAAATTGAACCAAGGTCCAGCATTGCTAGGTTCATCAGGAAGAAGTACATGGGAGTGTGGAGGCGATTGTCAGAGACTATAGCAGATATGATGAGAAGATTTCCAGTCACAGTTGCCAAGTACAATGCCAGGAATACAAAAAAGTGCAAGAGCTGCAGCTCTCGGATCTCAGAGAACTCCAGCAGTAGAAAATGGGACATGGAACTCATGTTGGCTGTAGTTTCCATCATTACAAATTGCATGCTATATCAAAAAAAGGGAAAAGAAATAGATACATGTAACACTTCACTAAAATCTGCCAAGTACAGAAGCAATGGTACTTGATTTGCATTCATGTCAGCATTTGTTGTCAATGGGCTGGGTAGCATGGGTCTTACTTGAGGATACTTGAGGAATTCAATTTCTGTGAACTCAGTTGATCTACCCCTGCTAGACTCTTGTGCAGATCATGCCAAGATTACCCTTTACATTCTGCATTCCTTTGAATTCTGCAATGCAGTTCCAACTCAACCCCCCCCCCCCTCAAAAAAAAAAACCTCTACTGGAATGTGTATTTGGATACAATATGTTTAGAAATGCATATACTAATGTAAGATGTATAAGTATACATTTTATATCCATGTATGCATTTCTAAATATATTGTATCCAAATACATACCATATTTGAATGTAAGTAAATATATACGTTATATTAAAATACTTTACAGTGGTACCTTGGTTTACTACCATGATCCGTTCTGGAGCTCCGGTTGTAAACCAAAACAGGTTGTAACCCAAGGCGCGCTTTTGCCAATGGGGCCTCCAAAAAAGAATTGGTTATAATCCAAAAAAGGGACACACACTTCCGGGTTTGACGTGGTTGTAATCCAAAATGGTTGTAATCCAAAATGGTTGCAAACCAAGGTCCCACTGTATATTAAAATAGAAGTTGGAATCCCGATCGTAGTCTGGGAGTACTCCTACATTCCAATTTATCACTAGCAGTGGTTCCCAACCTTTTTTGGGCCATGCTCCACCTAAGCATCTCTAAAATCCTGATTCCGCGCTCCCCCCCCGACATATAATTCTTATTATCCAAAAAGTGAACTCCTATTCATGAGGAGGAAAAGTCCATTGACTTGGTCTGACTCATTCTCAGATTGCCCCCCTTAAAAATGAAATTGCTCCCCTCTTGGGCATGTGCCCCATGTTGGGAACCATGGCACTAGAGTCTCAAGTCTCTGTAGCCAGGGGTGCTTATGCCTGGTTCTCTAGCTATGACCATTATTGGGCCATGATAGCATAGCCTCAGTTGTCCATGCTCTAATGACCTCCTATGTAAGTTATTTAAAATGTACTCTGCATGGGGCTGATCTTGAAGATGGTCCAGGGGCTACAGTTAGTGCAGAAAATAGCTGCTAAGTTGGTAAGTGCAGCAGTCTGATTGGACCATGTGTCCAAATGGGTTTTGGCTTTAACAACCCTTTGCATGGGGGTATGTATATTGTAAAAGCAGTGCTTTTACATGTTTCAGTATGCGTTTCAACAGCCGTCCTTTATTACAATATGATTACCGTATATATCTCCAAGTTTGCAGCAGCATGCGTGAGCCCAGTTACACACAATATCAAGCCTAGTTTTCCCCAGTAGCTCCTCTGGCATAAGTTACAATGCTTTCTATTAGGATTGCTCTGCCTATGCTCTGTAAAAGACCATTCCATTTCTATTAACAGAATGCTCTAATTAAACTAGCAGTACAAGCACAAAATGCTTCACTTGAGCCCAGGATAACCATTTTAAATTTTCTAATTTCAGTGAGTTCAGCGTTAACATAAATATCTTCCCAAAATAGTTTTTCTGACTATAGTAATTCCTAACTGAATGGATCTTGCCCTAATAGTTAAACTCGAAGTGTACTGAAAGTTGTGCAGAATTTCGAATGCGCTACAGCCCCAGCCCCACCAATTTCACATGGGTTCGCACCCCTTATTCTGCAAAGAGGCTTTCCATAGGTTACAAACTGCTGCCTGAACTTCCTTAAGGCAAATTATGTTAGGATTCAAACAAGAGTTTTTAGTGGCTACAAACTCACCAAGTCAGAACCACAAAGGCATACCATAATTAAGCTCCAATAAATTATAACCATTATAAGAGTTTCCTTACTGCTTTTCCAAGATATCCAAATGTTTCAATTTCATTTCATTTTACAGCACAGTCCAAACCCAGGCTTTACCGAAATGATGGAATTTGGATTTGGTAGATCTCAGGCATTCCCATCTGAGCTGGGGCTATGTTAGCATATGTTCTTTACCCCACCTGAGCTAGACGTATACTAGCATAAGTCCCTCAACCTCAGCTCCAAAAGGCAGATTTCCGTGAACCATGAAGCTGCCCACAGAAAACTACACTAGCAATTTCTAAATTTTCATTATATAAATAACTCACCATCTTCTTTCTAGACAATGCAATCACCAGATGCAGCTTCTTCATTTGCTGCTTCCAAGTGATGTCTATCTGTCTAGCTATCCGGGATGTTTTGAAGTTCTTCAGCTCTTCTTTGTTTTGAGACTCATGAAGATCTTTTTAAATGGATGATACAAATTTGTCACCCTGAGGCAGAGTTTTGTTAATCAGTTTATGTGAACCTTGAGCCTTGGTCCCAAGAGCCCCAAATAATTCCCCCAGATAAGCACACAGATAAAAGTTAACTTACTTGCACTGTGCACTATTTCAAAGTTATCTACTCCTCACAATGTCTCTTTCTGTACTACAATAAAGATGTAAAGGCTCATTGGTAACTAGCGTAAGGATGGCCCTCTATTGGAATAGTTGTCAGAGGGCAGTGTTTTTATGTTCTCTATTTGATATATACTTACAATTACTGAGTGCCAAGATCCAGGTTTGGGGCACGTATACACTTCAGTGAAAGAATCCCGGCAGAGATTTAAAGTCACAAAATATGCAGGAAAGTAAAGTATAGAAATATAGGCTGCTTGACCTTTAAAATATACCCTTCAAAGTGAGTTCCAAAGTTTCATTATCTCTCAGCATAGGAAAATACCACATTTTTGTAAGTTAAAAATTGGTTTCCATGTAAACTTTTCAAAGGTCAGGTTCACATGTTTTTCCATACATCAGTCAAAAAAGTTGCACACGCAGTAAAATCAGGCTTAGTTGCAAAGTGGTGAAAGTTATTGGTACAGAAACTCAATAGTTTATAGGAACTCAATAGAGGCTTGTTAGAGCCATGTGACTAAGCCATGTGATGCACCCATCACCCTATTTGCCTCTCTTCCTACACTGAGGGAAAGTTCCGTGCCTATAATGTAATGTATAGTTTCAGTTGTAGATAAATATAAAACGTTATTAAACCCATTTAGAGAATAGGTTGTCAATGGTAGAAATCCAAATGAATTTCTCCCCAAATTGTCTATGGGGGTATTACTTGAAATACTTAGGTAGGCAATAAATGAAACACCAATTTAATAATTAAAGGCATTTATTTGCTAAACAAGAACAAAACGAAGCAAAGTATATATATTCAGATAGCTTTGAGTTACTGGGAAATTTCCTCCAGAGCAGCAGCACATCATTTTACTCCTTCGGTCAAAGGCTGGCATTGGTATCTCTTTAAGCAGGGGCACTACTGGTCTTAATATACTATCTGAGTGTGAGAATATGGAAGACAGCCACATTCTTGTGGTCAACCAGGGAAAGGACCAATGACTTACATCAAAAGGTTAGCAAGCTGCCATCTCCACTGTCAGTCTAATATGCACTTATCCCTAGCATGTCCATGATCTTGCTAACCCATAAATCAATGACAAATCTTGGCAATCAGCCCAGATTGACCCCATGTACTGATAAGATACACCACCACAATCATGCCAGTTATCTCTATAGTCCAAAAATAAGCTCGCATTCCATTATATGACGTCTACCACATATAGTTAATTCCTCAAAACATGCTGCTTAAAATGTCAAAAAAATGCAGTGGCTGTCCATTAGCTAAGCAGGTTCAAGTTTTATACATGTCCTACATAAGACCCCAGAGGTGTAATATGTTCAAATGCCACTTTTTCCACGTGATCACAACATGCCTTGAATATTTTACAATACACCTACATCACCCTTTTGTTTTGATGATCAATGGGGCAGTGCGAACTGTCATGAGTTACTTGAACTTGGACTTGCCTGTGTACTAAGAATGCCAGAGGAAGCTGTTCTTCATATTTCATCTTTAGAGGGAAAACACCATGTATTATTATTATTATTATTATGAAAGAATTTCAATTATAAAGAAATAAAGTGATACAGAGAAAAAAGGGGGAAGTGATGGGGAGAAGAACAAAGATATGTATAAGAAAAATACACAGAGGTACCTTGGTTTAAGAACAATTTAGTTTATGAACAACTTGGATTAAGAATGCGGCAAACCCGGAAGTACATAGGTGTTTTGGTTTCTGAACTTTGCCTTGGAAGCAGAACATGTTCCGCTTCCTGTTGAGTGTGTTCCATTTGTAAATCGAGTCCCCCGCTGATATGGGAAAGCACACCTTGGTTTAAGAACACTTTGGTTTAAGAACAGACTTCTGGGACAGATTAAATTCATAAACCAAGATACCACTGCATATAGAAAAATGCAATGTACTTTACTCCCATACATTCTTATATAAATAACCTCCTACATTCTGTATAAATTCATTCCAAATATTGTCATATTTATCCAAAAAAAGTCTAAGTCTGTAAACAGTCCGTTCACAAGTTGTGAATGTTGTTATATAGTCGATCCATTGATTAAAGGGTATCATATATTTATTCTTCCAATTCATGTATGATGTATGATTTCTGTGATGGTGACCCAAGTATGGAATCACTTCCAAAAATGGGTACTCTTAGCACCAACATACCATTCTTTTTTTTAAAAAACAAGGTTAGAACTTTATTGTTTTCTCAGGCATTTTTTATTATGATATTTCTAACCAGGTTGAATGTCTTTATTCCTCTTCATTTCATTGTATTGTTGATCTGTTATTTCTCAATGTATTTGTCATTTTACATTTATCTCAATACCCTCCTAAATTACTGATTTATGTTTAATGGAAGGGATGGATAAAATATAATTGCATTTAAAAAAACAAACAAACCACAAAACATGGTCACCATTGCTTAGATAAAGGCTAAGACCTGTGGGTACACACACAGTTAAAGAAGAAAACTGGATGATGTGTTTTGGCTAAAACCTAATAGCTTTGACAAGGCACCCTTGATCTCCTTGTTTTGCATACTATAAATCACTGGATTCAACATGGGTGGCACCATAGAATATACCACAGTAAATACCAGATCCTGATCAGAAAGGGTGTTAGATGTAGGCCTCAGGTAGGCAAAGAATCCAGTAAATAATAATGTGGAGATAACAATGAGGTGAGGAATGCAAGTTGAGTAAGCCTTTTGCCTTCCCTGCACAGAGGGAATTTTCAACACTGCATAGAAAATCTGCACATAAGTTACTATGATGAAGGTAAAACAGCTTAGCCCTATGATAATGCTCAACATAACAGCTCCAATTTCAATTAGGTATAAATCTGAGCACGCAAGCTTCAGTAATTGTGGAATTTCACAGAAGAACTGATTGACAACATTGGAGCAAAATGGGGTTGCAAAGGTGCAGCTGATGTGTAGTACTGCATGGAGAAGACCACTAGTCCGTACACATGCCAGCATTTGTATGCAGGCTTGCTTGTTCATCACCATCTCATAGTGCAATGGATTGCAGATGGCAACATACCAATCATAAGCCATGAGTGTAAGAAGGGAGAAATCAGATGATAAAAAAAAAAAAGAAGAGTACTTGAGCAACACATCCAGAATAAGAAATGTGTCTAGTATTTAAGATAGAATTGGCTATGGATTTGGGGATAATAACTGAAATAGAACCAATGTCCTGCATGGCCAAGTTCATCAGAAAGAAGTACATGGGAGTGTACATAGGAAGGTGATGGTCAATAGCTATTGTGCAAATGATGAGAAGATTCCCTGATATAATTGCCATGTACAACAACAAGAAACCAATAAAGTGTAGAATCTGCAGTTCCTGAATCTCAGAAAATTCCAGGAGAAGAAATTCAGTCACTGAGGTGGTGTTCCATTGTTTGCCCTCAACAGTCTGTTGCATAATTTCTGCAGAAGAAAACACAGTGGAAATTACAACACTTATGATCTACTCTGCTAACAATGTCAGTTTCAGTTTCAATAATTCAAATTATGATGATATTTGCTTCCAGCCTTCTCACTCTGTTTTGTTTTGTGCTTCAGGTCAGAGGAAGAAGAAGAAGAAGAAGAAGAAGAAGAAGAAGAAGAAGAAGAAGAAGGAGGAGGAGGCGGAGGAGGGGGAGGAGGATGTCAGATTAGCCTTAACCAGGGCCAGGGCCTTTTCAACACTGGCTCCGGCCTGGTTGAATAATCTGTCTCATGAGACCAGGGCCCTGTGGGATCTGATTTCTTCCCACAGGACCTGTAAGAGTTGTTCCACCTGGCCTTTGGCTTGGAACCAGCCTGATCCCCCCCCCTCCTTCCTTTTCCTTCTGTGATAGAACCCCTATTTGGGGACTTCCCTGGCTTTTCTGGCCCACATAGAACCAGTCTGGATAGTTGACCTTCATGAAGATTTGACATTTTCTCCCCCCAAACAGTTTTTGATCTGGGCTTCCACTGAAATGAGGCTGCATTTTAAGTAGTATTTTAATCTTGTTTTTAAGTTGTATTTTAATCAATTGTTTTTATACCTGATGTTAGCTGCCCTGAGCCCAGTCTTGGCCGGGGAGGGCAGGGTATAAATAAAATTAAAGAAAGACAAAAAGAAAGAGAAGAAGAAGAAGAAGAAGAAGAAGAAGAAGAAGAAGAAGAAGAAGAAGAAGAAGAAGAAGAAGAAGGAGAAGAAGTTTTTGAGCTACCAAGGTCAAGACTGGTGTCTCATTTTATAAACACTCATACTACAGCTGCAGCAGCTACTGCCTCTAATATTTCAAACAATAGATTATTAGGAGCACCATATGCAAAGGACTTTCTTTCTTTTATCTAGACTTTATTCATTTATTCAAACACATGTAGTAGAAATATGATTTATTTAGACACTGGAAAAGGGAAGCATTAAAGAGAAGAACAGATCAAAAAACCAATAAATTATTACAGTACATAAATCAGATTCTCCTAAATTAAGGGTTCGCGTTGTGCACGGGCCTCGGGACACTCCCTTCCACCTGTTTTTGCCTACCTCTTAGCAATCGTCACAACTTTGTAAGGTTTGGCGGTTAGGCATTGGCTTAGTGAGATGCAGGGGAGGTGCTGCCATCACCTGCCCCTCCAGGTACAAGGGTATTCCGTTAGAAGAATTCACGGGTCTGGATCTCATCCAAAGTCCGCTTGAGGGGCTAAGGCCATGCAAGGACCACAGGAACCCCGGCGTGAGTTTCAGTTGGTTGCCATCAATAGAGCTCCCTCTTTTGGTGGTTTACCCTTCCAGACTCCCTGCAAGGCGGGCAGGAGTCAGATATAGTGTTGCCAATGCCTAAGCCAATACCACTCACATTCTGTATTCAATAAAGTTGTGGCCTAAATTTGCCCATTAACAGTTAAACTAAAATATTTGTGTCAATGTATCCTTATTATTGGGGGGGGGGGGCTATTCCGGGACCTTGATGCACAAGCAGTAAATGCATCAGAGAAAGAAAATTGAATCAAATTGTTCATCCTTAGTTTTATAATAAGAATATGTATCATCATATGTCCAGTCTACGTAAGGATAGCTGGACAACAATTATTCATCTAGCAATAGCTTTGGGCAAGAAAGTTCTAAGGTTTTTCATCCAAAAGTGATTCCATTCACTTCAGTGGAGGGAACTAATCAACTTATCCAAGTGATAAAAATACACATTGTCTTCATTCTCAGAATATGCTTGTTGGGGGAAATCCACTGAATCAAAATGAATAGAGTATATGTATACTGTAAAGCACTGATGGGCGCAAAACAACAGAAATAGTAATAAAATTGATTGCGGAATGCCTTCCCTTCTCATGTTGGGCTTTAGACTGCAGTCAAAAATGTGTTTTTGTGCCTAGACTTCTGATAATCCTGTGATTGGATCCATTTGTTTTGTTGTTGATAATGTTTTAATATATTACTTGTTTTATATTGTTTGTTATTATGTTTATTATATTGTACCCAACTATAGATTTATTCTTATTGAAGTGTGCATTATGAAATATTTAAATAAAATAAAGCTGGTTTTATTTGCACCCATTGTACCCATCATACACTATCACTAACCTTAGTGTCATTACAGTAAAGTAAAACTCAAGAACTTGGAAAACTCGAAACTTGAAACATTGATAGATAAGATATTTTCCCTTTCTGACAGGTGTTTCCAGTTGAACTGGGAAAGAAAACAGCAAGCAGCCTTAACTGAAACATTTCTGCAACATAGATCTCTTTATTCTAAGTCCTCTGAAAATATCCCAGCATCTAGACAGACAGCTGAGATACACTGAAAAGCTAAGATGCATTCCCGTCTACAGCAGTAACATTAGTAACACAAAGAGGGATGAAACAAAAAAGCACTTGGGAAAGAAAAAAGAGAAGATATTTAAAAGAGGTGATTGGTGTGCAGAAAGGTTGTACTGTTTCACATGACATATCAACATGTTCAAAGAGCTCTTCATCCAGGAAGCAACCCCTATATGCACAACATTCACATAGCAGCAATAACGTATCACCTTGAAAGAAGTTGTGCTAATATACAAAGTACTGGGAAGGAGCTGCCACTTAGTAGGAGAACAAAGGGACATCAGTTCAGACCATTGGTGCATCTAGCTCAATGTCATCCACATTGATTGGCAGTGTCTCTGCAGGATTTCAGATAGAACTCCATGTTAACATTTAACCAGGAATCTTCTGCATGATCTTCAATCCCAGAGATCTCTATTTAAATATTCAAGTAACAGGTGATGGTTAAGGTGTCTGATGAAAGTCAAGACCCTAAGAAGATGCTGATACTCAGAGTAGACAAAATTGGACTGGATGGAATGACTTAAAGTAAGGCAGCTTCATTTGTCCACTGCACACACAAAAACCAACACTGATTAGAGAACCATTTAGATGTGAGGCTGGCCCACATGGAACACATTAACAACCTTCTAAAGCCTTTGCATGCTTAGGATTGTGTTTAAATTGGCTCTTGTGCAGAGAAGAAGAAGAAGAAGAAGAAGAAGAAGAAGAAGAAGAAGAAGAAGAAGAAGAAGAAGAAATACACTAGGGGTTTGGGGAGGAGGAATACACATCATACATAATGCTAGTAGCATGAACAACACTCACTGTGTACATGGTAATAATACATGGTAATACCCACACAGAAGCATCAAATATGGTGCTCATTTTTAGACCGTCTGCATAGTTGGAGTGATCCATGTTATAAGTAGCTTGCAGGCATTGTGACAAATGTTCAAAGCCTCCCTGTCACAAGAAAACCTCTATCTCTAGAGTTAGATCTATAAATAACTTACAATTCTTTTTCTTTGCGGATTTCTTCTAGCTCCAGATGCAGAATCTTCTCTCAGATTTTAGAGCACTGTGCCACTAACCAGTCATGACAACAAACAATTCTTTCTATGGTGGCTGTAACTAATTTATACATGTTTTGTATTGCTGGAGACATATTCTCAAGAGTTCAGTTGAACAGCTCTAGAGACATGTAGTGGAAAAAATAACTTTGTGGTCTGTTGTTCTGCCTATATGATTTGCAGAGATTGGCTCTATGTAGGGGCATTAGAATGACAGAACTTGTGAGTGGTTGTCCCCCCACATATATGATGACAATATTACATGTTTTAATATGAAATGTAGGAACATGTTCGATGACATGCTGCATAGAAGTCTGAGTATTGCAGCGTTTCTCCCTTGAAACACTGAGCGTTTGTAGGTTAGTAGGCAGTAGCATCTTTCTAGAGGTGATGTTGCTCTTAGTGGGATGGGGTAAGGTGGTACCAATGAGAATAGGGAAGCTTGGAGTTGGTGGTAATGGTCTCACAGGTTCACACATCTGTGGCTGCCCCTGCCTTGGAGCTTCCGAACCTTGCCACCACCTCTTCTTGCCACTGCTGCTTCCCACAACCTACCAGTGATGTAGTTAAGTTAAACAAAGAAAGGATTATGAGGGGGAAATGGATAATTTGGGGGAAGCCAATATCTCCTCCCATTTCCCTCCCTGGTTTGTGATATTGGGATCTCATATTTGATCAAACTTCTCTGTTTCCTATCCAGCTACCCTGTTCCTCAGAGAAGGAAAGCATAAGATGAATAGTTTAAAATCTAGGGAGGTGCTATGAATGTGACCATTAATAGTAGCAGAAGACAGAACATGTGAAATCTTAAAGTGGGTATTTCTGAGTCAAATTACTCTTCCCTATGATCCATGATTTTTCAGCAGAGAAGTGGCAATAAGAGAAAGTAGGCATCTCTGTGTTTTCAGTGATTAGAAAATAATGAGAAAGTTGTATGATATATTTTTCTTGGGAGAGGACAAAAGGAGCTTTTTTTTAATTCCCATTTGGTGATGGGCTATTCCAAAACAGAATATCAAGCTCTAACTATATTTGTAACATGGGGGATATTCAATAATCCATTTATTTTCAGTGGTGACATAAATGCCACTTCCAAGAGAGTGAGTTAGATTGAGAAAATGGTGCAGTGAGAAAGTGCTGCAATCTGGTCCAATTTGCTACATCTTCATCACCATCAAGAAGTTCCATGTTTGTAATGTGATTTATCTTTTAAGCTGTAGATTGGTTATCAACAGTAGTAATCCATATGAATTTCTTCTCAGATTGGCTCATGCTTGCCTTACTAGAAATGTTTACTAGAGGGAAGTTCACAGTGTGCAGATTTGAAGTTCTTCCAAAGTTGGATTGTAAATGCAGTAGGCAGAGTATCAGAATGAAGAACTGAGTTCAAATCCCCCTCAGCCTCCCCCTGCCCCAAAATACACACACTGTGGTTGTATTTGAAGCTGTTGCATTAGAAATGCATTAGGGGATATGATACTGTGCATTGTCATTCAGTGTAATGTGCAAAGATATGATACTGTCAGGCATTGGAGGATCCAACCCCCACGGTAGTTTGCCTAGAACGGATAAGACAAGGAAGTTCTTACCATTTGCTTTTTATTCAATATTCACAGAGAGAAGCTTAGAAATGCAGCCTCTTGGAATAATGGTGTTGCGCCAAGTAACTCTCAACCCACCTTCTCTCTTACTCATTCGTCAACAGCACCACCACCCTTACAGTTGCTGCTTAAGGCCATCTGTCTCCAAGCCCTCCTATTTTTAATGTTCTCTGGGTTCTGGGAGATGGTGGGTCTGGAATGCATTCTACTGATAACTTGTCAGCCAGCTGCTCTGGCTCTTCCTCCTCCTCTCCCTTTATTTCCCCTCATCTTCCTTTGAGCTGTGACATCCCTCAAACTCCTTTTGTAATTCAGAACTGTCTTCTTCTTCTCTGGAAGGTTCAGGCTGAGGAGGCGGTCTCCACCATTCCTTCTCTGTCCAGTCCTTGACAGATATTGAGCTAGCAAATGTGGGACATTGTAAATCACTTGCAAGCAAGGTTATTGTTGTTTAGGCGTTTAGGCGTGTCCGACTCTTCGTAACCCCATGGACCAGAGCATGCCAGGCACTCCTGTCTTCCACTGCCTCCCGCAGTTGGTCAGACTCGTGTTTGTAGCTTTGAGAACACTGTCCAACCATCTTGTCCTCTGTCGTCCCCTTCTTCTTGTGCCCTCAATCTTTCCCAACATCAGGGTCTTCTCCAGGGAGTCTTCTTTTCTCATGAGGTGGCTAAAGTATTGGAGCCTCAGCTTCACGATCTGTCCTTCCAGTGAGCACTCAGGGCTGATTTCCTTAAGAATGGATACGTTTGATCTTCTTGCAGTCCATGGGAATCTCAAGAGTCTCCTCCAGCACCTTAATTCAAAAACATCAATTCTTTGGCGATCGGCCTTCTTTATGGTCCAGCTCTCACTTCCCTACATCACTACTGGGAAAACCATGGCTTTAACTATACGGACCTTTGTTGGCAAGGTGATGTCTCTGCTTTTTAAGACGCTGTCTAGGTTTGCCATCGCCTTTCTCCCAAGGAGCAGGCACCTTTTAATTTTGTGACTGCTGTCACCATCCGCAGTGATCGCGAGCAAGGTGGTGTACCACAAAAACATATATTTTAAAATCATACGTTATAAAAAAAGTACATAACCATTATTATCTTTATATAAAAACAGATCATAAAAGCATCAAATCACATACATTCTGTATAGTATACAATATAAAATGGCTCAGTCACCCTTCAGAGAAAGCACTTTTAAAGATGTAAGATTTTTACTTCCTCCTGTTCATGTATTAAGACTGTTAAGAGGAAGCCTGCCTTTGTGCTCCATCATTAGGAAAAGAACATCATATGCGTACAAAAGAGAGGGTCTTGTCTGGGGTGGTGCTCCAAATGTCAAATTCCTCCCCTCCAAGACGGGGAGCACCAACTAAGCACGAACACTGTATCCTTTTTTTGGAGCAATGTTAACCCATTTTTAGATTGGGGTATTTTTAAATAGGTTGAATGGTTTTGTTCCTTCCCCTTAATTTTTATTGTATTGTTGGTTTGTTGTTTCATAACAACAGGAATATTGTCCTGAAGTCCATTTTGAATAAAGAAAAAAAGGGGGGAGGATAAAAATGTAATAAATTTATTAGAAATCATTGTGCATCACTGTTGAGATGAAGACTTAAACACATACAGTTAAAAAAGGCTTGATGATGTACTTTGACTAAAACCTAATAACTTTGACATGGCAGCCTTGATCTCTTTGTTTCTCATACTGTAAATCACTGGATTCAGCATGGGTGGAACCATTGAATATACCATAGTAAATACCAAATTCAGAACAGAGGTAGACTGCAGGTAGGCAAAGAATCCGGTAAAGAATAACGTGAAGATGACAGTGAGGTGGGGAATGCAAGTTGAGTAAGCCTTTTGCCTTCCCTGCACAGAGGGAATTCTTAACACTGCATAGAAAATCTGCACATAAGTTACTATGATGAAGGTAAAACAGCCTAGCCCGATGATAAAGCTCAGCATAACAGCTCCAATTTCAATTAGGTATAAATCTGAGCATGCAAGCTTCAGTAACTGTGGAATTTCACAGAAAAACTGATTGACAACATTGGAGCAAAATGGGGCTGCAAAGGTGCTGCTGGTGTGTAGCACTGCATGGAGAAAACCACTGATCCACACACAGGCCACCGCTTGCATGTAGGCTTGCTTATTCATCACCATCTCATAGTACAATGGATTGCAGATGGCAACATACCGATCATAAGCCATGAGTGTGAGAAGGAAGAAGTTGGATGATATAAAGAAGTTGAACAAAAGGATCTGAGCTACACATCCAGAATAAGAAATTTGCCTAGTATTTAAGAGGGAATTGGCCATGGATTTGGGAACAATAACTGAAACTTGTCCAAGGTCCTGAATAGCCAAGTTCATCATAAAGAAATACATTGGTCTGTGCAAGTGGTGATCAGAAGCTACTGCAGAAATTATGAGAAGGTTCCCCATTAAGCTTGCCAAGTACAATACTAGAAATATAATGAAGTGCAGAATCTGCAGTTCCCAAGTCTCTGAAAATTCAAGGAGCACAAAGTCAGTCACTGTGGTGGTATTGAACATTTTTGCACTTTTTAGAAGGCCTGTAAAAGGAAGGAGGAAAATTAAAACTAAATCATTATGGCCAAGGTCCTTAAAAAACCCAAAAACATGTTCTTGTATTCACTGAAATCTCCTTGTTCACAGAATTTCACACACATGGGAACAGTAAAGCAATAATTGTCACCCTAGAAGACTAATACATTAGATTTGGCTGAATCCTGACCAAAATCAAGAAATTTAGACTTTGGTCCAGTTAGGCGGATTTGTTGGGCTTACAGATTGAGCAGTGGCTGCTGGGTTAGTGATGGAGGGTGCAATTCCGCTGATTGCAGGGTCTGCTTTGTTAGCCCGTTCTCCACAAGAAATCCTCCACTCTGATGAGTATGTTTCACTCATGAGTGTGTTTAATAAAAAAAATAAAAAAGGAGAAAGAGGCTGCATAGAGGCATGTCCAAGGCCATGACATGGGAACTGATATGTATGTGCACACACAACAGAAAATCCTGCTCACCTCAGCTGGCCAAAAGCATTCTCCCAGATGCAGCAACATGCAGCTGACAGGACAGGGTTTCCACAAAAAGAGAAAAATGCTTGATAGAATTGCCATGTACAAATATGCAGATATGAAGAATATGCAGATCCTGAACCTTTGAGAAATTGAGGAGCAGAAGCCTCCCAGGCCCAAGCTTCCCAGGGCAAGTCCAAGCCCAAGCTGCTCCCAAGCAAAAAACCCCATACATTTCCATTAAAATGTAAAAATCCACCTGGATGGCATGTTGCTCCCCAAAATGAGGACATGTCCAGGTTTTTCTGGACATATGGGAATACTACATCATTATCAATTCAGTGAAAGTCTCCATGCTAGAGGTAATCTGTAATGAAGGTGCAGAATCTGAATTTCCATACATATGAAATTTCTATTCACATGCTTTCTCATTATTCACATGCTTTCTCATCATGGTGCTGATTGAGATTATCTGCACAGTAGACCTGATCTCTGTTACTAGCTTGCATACATTACTCTAACTGCCCAAAGTATCCCTGCCACAAGGAAACCACTCTCTCGAAAGTTATATCTATAAATAACTTACAAGTTTTCTTCTTCATGGATTTCTTTCAGCTCCAGAAGCAGTATCGTCTCTACCATTTTAGAGTACTGTGTCCCTTACCATTCATGGCAATGAACAATTCTTTCTGTGGCAACAGTAGATGTCACCATAGGACAGTGGCTAATTTATATACATGGTTTGTGTTCCCAGAGACTTATTCTCAAGAGTTCAGTGCAGCAGTGGAAACGCACTGAGGCATACACTAGGAAAAAAATAACTTTGTGGTCTGTAGTTCTGCAGATATAATTAGCACAGGTTGACTCCATGTAGGGGTATTAAAATGACAGAGTACTCATGAGACTCAAGTTCTTCTTGGCATGCATATACACACAACATTTTCCAATTTTTAGTATGAAATGTAGGGGCATGTTCTATGACTTGATGTGCAGAGGTCTGAGTACTGTCATGCTTCCTCCTTGAAATAATGAGAAAGCATGTGAATAGGAATTTCATATGTATGGAAATTCATATTCTGCACCTTCATCACAGATTACGTTACAATTATGGTGCAGTGGCCTATGCTTCTACTATCATAATGGGATTTTCACTCTGAGTAAATATCTGAACTTGGCCATGAAGGTCAAACATTTAGCTGTTAAACAACAATAATATGCTTCAGAATGCAGGTGATAACAAAGATAAATTTGGGGTTGTGGGTAGACCTGCCTTATGCTGACTCAAACCACAATATTCTTGTTGGCAACAGCTATCCAGGATTTCAGGTAAGGGTCTTTCGCAGCTGTACCTGGGCATGTGGATTGAACCCTGACTTGCAGAGTAGATGCCCTGCCATTGAACTATGGACCTTTAAATTTCTGACCTTTCACCAGTAGCCCTCATTCTTGGTCCCTCATATAACCTTCTTGATTTGCATTAAGTGGAAATGATTTGAACTTTGATGTTCTCTTTGTAACAGAACAAACCAATGCCAGAACTTTAGAACTTTCCCCATGTAGACTTTTTAATGGCTGCACTCCAGTTACACAGAAGTTGTTGTTGTTGTTGTTGCTGCTGCTGCTGTTGTTGTTGTTGTTGTTGTTGTTGTTGTTGTTGTTGTTGTTATTTTATACCCCATCCATCTGGCTGGGTTTCCCCAGCCACTATGGGCTGCTTCCAACAAAATATTAAAATACAATAGTCTGTCAAACATTAAAAGCTTCCCTAAACAGGGCTACCTTCAGATGTCTTCTAAAAGTCTGGTAGTTGTTTTTCTCTTTGACATCTGGTGGCGGGTGCCACTACCAAGAATGTCCTCTACCTGGTTCCCTGTACCTTCTATAGCCATAGCTTCTTCACACACCCTTGTCATACAGACAGACAAAAGTCATTATCACAGATCAGTGACACATTTCCAGCTTGGCAAAAATACCGAAGGAGGGCTCAGAACAAAGTGAGTGAAGAATGTGTCCAGGAGTGGGGTCATTGTATGGAGCAAGGCCATTGAGTGTGTGTCTTTATAATTAGACATAGCCTAAGAAGACTCCTGAGGGCTGAATAGAGAGGTTCAAAACTCTTGATGTAGAGATATCCAATGTCAACATGTGCAGCATTCTTCATTATCTACTGTACTGCTCCCTGTATAATTCTCTTAGGAACGTATTTCTGAGTGGAATTCTTTACAGAGTTTCCTTCTTGAATTGTAGGGAAAGAATTTGTTATTTGCTCGAGGTTGGGGATAAACACATTACAATCATACCTTGGATCCCGAATGTCTCAGAAGCCGAACATTCCATCTTTTGAACAATCGAAAATGAGAAGTGAGTGTTCTGATTTTTGAACTTTTTTTTGGAAGCCAAACATCTGGTGTGGCTTCCACTATTGTTTCCAGCGCACCTGTGCAATCGGAAACCAATCAGAAGCTCCACCTTGGTTTCCGAACGTTTCAGAAGTCGAACAAACTTCCGGAACTGGTTCCGTTTGAATTCCGAGATACGACTATACATATAAAGTTTATATGTCTGTCTTAGCAGCCCAATGTATTATACAAAAGTCCCCATGTTCTGTGGACCAGATATGCTAAAATGTATCCTAATACTATTGGACGCGGGTGGCGCTGTGGTTTAAACCACTGTGCCACTTGGACTTGCTGATCGGAAGGTTGGCGATTTGAGGCCCTGTGACGGGGTGAGCTCCCATTGTTCGGTCCCAGGTCCTGCCAACCTAGCAGTTCGAAAGCATGCAGTGCAAGTAGATAAATAGGTACAGCTCCGGCGGGAAGGTAAACAGTGTTTCCATGCACTGCTCTGGCTTCGCTAGAAGCAGCTTAGTCATGCTGGCCACATGACCCAGAAAAACTGTCTGTGGAAGCGGACAAACACCGGCTCCCTCGGCCTGTAAAGCGAGATGAGCACCGCAAGCCCAGAGTCGTTTGCAACTGGACTTAACTGTCAGGCGTCCCTTTACCTTTACCTTATCCTAATACTATTTGTAGTTCTATATTTTTGTGATAACCAATGGTTCTTAGCAAATAAATTGGACTAAAGAGCTATGAGCAGGGATAGATTTTGTTCCTTTCAATGTCCTGACATTCTAAGATAAACAAACAGAGCCAGTTTTTCCTAATTACATTAGTAAAAAAATACAGACCAGAGAGTCACTTAATGTCCCTGCTACTGAGCTATGTTGGACTCCTGAGAGCAAATCTCTAGGAACACAAGATAGATATTAATAAACCTCCTTAGCATGTTGTCAAATTCATATTGCCTTCATATACCAAAGTGATGGTGAACATTTGTACAGTTTCATTGGTGACTAGATAGCTCTAACAGTGCTGAAGGAGAAGTGCATCTGAAGTTGAAAGAAATATCTGAAGAAGGAGGAGGAGGGACTGTGATTCATTGATAGAGGACATGCTTTGCAGGCAGAGCTCCAAACTCAGAACCTTGCAATCTCCTGGAAATGCTGGGGAAGACAATTCTGTGAAATCCCAGAGAGCAGAAGCCAGCCAGTACAGACAATGCTCAGGTGGATGTATTTGTGGTCCGACTATTTATAAGGCAGGTTTCTTTTTAAAAAGGTAGGAATATATTCCATTAATAGTTTATGAATTGCTCACCTAATAAAAATAAGGTATACTGTATACTTCTCCCCTCCAGAAAGAAACACCTTGTTGTTTTTTTCCAATTAATACAATATCTTTCCCCCTCATCACTCTGTATGCCCATGGCATACAGGCATATCTCAGAGTACTTATATGAGTTGTATGCCTGAATATGGGAATATTCTTATACCAACATGTGAATCTTGGCATACATTCAAGGTAATCTGTAATGTAACCACAGCAATTTGGAATAAGCTGGCTTTAATTTACTTTCCTTTCTTTTTGTTAAATTCCATTTTCTTAAATATAAAAAGATTACAAAATACCAATTAATATTTCAACATTTAAAAGAAGACAAGCAAAGAGAAGGAAGGAAGCATACGTAGGTCTGGAAAAAGAAAAGTTAAGTAAATGAGTAAATAATGAATTGTTTAAACTATTCATGAATAAATAACCAAGTGAGAAGACAAATCCTTACAAATTTAATAAATGTTAAAAAAAGAATGACACAGTGGTTTTATAATTCATGCAGAATTCAGATCCACCTTAATTGAGGAAGACCATAACCATACCTTGCATTACATTCATTAAACTGGTGGTGAGGAACTGGTGGCCCTGCAGCTGTTGCTGGACTCCAACTTTGGTCAGCTCCATTTCTTAAGTCAGGGATGGAGGGAGTTGTTGTCCAGCAACATCTAGAGGACAACCTGACTCTCTCTCTTTTTCTCATAAAAGGCAGAAGGGGGTGGGGAGAAGTATTGTAGCCTATCTTCCTTCACTTACTATTCCAAAATTTCTTGAACAATGTGTATTTGTTTTTTCTCTCCCCTATCCTACCCATAAGATTCAGGTCTGTTTGCTTAAAGTTGCAAATTCCAATAATTTGATATACAGTACCATCCTCTTAAGTGAGTCAATTCTCCCGCTCCACTGCCAATATATTGCAATGAGTAGCAAAGTGGCTAATATCATAGAGAACACAGACACTCTCTCTCTTTAGGAACCATTCCTTTCAAACACAACTAAAGTTGGAGCCTTCAAAAAGCTTTATTAAAGACTTATGCAGTGGCAGACCTATATTTTAGGGGTCCTACTACTACATCTCATATTTTGATTAAAACTGCTCTACTGGATAATCTCACGTGTCAAAGTCACTGGTGTAGATAAATATTTCCTATGCCTTATAGTTTACAAAGTTATCGGGGGGATGAAAAATAGAGAGCTGTCATATACTTGTGTGAATAAAGTCTCTTCTGGAGCCTCTCTGGGATTAGGGGCCCTGAAGCTGAAGCTTCATGAGTTTCATAGTAGATTTACACCTGGACCTATGACTCCCCCATCATGGTATCTGCTGGAATCAAAAATCTATGGCAAACAGACCTGATAAACCCTTAACACATGGAATATGTTGTTACTGTGCCCACTCTGATAAGGATAGGAAGAGCTGCTTCCCTGTCAGGGTCTCAATTTCTTGGCATAGTCCACACACCTATTGCTATTACAGCCTCCTTGTTTCATGCAAAATATACTCTCGCTAAAGATGTAAGCAATTGTGTATAAGGTAGTGGTTGAGCTAATGGGTATTTCTATTCAGAGCAAACCCAGAGCAAACCCTGCTATCTCCTATTCTATCATCTTCTGCCACACCATCCTTCCTTCCTTCCTTCCTTCCTTCCTGCCTGCCTGCCTGCCTGCCTGCCTTCCTGCTTTCCTTCCTTCCTTCCTTCCTTCCTTCCTTCCTTCCTTCCTTCCTTCCTTCCTTCCTTCCTTCCTTCCTTTCTTTCTTTCTTTCTTTCTTTTCCTCCTACTTTCTCCCTGTTTTCTTCTCCTTGCCAATGCCTGGCTGTCAGATTCAGAGCATGACAAATGTCTCAAAATAACAGCCATAAATTGGAATGAATTCTGCAGACATAAAAACAATCACAGTAATAACAAATTGAAATTTCCCAATCCAAGCAAGTGAAGCCTGTCTTCTTACAGCACTGTGCTATTATTTTAAAAGTTGACTGCTTCCTTCGACAGGCAGCCCACACTTTCATGAGGCATAAACCATGGTGAACCAGTCCTTTGTATCAGAGTTCCTGCTCGAAGAGTTTTCAGAGGTTCGGGAAATGCAGATTTTTCACTTCCTTCTATTCCTGGTTTTGTACTTGGCTACAGTAACAGGGAACCTTCTCATCATCTCTGCAGTAGCTTTCGACCACCGACTGCACACCCCCATGTACTTCTTTCTGATGAACTTGGCCATACAGGACCTTGGATCTGTTTCAGTCGTTGTTCCCAATTCCATGGCTAATTCCCTCATGAATACCAGACACATTTCTTACTCTGGGTGTGTTGCTCAAGTTCTCTTATTTGTCTTCTTTTTAGCATCCAACTTCTCTCTCCTGACCGTCATGGCATATGATCGGTATGTTGCCATTTGCAACCCATTACAATATGAGAAGCTGGTGAACAAGCAAGCCTGTGTCCACATGATTGCCTGTGTATGGATCACTGGTCTTCTCTGTGCTGTGTTACACACTGGATGCACCTTTGCAACCCCCTTCTGCTCCAGTGTTGTCAAACAGTTTTTCTGTGAAATCCCACAGTTGCTAAAGCTCTCCTGCTCTGGTTTGAACCTAAAAGAAATTGGAGCTATCGTGCTGAGTATTTTCATTGAATCAGGTTGCCTCTTCTTCATTGTTGTAACTTATGTCTATATTTTCAACGCTGTGTTAAAAATGCCTTCTATTCAGGGAAGGCAAAAAGTCTTCTCAACTTGTCTTCCTCACCTCATTGTTATCTCCATGTTGTTATTAACTGGGTGGTTTGCTTACCTAAGTCCTATGTATAGTACCACATCACAGCAAGATTTGTCTTTTGCTGTGATATATTCTGTG
Organism: Podarcis bocagei; assembly: GCF_964188305.1. Classification (NCBI taxonomy): domain Eukaryota; kingdom Metazoa; phylum Chordata; class Lepidosauria; order Squamata; family Lacertidae; genus Podarcis; species Podarcis bocagei. The sequence continues at coordinate 32,130,546 of NC_138138.1, read as the reverse complement.
GTTCCACCACTGCTGAACCCAGTGATCTACAGCATGCGAAACAAGGATATGAAAATTGCCATGTCAAAATTATTTGGATTGATCAAAACTTCTAAGAAAGAAATATTCCATTTTCTTCAGTAGGTGTGGATTCCCTTTCCAGAGCTACCACTCCCAGAGTGGTTTAACAATTGATCCCTCATCACAGGAAACTCCAATATTGATTATATAAGTTGCAATAGAGAAATTAGAAAAATTGCAGCTCCCGTTAGTATACTGGGTACAGGACAGGAGTCATTATATTATCTGAATGGAAGCTTCCCTCATCCTTGGCAGTAAATCTGTTTGTTTAAGATAGCAGAACCAGAACCACCTTCATACCCTCTAAACCCCTCATGAACTTGCTGTGAACAAAGTGTATTTAAGATATAGAAAAGGAGTTGATCTGAGCTCCAGACAAGTACTAACACTCCCAAATGTTACATTTGGACCATAAGCCTGAAGATTTATGTTGCCTTGGGGCAAACCTGGAGGCATGGAAATTTTGTCTCCCACTTTTTGATCAGAGCACCTTTGCAGAAGCAGCTGTATTCCTCTACCCACACCACTGGGCCCAGAAGGTGTAATTTCTGACACTTGTTATTTTTTGCAGCAGTACAGACATTTTATTTCTTACTTTAGCATTATGAATGAGTTAGAATATTAATAATTATGCTGCCCTGCACAACATTAACATGGTATCCTTTTCCTTATGATTGCACTAAAAAAGAGCTTTGTTTTAGTCTTGTCTAGACCTTTATAATTGGGTTATACACAGAATGTCCCTATTTTCTGAGGAATGTTGGATGGTATGCTATTGACATTCAATGAATGTTATGTTATATGCTATGTTCACTGGTTCAATAGACGTAAAGTTTTCCAGTACCTACTAAAAGTGAACCAGAAAGTATATTCACGTAAATCTTGTAAACATGTTTTCCCCCCTCCCCCCAGAAGTAGAAACTATGGCCCCTGAAGTTGATTCACTACTCTATAATTTTCAAAATAACTGTTATTAATCTTAATTTTAGAAGAATCAGGATACAATTTTTTCCCAGATTAGAAGCACATGTGATTAGATTCTGAACCTGGTTCTCTCCTGACGTCCCAGTGTGCCAATCAGAGTGGGATTAGGTCCACTGGGAGGCATGGCTATATCCTCTTCTTTCATCACTTTCAAGTAGAACATATTTCTCCACAGTTTCTGTGTTGATGTGATTCTTATGTGAATGTTTGGTTGTGTGCCAACTGCAGGGACCATTGTAGCAGGGAGTAGATCTGAGAATGTCAGTGTGTGGCTGTGGACTGGGGAGACTCAAGTGGCTCTTGGTGCTGCTTTTATTGCTGCTCCTACTCCCTTCTCTTGCATCCAAAGACATGAAAGGCAACTGTAGTTATGATAGAAGCATCCAAGATAAATTATACAATCCAGGAGAAGTTATAATAGGTGGAATCTTCTCTCTAATATATACTATTTCTGAATCATTCAGCTTGAAAATAAAACCAGAAAGGCATCGTACAACTTATAAGTAAGTTATTTTTTAACTAAAAAGTAGTAGCAGAAAATGTATTCACCATATAATGATTAGGGACATAATCTGCTGCATAAGACCAGAGCAGAGTACAGGAAGCTACTAATACCGAGTCAAAGCATTGGTCTATCTAGCTCAGTTCTATCTCTGCTCCATGGTAGTAGTTGCCCTGTGTCTCAGGAATGAGTCCTTCCCAGACCTTCATGGAGATATCAAGGATTGCATTGAAGACTTTGTGCATGCAAAGTATATGTTCTTCTATCATACTCTTGTATGAAACATTCCAAAAAGTAGTCCCCTCCCATCTTAGCCTGCTTCTACAGAAATGGGGAAGTTGAATTTCTATTTGTAGAGGATTTTTCAGGCATCAGGAGGCTTGACTGATGAATTATTATTTTTTACAGTTCAAGGATCCCCGTCGAGCATTCATCAACATTAGCATTCTTGCTTTCTTGTGTTAGTTATTTAAGCACAAGTGACACAAACTAGCTAATAGATCAGTTATTGGTGGAATGATATATCTTCTATTTCCCCTCAACCAGTTGCCCAGCTTCTCTGTTAACTGTACAGATGCCTTCAGATAAAACATACTACTCAGTTTTCTACTACTCAAATGGGCAACCCTACAACCTCATATATAATTCTTTTGTCATTTGAGTGGGGATCAGGTGTTCAGCAACCTTTCAGGGTGTAAGATTAGTGCAAATAATCTCTGGTAGAAGGCCTTATGACTCACTGTCAATCTCATTGCAGTCCAGTGCTTAAAAATTATCAGCCAGTGTTCTCGCTGATTTTTGCCATTCGTGAGATCAATAAGAACCCCAAACTCTTGTCTAATGTCTCTCTGGGTTTCAACATCTATGACAACCTGTTTGATGCACGCAGCACATATGAGAGCTTGCTGGACCTACTGTTCACACAACAAATGAATGGAATTAATAATAATAATATGAATGAGGATGTGTTGTCTGTCATTGGAGGTCTCACTGTAGAAGATGCCAACCAACTGGCCACCATCTTGGATCAATACAAGATTCCTCAGGTATGTATGTGATCATATACAAACTGGGGGCAAGGATCAATAGATCTCTTATCTGTCACTTAGCACTCTCATTGTAGAAGATGTAAAGCAGATTTCACCATTTTGAATCTGTACAAGATCCCACAGGTATTTGTAAGCATATATTTTCAGTGATTTGTAATTAACCCCCCCCCCCATACACTGACAAACTGGAACGTGTCCAGAGGAGGGCAACCAAAATGGTCAGAGGCATGGAAATGATGCCTTATGAGGAACGGCTAAGGGAGCTGGGCATGTTTAGCCTGGAGAAGAGGAGCTTAAGGGGTGATATGATAGCCATGTTCAAATATATAAAAGGATGTCATATAGAGGAGGGAGAAAGGTTGTTTTCTGCTGCTCCAGAGAAGCGGACACGGAGCAATGGATCCAAACTACAAGAAAGAAGATTCCACCTAAACATTAGGAAGAACTTCCTGACAGTAAGAGCTGTTCGACAGTGGAATTTGCTGCCAAGGAGTGTGGTGGAGTCTCCTTCTTTGGAGGTCTTTAAGCAGAGGCTTGACAACCATATGTCAGGAGTGCTCTGATGGTGTTTCCTGCTTGGCAGGGGGTTGGACTCGATGGCCCTTGTGGTCTATTCCAACTCTATGATTCTATGATTCTATGATTCTATGATTCTATGATTCTATGATTCTACATACACCATGGAGGTTCTGAATTTATTTATTTTTACTGAATCAATCAGGTTTGGTTATGAACATTACAGCTAATCTGCCACACTCTCATGTAAACAATATGTATTTTAAAAGTTGTACTATTAGATGAATTATTTTAATCATGTTGAAAGGAAGAATAGGGCCATGCTGTAGTTTGGCCCAACCCACTGCTATTTATGTACTGGATGGTAGCAACTGGAACATCCAAGTTTCCAAATCCTGGGAGATCCTTCCTGTGTAAAATATGTTTCACTTTACTGATGGTACCCCTGAATCATGGTAAGCAATGGGTGTGTGATGGTGCAGAGATGACCAGTGGAAATAGTTCTGTGTTCAATGAGTCTGACTTCAGTGACACGTGCATAAGTTTACAGGCTAAAATGTTTAGTTGGGAATCATATGCTTTGGGGAAATACTAGATTTTGTTATTTTTCCAAGATCTAAGCAGCCATGTTTTCCCCATCAGCTCACTTATGGTGCGTATGACACAACACTCAAGGGTAAAACTAATTTCCCTTCCCTCTACCGGATGACTCCTGGTGAAACCATTCAGCCCAATGCAATTGTCCAGCTGCTCCTACATTTCAAATGGACATGGGTTGGCCTCTTTGTTTCAGATGATGATGACGGAGAAACATTTTTGCAGATTTTAACACCTCTACTTGCCCACAATGGCATTTGTGTTGCCTTCTCACACAGGGTAGAAAACCTAAAACGTGATTCAGAAAAAGACGTGTCAAAAATAGGGTTGCTACTTTTAAGAGATGTCAATGTGCTTGTTGTCAGTGGAAATTCCCGCTCTCTTTGGAATTTAATAACCAAAATAGAGCATGCTGAGTTCTTCAAGACTGACAACTTTGCAAAAGTTTGGATTATAACTGCTCGGTGGGATTTCAGCCAACAACGTTTCTTCAGATTTCCTACAGCTACTTTCAGTGGCACCTTATATTTCTCAGCCCACAGAGATCCAGTGCCAGAATTCCATGATTTTCTCAAGAACATAAAGCCTGATCCATCACTGATGCACTTCCTTTGTATATTCTGGCGATTTCTATTTACCTGTACTTTTCCCAATGAAAACTTTGCACATTGTGAATATGGGAAAAGGTGTACAGGAAAGGAGGAACTGGAAACAGCATCTGTGATTATGTTTGAGATAGATATGACTGGGGAGAGCTATAGTGTCTACAATGCTGTCTACGCTATAGCACATGCTTTACATTCCATTCATGGGTCAAGACAAAGAACAAGGCTGCAAGGAGGCACAACAAATGTTCAGCCATGGCAGGTAAGCTCTATTATTCTAATGAATTTCTTGTCAAAGATGAAATCTGACTTTTAGAAGACATCTGAAGGCTACCCTGTTTAGGAAAGTTTTTAATGTTTGGTGTTTTATCGTGTTTTTAATATTCTGTTGGGAGCTGCCCAGAGTGGCTGGGGAAACCCAGCCAGATGGGCGGGGTATAAATAAATTAATAGTAGTAGTAGGAAGAAGAAGAAGTCTGGTGACTAATGTTATATCAGGAGTTGATCCATTGAAATTAAGGGACATTACTTAGGACCATTAATTTCCATGAAACTACTTTGACTACAATTTAGTTGGATATGACACTAAAACTTTATATATTATTACAGACAAGAAACATCTGGAGAGCTTTGGGTGGAGGACTAAATAAAAAGAGTGCACAGTGGTGCACAGTGTATGATGGTAAACCCATAGTAACATGAGCATCTATGCCCTGTTTCTCTATTATTGTCTGCAAGTCACATTCGGCACCATTCTGAGTGATTACACAATCCTCAGGAACTGTCTTAGCAAGGGAGAGGCAGGAAAGTACTATTGAATAAATGGACTCCTGCTGTCCAGATCCAACTCCTCCTTGTATTCCGTAGCCTCACATTGGGCAAATGGTTCTGGCATTGCAAGGGTTTGAACTAGATGACCCTCATGGTCTGGTCAAATTTTACAATCCTATGATTCTATGATCTTAAGCTGACTAAGAATTCATACTTTTGAAAGGAAGTCAGCTGAAAAGAAGCTGTGGAGAACTCCTTGCATCCCAGATTTATAATATTCATGTCTAATTGCAAAATGTTATACAACAGAGTAGTAGATTAAACCAGTTTAGGATAACAGATTAATTGTATCCTCTGCCAATTTAGCTCCATGCTGCCCTGAAAAGCATCTGCTTCAATAATGGTGCTGGACATGAAATCTTGATTGAAAATGGAGAGGTTTCATCTGGTTACTATGATATCTTCAACTGGTTTGTTTTCCCCAATCACTCTGCTCTGAGAGTTCAGGTGGGGGGGAAATCAGCAAGTCAAAAACTCAAAATTATGGAGGATGCCATTTTGTGGAACAAACGATTCCAGCAGGTATACACATCTGTATGCAAATGAGTTGTCTGAGGCCCAACAGAGCTGGGTTAATGGCTGAGGTCAGCACAGCCCTAGCTAAGCTGGGAAAGATCCACTGAATCCAAGCTTTATCATCCCAGTGGATCTTGCGTTTGAATCAAGCTGTTAATGTCATTATTGCTATATAAAATACTTGAGGTTTATGATGTGTGAACTGGGTAACTATTTCAATACTGAAATCTCCCCATATAGTCCAGGGTAGGGAATTATTTAACCTTAGGCTTTCATGCCCCCTCCCACAACCCAATTGACAATTTATTTGTTATGGGGTAACTGTGGCCCTGAAGGACCAGATGCGCAGCCTGGGAGTCATTTTGGACTAGCAGCTGTCCACGGAGGGGCAGGTCGATACTGTGTCCAGGGCAACTGTTTACCAGCTCCATCTGGTACACAAGCTGAGACCCTACCTGCTCACAGGCTGTCTCGCCAGAGTGGTGCATGCTCTAGTTATATCCTGCTTGGACTACTGCAATGTGCTCTACGTGGGGCTACCTTTGAAGGTGACCCGGAAACCACAACTAATTCGGAATGCGGCAGCTAGATTGGTAACTGGGAGTGTTCGCCGAGACCAGATAGCACCGGTCTTGAAAGACCTACATTGGCTCCCAAGACGTTTCCTAGCACAATTCAAAGTGTTGGTGCTGACCTTTAAAGCCCTAAACGGCCTTGACCCAGTATACCTGAAGGAGCATCTCCACCCCCATCATTCAGCCCAGACACTGAGGTCCAGCACGAGGACCTTCTGTCAGTTCCCTCACTGTGAGAAGTGAGGTTACAAGGAACCAGGCAGAGGGCCTTCTCAGTGGTGGTGCCCGCCCTGTGGAACACCCTCCCATCAGATGTCAAAGAAATAAACAACTATCTGATGTTGTAGGCAGCTGTAGGCAGCCCTGTTTAGGGAAGTTTTTAATGTTTGATGTTTTATTCGGTTTTTAATATTCTGCTGGGAGCCACCCAGAGTAGCTAGGAAAACCCAGCCAGATGGGCAGGATATAAATAATAAATTGTTGTTGTTGTTGTTGTTGTTGTTGTTGTTGTTGTTGTTGTTGTTGTTGTTGTTGTTGTTGTTGCTCCATTCCTGTCAGGAAGTATTATTTCTTTATGTTTTATGTATGGGGGGGGGATACCTTGCTGACCACATTTCTTCAAATGTTAGTTAAAAAGCACTTGGAACTCCTTTTTGTGACACTTTGAAGTCTATTCAAATGAAATATAATTTGGCTCTAATTTTAAAAGTCTTGCATCCCAGCAGGATCTGGGATCCCTCAGAATTTCCAAGCTGTCAAGTAAAAATATAGCAATACTACTTAATATAAAATGTTTAGTGCTACCTATCTCTGAATTTTATTTCATTCATTAAATGATAAGGTACCACCACAGTCGAAGTGTGTCGAGGGCTGCCATCAGGGACACAGCAAGATAGTTCGGAAGGGGGAACCACCTTGCTGTTATGACTGTGCTCTGTGTCCAGAAGACATGATAGCCAATGAGACAGGTATGTGACACTGCACATTTCTTTAGCTTGGGAATATTTAACAGTGAGTGCTTATTTTTAACATTATAAAATTAATCTTTAAATTGATCTGTAATCTCATATCACTTGAACCCATTAGAGTGGATATTATCAAGTGGTGAACTTAATGTTACATGATAATACACTGAACATTTGATTTGTGGTCATGTAAAATAATACTCACATCTGGGTTAATATATTCAAAAAAGTGGATGTAAGTAATTACACTTTCTATCAAAGAATGGTATTGCAGCATGCCATCCCTGATCTCCAAGTGGTGTAGATTCTAGGGGTTTGAGAGGTTTACACAGGATTTTGTTTCATCAGAATGAGGGACAGTGGAGACTGTAGTGTCTTTAGAATTATGCTTTATGTTGGTCTAATGTGAATGATTTTTTGGACTAGGTGGAGCCTGAGGTTTTGTTTACTTCTTAACTGATGGTTCTGAATATTGCCTTGTTTAGTATTTGATTATGATTTTTCTCTTAATGGATGTTATGTTATGTGAAATATTAATGAATTATATGATTCCTCCCAATTCCCCACTCCCAAGGTATGATATACTGTATATATATATTGTAATAAGTCACTTGGAACCCTTCAGGTAAGAAGCAACTATTAAGTCTAAGAAATGAAAGAAATTACACACACACACACACAACCTGAGCCTACAATGGAGTGGCTCACAGCATTCACAGCAATAAGGTCTTGCTTCTCCCATAGCCACAGACTTGGGTGGAAAAAGAAATCAAGCACAGTTCTCCCTCCCAGGCTTCTGCCTGCTTCTTGTTTCCAGATTCTAGCTCTCACTCACACACAACTAGGGCCTTTGTCCTTCTCATCAATAGCCAGATGAGGGAAGGGACCCACCCATTTGTCTTCTGGCATAGAGCTACTTCCTCTGTTACCTTCATGATCCCTATTTAGGCCATTACTTCACCTAGAGGTTGGCCTGGCAATTCCAACAATAGAATGCTTGCTGGATCTAAGAATTAGAAGGCACTTGGTCATATAGCCTATCCCTCCCACTGCAACCACACACACAAATCCCCCAACAACCTCACAACAGTATGGTAATGACTAAGAATTTTCCACACTGGCAAAAATGACTTGTTATCTTAGAAGTAAAAAGGGCAACAGAGTCAAAGCATCTTTATGTTTTTTTAAAAAATGATAATTATTGAAAAAAGAATTTTTTTTTAAAGTTACAAGGAAAAAAGACAAAAACAGAAAAAGAAAAAGAAAAAGAAAAAGAAAAAAATAAAACCATCATTTTCAAATTCTCCACTTTCATTACCTTCTTTCCACGACCTCCTCCTCCTCCCATCTCTTGTATCTTGATTAATAATTGTTGCAGCAAATCCTTTCCATAATTCATAATATTCTGTCATTACATTACCTTACTCTATTTTCATCTTATCTTATAAAATACCTTAAAACCTAAGACTTAAATCTTAATTTTTACCAACTTCTCATAACCATTACCTTTTTACCTAATTCTTAAAACATTTTTACAAGAGCCAAGTACTTTCATTTCAACATTTTCCCAACATTCATCAATTTTATAAAACATTTCTAATGATAAAAAATGAAAATAAAAACAATCCAATCTTCTTTCAGCGTCCCCTCCCCCCGGTCCCGGGATTGTCAGTCTTTTTTATCCCATTAGTCTGGCACATTAACCTGGTGATCTTATATCCGAGGCCTTCAAATCTCTTCCATGTCCCTTCCGCAGCTCTTCTTCATATTTTCCTTTCACTCGTGGGAACTCCAGCTTGGTAGTGTTTTTGACCCTTTCAACAAATCAGCCCCTTTCCCATAGTCCAGACTAGACTCCATGTGGTATTTTAAGACATGTTTCAAATTCCCTCCAAATTTGGAAGTCCCAATAGCTCCAAACCTCTGACGGCCCATTGCCAGACTCGGAAAGTCCAAACATCCCTGTATAGGGGGGTTAATCCAACCCCCCATTTCCAAATCAGTCCAAACTTTGTCTTTCCAAATCTGGTTTTTTACAAGTTCATTTGTCAAATCCAAAGGCTCATTTTCCTGCTGGGCCAAAAGTCCCTCCATCTCTGGTGCCCCAGATTCTGCAACATCCTCTTCTCTCATCTGCTCTGTCAGGACACACTCCTGTTTAAGTTCCTGGGTGGGCTCCATATATTTTCCCACTACCTGTTCAAATGTTCTGGCCGCATTAGTCATCAAATCCGTCTTCTGACTTAACTAATCCAATAGGGCATTTATTTTACAGAAAGCACCCAACAGTGCTTCTGAAAACATTGTCCTGCAAGGTCACAAGTCCTTTCCCACGGTTGTAATCTGTAGCAGCTGCAAGCTCCCCAGAATTGGTTACAGTTTCACGGTCCCCCTCTAGGGGGAAAACTTCTGGTTGTTCTTTCTTTTAAGGACAATAGCAACAAAGTTTCTTTTTTAAAGATATTTTGTCAATATTTGTTCCTTTAAGATGCGAAAGGAAAAAATGGAATCACAATGTTACTCTTCTTTTAACTATCTGTCAAAAACCTTTGTCTCTGTTCAATGAGCTTCAAAACGTCAATTCTGACACCCCACTCCAGGGTCAGGACAGTGGAAAGTTACTTTACTTTAAACTCACTTCTGCAGGTTTAAACAGTCCAAGAAAAATCCCCCTTCTTCTCCTGCTACCAAAGGGGGGTTCAACGATTTTAAATGGTGAAAACCAATCCTTTGAAAGTGATTTTCTAAGCTCTAGTGTACGTTATCTTTGCTTTCTTCTAACTATAAGGAAACGGAAGGCTGACTTCCTGTTTAGACCTTCCCTAAGTCTCTCAGCCCCACTCACCTCACAAAGTGTTTGTTGTGGGGGAGGAAGGGAAAGGAGAATGTTAGCCGCTTTGAGACTCCTTAAAGGGAGTGAAAGGCGGGATATCAAATCTAAACTCTTCTTCTTCTTCTTCTTCCCGTTTCAGTACCAAATTAAGGTGAATTTTAAGTCCAATTCCTTTCTAATCGCCAGTTCTTATTTGAAGTCCAATTGTTCAATGTTTAAGTACTCACAGGTGATTATTTTAGATGCCAAATTGTCCCAGGAAAAAGGCAGCACTCTCCTGCAACGGCTATGCGGCTTCGCTCCACGGAAAAAGCAATTGACTCACAGCACTGCGCCACTTCCCCCTCTTCGCTTCGGAGCCCGTTAGTGGGTTCCTTTGCGGGTTGGGGGGCGCTAAGGGTGCCCGCCGAGTCCCACGGTCACAGGCTTCATCCGCCTGTGATTTCTGAAAGGGTCCCCGCTTCGCCGCAGCAGAAAGGACCCGTTTCACGCGGAGCTGGTCCCTCCGGTTCAGAGGGAGTCCACCATTGCTGATGGCGCCACCCCGTTAGTTCCCAGAGTCAATGCATCTTTATGATGAAGTGGGTACATTGCATTCAATGCAACAGGATTAGTATGTGTGTTTACATTAATACGATTTTTCAGTAGTCTGAATATATTCTGAATATAGCATTCTGAATATAAATATCCAAGATGTCTTCATAGATCTGTCTATTTAATTTTAACTCAGTTTTTTATTTTATTTTTATTTGTATTCATATAATAAAGAAATAACATGTTAATAGTAATAAGAGTAATAGTAATAATAACCATACCATGCACATGTACCTAAATTGTCAAATATATTAATAAATTAATCAATGTTCTAATATAACCCATTCAGTATATAAGATTGCTTCATAAACTGCAAGACCTGTGCTCCTTCACACTCCCTTTCGTATAGTCGCTTTTAACTGTTTGTCCGTTTCTATATTTTAAAGTATATATGATATAATCACCTTTTAATTCCTAGTTTTTATCCCTTACCCCTTTTGGGTCCCATGTGTTCAGTTTATCTGTATGTTTTATCTTATGCTGGTCTGGAACCAAATTAAAGTTTGATACCGATACTGATTGCTTCATAAAAATCATTCTAATTAGATAAATTGCATGCATTTACCAAGAAGGCAGCTTACTGGTATATGTTTCTAAAGTGGCAACCCCATAAAAGTGAATGAAGTTTGACTATGAATAATGTTGCATCTCTACAAAAGGCAAACATTGCTGTATGGATGAATAGAATATATCAAACTGTTTTGGTTCTTTTAGATGCAGATAAGTGTGTCCAGTGCCAAGAAGATCAATATTCCAATATGAACAAAAATGAATGTATTTACAAGTCTATCACCTTCCTAACCTATGAGGAGCCATTGGGGATTGTTTTAATTTTCATAGCTCTTTCCTTTGCTGTAGTGACCAGTATGGTGATATACACATTTGTGAAGAACTGGAATACCTCCATTGTCAAAGCCAACAACCAGAACATTACCATCACTCTTCTCATCTCCATCCTGCTTTGCTTCCTTTCTTGCTTGCTCTTCATTGGCAAACCTGGGATGGTGACTTGCCTTCTACGGCAAACAGCCTTTGGCATTGTATTCTCGGTTGCAGTTTCTTCTGTGCTGGCAAAGACCATCATTGTGATCTTGGCCTTTCTGGCCACAAAGCCAGGCAACACAATGAGGAAATGGCTAGGGCAGAAGGTGGCAAATGCTGTTGTTCTCTCCTGCTCCCTCATCCAAGTAGGGATTTGTACTGCTTGGCTGTCAGTCTCTCCTCCATTCCCAAATCATGACACACACTCTCTGTCTGGACACGTCATCGTTGAATGCAATGAAGGTTCAATCACCATGTTCTACTGTGTCCTTGGCTACCTGGGCTTTTTGGCCATCATCAGCTTCACTGTCGCTTTCCTCGCCAGAAAGCTGCCTGATTCTTTCAATGAAGCCAAGTTCATCACGTTCAGCATGTTGGTGTTTTGCAGTGTCTGGGTCTCCTTTATTCCAGGTTATCTGAGCACGAAAGGGAAATACATTGTGGCAGTGGAGGTGTTTGCCATCTTGGCTTCCAGCACTGGCCTCTTGGCTTGCATTTTCTTCCCCAAATGCTATATCATTGTTCTAAGACCTGATCTAAACACCAGGAAGCAATTAACAGGAAAAGGGAATTGATGATCAATTCTTATTCTAACCTTTAAATGCATTTTCGTACTGTTTACCTTTGGTCCATTTCTCCATTGTCCAATCCAATTTTAAGGCACTTTAATCACTGAGCTATATTTGTAAATTAATGCTGGCTAGTGAGGTTGGTTTTGGGAATGGGTGGGCTTAATCACAGTTGACATTTGGTTTCAGCTAGAACCATTATGGGATGGCGCTCTTATGAACAGTTAACAAACGTCAATAATTATAAGATTACTCTTGCAGCCCTATGAATATATGAATTCCTTTTTATATATTTTAAATCTTTTTTAAAGTAATTTTTATTTATCCTTATTCTAAACCTTTAGTTGTCTATGTTGTGTACATTCGGTCTGTTTCTCCTTCTTCCAATCCTGTTTTTATGCATTGTAATCATTGAAATGGATTTGTAATACTAACTAGTGATTTTATTTCTGGGAAGTGAGTTGGATTGTTCATGCAACAGGATTGTCCCTTATTTCAATGGAAAATGCCACATCCTGTGTTGATATAGTTTTGTCCTGTATTTCAGGTAATCTCTCTCTCTCTCTCTCATTGTTCTAACACGTGATCTAAACACCAAGAAGCAACTAACAGGAAAAATAAATTAATGGTTAATTATTATTCTAAATCTATATATATATATTGTGTAGTTTAAATTTAAACCTATCCAGTTTTAATATACTGTAATCACTGATCTATATTTGTAAATTAATGTTGGCCAGTGAGGTTGGTTCTGAGTTGGATTAATCACTCCACAGTTGATTTGAATAGAAATGGTCTCAATGACTAAAACCACTTCCAATGCAGAAGAGTGTCAAAGTCAGATCTAGTTTGAGGATTTGGTTGGCTGGCAATTTTGCCTAGGTCAAAAATAACCTTCCAAAAATTTTGAGCTATAGGGCAATCCCACCACATGTGAAGGACCAAACCTTTTTCATCACATTCCCTCCAGCATAGTGGCAGAGTTATAACATATGATAGTTTAACAGGTGTCCAGCCCATCTGAATATAATTTTTTAAAATCAGAAGTGAAAAGGAGCAGTTTGAAGTTGTTTGAATGCCCTTTCTTAGCCGTTTCCCACTGCTTCTTTGTGCAGCTGCTTGCAAAGGGCTTTCAAACAACCCTACACTGCTCCTGCAGCTGTCTGAAGCTTTTTGCAAACAGTTTTGCCATTCTCCTCCTCTAAACGTCTGGTTTCAGAGAAGTATGAAGCTGCTTCTAAGAGCACCGCTGGAACAGATAAGCAATACTCATGGAATGGAAACAACTTTCTCCTCCTTGAGGAAGGCATAAACTGAGATTTAAAGGAGCAATGTAGGTGTCTGAACACCCTTTGCAGCAAAGGGCTTTCACAAGCGCTGCACTCAATTTTGAAGTGCCAACAAGTAGGGTTTCAAAGCACAGCATCGCCTGATGCCACTGCGACATTATCATATGCTCCAGCAGTCACAATTCTCCCATGGCACTCATGGAATTCAAAAAGCCACCCCATTTTCTGATTTAATCTGGGAATGTTCCAATGCTGGAGGATGAGCTGGTGTGCATGGAGAAAGCCAATTTCATGGAAACAAAAGGGTTACCAGTATTAACAGGGCTGTCATTCCTAGAGAGGAAGGGAAGGGTATCAAAAGAGGACCTCCCAGTGTGGTGTAGTGGTTAAGAGCAGTAGACTCGTAATCTGGTGAACCGGGTTCACGCCTCCGCTCCTCCACATGCAGCTGCTGGGTGACCTTGGGCTAGTCACACTTCTTTGAAGTCTCTCAGCCTCACTCACTTCACAGAGTGTTTGTTGTGGGGGAAGAAGGGAAAGGAGAATGTTAGCCACTTTGAGACTCCTTCGGGTAGTGATAAAGTGGGATATCAAATCCAAACTCTTCTTCAAACTCTTCCTGTCCAGTGTCTGTCCTTCCATGTATTTGCGAGATTTACCACCCCAACTTTCTTCCAAATAAAGCTCATAGTGGTTGTACCCTTGTTTTATCAACCTGTGGGGTGCTGGAGTTTGAGGCGTGTGGGGTGACGAAGTTATGATGGTCGACGGTTGGCACTGCAGCTAGGTGGGCTTCTAGGGGGAGGGGTTTTCTGCATCATGAAAAACTTAAATAAGAATCTTAATATGCACCATCCCATGACTGTGATACTGATGTAGAATAGGGGAAAAAATATTTACCCAAATATTCCACATGTTTCTGGATTGTAAATAAATTCAGTACATTGATTTTGATGAACCATTTAAAAGGAAAAGCTCATTAGAAGTAGAGAGGTTTTCACATAGAAGGTGGAATAATCAGGGAGGTTTTTCTCTGTTCAGTTCAGGGCTTGCCCCTCTAAGCCAAAACAGAACCTCCGTTCTCAGATGCAAGCTACCATTTGTATTGAAAAACCTAGCATTTTAGGCCCAAGTTAGGAAGTTAGGCCCAAGTGCAAACAACAGGAGAAATGTGTTCAAAGCAATGCAGTGGAAGTAAACTATCCCCATATTTCCTTATCATGAACCTAAACCTTTGCCATCAAAGAAATTTTGTAAACATGTTTTTCCAGAAGCACAGGGAGGCCATTATTGAAACCAGGGAACTGTTTCACTACCCTGAAATTTTTGAAATCACTGTTATTAATTTCCAATCTTGTAGAGTCAACATTAACATCAAAGGGTTTGTTTTTTTAAAGGCAGAGTAGAAAAGATGGGTCATTCAGTTCTGAACTGTGCAGAAGTCACAGTGTGCACCTCTACTCTGGAATATGCTCCCTAGGGAAATAAGACAAAATCTCCCTCCTGTTCTTTAGTTGCTGTCTCAACAGTTGTTGCATTTGTAGTTCTTGTGAGAAATTCTCCCAGTGTGCCTACTGCAGGGAACTATTGCAGCTTGGAGGGGAATTGAGAATGTCAGAATGCTGCTGTGGGCTGAGGAGGCATGTTGTTGTGCTTTGGTGGTTATTAATACTGCTGCTGTTGCTGATGCTTCTACCTTCTCTTGTATCTCAAGATATGAAAGATGGATGCAGTTATTATAGAAGCATTCGGGACAATTTATATCAACCAGGTGATGCTGCAGTTGGTGGGATCTTCTCTCTCATATTTCCTGAATTTGTTTTGCTCAATTTTACAAATCTTCCAGAAAAACATCACAAAGCATTTATGTAAGTTCTTCTGCATTGATTAGAAGTACAATTCCGTTAGCCCAGTGATGATTATGGTTGCCATTCACTGAGTGAAGGGTGGGATTTCAGCATGACAACAGTTCATGTATTACAAACTTGGATTTAGGATACTCAGAAGTGCAATGACTATCATAACAGATTACATCAATGCCCAACTCATTGGTAACAATTCTAGATATCAGCAAAATTGCAGAAAATATTATTTTGGAGAGGAAAGGATGTGTGTGTCACATGAGGTTTACAATTGCATTATTGTACACATTGCTGGGAAATAACACTACAACAAATAATTAATAAAAGTAGTTTGAGAAATGTGTAGATACAGTTGTTAAGCTTTTGAAACAAGGTTGTAAGGTGTATTCGCTTCCATGAAACTTGCAATAAAGTGAAAATTTTGGGATGCACAAAGGCAAGCTTTTGCTCCTGTAAATGAGTGAGTCATTTCAAACAGAAATACTGCCACACAGATCAGACATCCATAAATTTTAGTAGAAGTTTCATACTGGGTTTTATTAATAGTACTTTCTGGATATCCTTCCAAACAATGAAAAACAAATAAAGAAACAAAAAAACAAGAGCACGATTCAGCTACTAATCTCAATGCGGAACAGGCAAGGGCAGGCTTAAGTTTATTTTAGATATATTTCATACAATTTATATACCACTTGATAGTAAAGAAAAATGTCAAATTTTCTCAAAGGGGGTTAATTTTGACTGGGTCATGCCTCACCAAATACAGGGTGGCTCAAAAGAAATTCATCACAACAAATTATATGGGTACAGATAACTAACACACAACAAAGTGGCAGTTAAATTTCAGGCTGGCAGTTGGAAAGAATAGTGCGGCAGTTGGAAAGAATAGTGGAGTCAGAAAAAAGGATTATTTTTCCTTACTGATATTGTGAATGATGACAGTGAACTTGAGTCAACAACAAAGAAAGTGAACTCTAAAGCAGTATACCTACTTTTGGGCCACTCTGTATTATCCCTTTTGCTCACGTTTCCACACCTACAGCTACATTCCCATATTCTTTTTGTTCTTAACATCCCTTTCATATCCTCATGTGGATCAGGTGAACAGCAAACTTTCTACATGAAACTGAGGGTTATAATAGTCTTTGTAATAGATGGCGCTATGACAACTTATCTATCTTATTGCAGTCCAATGTATAAAAATTATCAGCATGTCCTCACATTTATTTTTGCCATTCATGAGATCAATAAGAATCCCAGGCTGTTGCCCAATGTCACTTTGGGTTTCCACATCTATGACAACCTTTTTGATGCAAGAACTATATATGAGACCACCCTGGACCTACTGTTCTCAAAGCAAATGAATGCAATTAATAATTATGATATGAATAAGGATGTGTTGTCTATCATTGGAGGTCTCACTGTAGAAGATGCCTATCAGATGGCCACCATCTTGAATCAGTACAAGATACCACAGGTGTGTTTGTCTCCAGTCTTCTTATCTGCTCCTTTACATGAATGGAATTTGTGACTATGCTTAAGTTCTGTGCAAACTGATGGTTAGCTCATTCACACATACAATGTAGCTCATGCAATTAACAATGCAAACCTTTATATACATCTAGTCAGAAGTAGCATCTACTTCATTAAGTTGAGCTTAGTCTCTGAATTATTCAATTAGAGCAAGAGCCTAAAATATTCTGTTGGAAATCACATGCTGGGATGTGAGTGTGGAAGTAATATAGAAAATCTTATTTCTAAAGAATATTCAGAAAATTTAGTACTACTAGATACCTAATGGGCAATTTCTTGTTATTTCTCCAAGCTCTAATAAGCCTTGTCTCCTGTATTATAGTAGCTCACTTATGGAGCCTATGACACAAAACTGAGCAGCAAAACACATTTCCCTTCTTTATACCGAATGGCACCAAGTGAAACTATTCAGCCTGTTGGGATTGTCCAGATACTCCTTCATTTTGAATGGACATGGATTGGCATCATTGTTTCAGATGATGATGATGGAGAAGACTTTGTGCAGATTTTAACACCTCTGCTTGCCCAGAATAGCATTTGTGTTGCCTTATTGCTGAAGATAGAAAGAGCATCACAAGACCGTGATGAGGCCTTCAATACACAAATGCCAAAGATTGATGCAGCACTTCAGTCTGAAGTCAATGTGTTTATTGTCAGTGGAAATTATTATTCTCTGTGGGACTTAAAACTCAGAGTACACGTTTGTGACCTTTTCAAAATAATTGATATTAGGAAGGTTTGGATTATAACAGCTCGGTGGGATTTCACTCAGGAGATAGATTTATCCTCTGGTTTTGAAAGGGCTTTCAGTGGCACCCTGTATTTCTCAGTACAGAAACATCCTGTTCCCAGATTCCATAATTTTATCAAGAACTTAAATTCGGATGAATCACTCATGCACTTTCTATGTTTGTTCTGGCAATATGCTTTTGACTGTTCGATTCCTAGTGAAGGGTTTACACGTTGTCAAATGTGTGAAAGATGTACAGGAAAGGAGAAACTGGAAACATTGACTGCATCTAGGTTTGAGATGGATATGACTGTTGAGAGTTATGTTATCTACAATGCTCTCCATGCAATAGCTCATGCTTTACATGCCATTGATGTTCCAAGCCAAAAACTAATGCTGGCTAATAAAGGCAAATTCAAACCCTTGAATATTCAGCCATGGCAGGTAAAGTCTATCATTCTGATGAATTTCATTTTGCAGGTGAAATAAACTCTGATGGTTAAATTTTTAGCACACTCTTATAGCCATGATATTCTCTAGAGATCTTTTAGTGGAGAATTAAATCCAATGGATGTACCTTGGCTCTGTGAAAGGGTGAGGTTTTCACATTCCCAGATTGTATTTTGTCATTAACCAGCTCCTTGAGTTCAATCAACAATTCCCTGATTGCTCTGAGCCACAGATTCTGAAATTGCCCAATATGTTAAAGGAAGGAAGGAAGGAAGGAAGGAAGGAAGGAAGGAAGGAAGGAAGGAGGGAGGGAGGGAGGGAGGGAGGAAAATCAAGCTGACTAGGTAGATGTCCTGAGCGCAAGTGGAGAGGGATAGGAGAAGTGGAGTGTCTTCCATTTGGATGGACATATTTAAGTTTTAATCATGGTGAAATATTTTCCCAGAGCACCCCAATCACTGACATGCCTTCCCCTGGAAATTTTATTTATATCCCACCCTCCCCAGCTTGCTCAGAGCAAGCTTTGCTGAATGGGAGAAAGCTCTCATAAGGCTGGAGGAAATGTCCTAAATTCTACATTTTGGCCTGATCCAGCAGGCTCTTCTTATAATATAAAATGTTTGCCTCTGACTGAATGGTAGCTTAAACAGATTCAGAATAATAAGCTCAAATTTACAGACACACAATAATGTTCTTTCTCAGTTTAGGTCCATTCTTCACTGAAAAATATTCATTTTAACAATGGTGCTGGGCATGAAGTCCTGATAGAAAATGGAGAAGTTTCAGCTGGCTATGATATCATCAACTGGGTTGTTTACCGCAATCGAACTGGTCTCAAACTCCAGGTTGGAAAAATTTCAGCAAATCATAGTTTCACTATCAGAGGGAATATGATTGTGTGGAATAACAAATTCAAACAGGTAGGAATTTATATATTTCACAATATTCAGGAAACAGCCATTAAACATGCCCCAGGTGATATTCAAAACATAAACACTACAAATTCCTCTCTCATGCAGAAGGACATTTTGTGACACTTGCGTGTTGAGTCACAGTAGCCCCCCAATAATTCACACTTCACACATCAATTTTTGTTTAAGGTTTTTGGCATAATTTTGGCCACAACTTTATTCAAATACAAAAATGTGAGTGGTTGCTTAGGCATTGGTTATGACTATCTGTCCTTGCCCTCAGGGACAGAGCTGGCCTTCCGGACACCAGCGGAAGCCAGCGTAGGAAACAAGTATTGGGTGAGAAATAAAGCTGGGCACCAGACCATTACTTCTCACCCTCGTGTTCCTGTGGGGCTTGCACGGCCCAAGTCCGACTCCGGGGACAAGGACGAAAGAATGGCAAGCCCCTGGATTTCCTTTAACGGAATTCCCATTCGCATCATTTGGAGGGGTAGGCACTTACCCCTCCAAGCACCAATTTAACCAATGCCTAACCGCCAACCTTACAAGTTGTGACGATTTGCTACGCAGTAGGCAAAAACCAAATGGCACCAGCCAATCAGCCAGATGGCAAAATTCCTACCAGGCCCCCGCTCCAAGGCGAACGACCCCATGACAGGCATAGCAAGGTCAAGCAATCCTTCAATACCCCCCTTAAACAAGGGAGGGAGGGCGGGTGATCCGATGCAAAACGGCCAAGAGGCCGTGCCAACGTCTGGCCCCTGTATATATAGACTCTGACCCCTCCTCCGAATTGGCAACAATCAAAACACCCCAGCAACCCAGTTTAACCATTTAAATGGTCGGGATTCAACTAAATTTGCCTAGTCACTGGAGGGTGGCCTGTTCCCAACCGCAACACGTGCTCTCTGTTAGGGAGAACACGCTTTGTAAAAATGCCAGATTCTTTAGATCTACACTGTTAGGAGACATACAGAGTAAGCTGATTTTAAAGCTGACATTGTCCCCCATAACCTCTGAGTGGTTAGAGATTCCACTTAGTTCCAAGCATGCTGTGTTTCCTTCTGGACGATGAGATGGTGTCTATATTATATATCATTTATTTACACATAAATACATAGGCACAGCAGGATCTCTGCCCTGTAGCTTGCCTTCTTAGGTCACATAATGCCTAACTTACCCTCCTAACACCTCCTGCACTATGCTTCTGCACACATTATTTCCAACTCTCTATTCTAAATGCCAGGCTTATATATGCAGAGCAGGAAAGGCCTCATTAAAATGCCTTTTCACACTTAGCCCTTTGATCATGTGTTGTCTTAATGACCCATTACACCAGGCTAACACCTCAAATAAAATTAACTCTTAACACATACTGCATCCAGAAATGACAGGTGTCTGGTCCCAGTTTTATGGCTCTGATTCCCTTTGGGCGACATCAGTGAGAGCAAGAGGAATGTATTGTCATCTGGGAAGCCCAGGACTTCCATATACACTGCCCAGCCTTGCGTCCCGGAGAAGTCACTTCAGTACCACTAACACAGCAAAAACGATGCAGTTGTTCAGACTACATCCCCAGAGGAACACTCTATTGTCTTGAGTCAGACATATGCTAACAAGAACAGACAGCAAACTCACAGGAGTCTGATGCCCACAAACACATAACAGTATCATCAATTTTTGATGCTGTTTAAAATTCAGTATGTTGCCATTTTTAACTGCTTTGCATTACAAAAAGGTGCCCCATCAGGAATTGGAAGTCATTATTTCATGCCCAAAAAAAGAGAAATTATAAATGTAGTAGTTGGTCTGAAAAGACTGGTGCCACCTTCATTTTTAAAAACTTTTTGTTTGAACAGACACCACCTCAAGCAATGTGTGTTGACAGCTGCCTCCTTGGATATAGAAAGATGGCGCAGGAAGGGAAACAAGTTTGCTGTCATGACTGTGTCCCATGTCCAGAAGACATGATATCTAAAGAAACAAGTATGAGACATCAATTTTCATTGGGATGTGTCGGGGAGTGAGGAGGAGGAGGAGGAGGAGAGAGAGAGAGAGAGAGAGAGAGAGAGAGAGAGATTCATTTTTTCGAATAAAGTAACAACATATAGAACAGTTAGATAAAGACAAATGAAAATGAAATGAGATACATTGCACAGATTCTAATCTGATTACCAGTCAAAGCAAAAGATAATCACACCTGCAAAGGGGAAATTCTAAGGAACTAGCAGGGCCAGTGGGGAATAGGATCCAAAGCCCATTCAGCTGGGTCACATGACCTTGCAAACTGGTGTAAATTAAGCTAGCAAAAGTGGCGCCAACTTGGATCCCAGATTATGGGTGCCCAGGGTGGTGCTATGACGTCATGATGTCACATGTGTGCGCCGTGACATTATGATATCACATTGCACGAACTGTAGTGGCAAGTGGGCCTGGCCCAGACCCTGAGACATGGACACGAGCAGTCTCCATTTTTCAATCTCTGCAAAAATAAATCCCTTCACATGGCCCTAACTCCTAGGCTCCCCTACCCACCCACATAGGATAACTGTTATTCCACACACCTACAAAGAAAAGTCAATGAAGGAAATCCAGGCATGCACATTTCATCCACCCTGGCAAAAAGGAGAAAATTGACAGTCATTAAATGAAGAACACAATATCATTTTAAATATACCAAGCAGCTTGGGTACCAAGAGGAGATAGCGCAGGTAGACTCGGAAGCATGTCATTCTTAAAAATTAAAAATAATGAGAAATACAATGTTTATCATTACTTCATTATCTTCATACACTAAACAATGACATATGAATGGGGTAGACTTAATGATGTTATGTTTGCCCCTTTTAGATGCAATTAATTGTGCCAAGTGCCCAGAAGACCAATATTCAAATGCGGACAAAAATGAATGCATAAACAAAGTTAGAATTTTCCTATCCTATGAGGAGCCCTTGGGGATTGTTTTAGTTTCTCTTGCTGTTTCCTTTGCTGTAGTGACCGGTATGGTGATATACACATTTGTGAAGAACTGGAATACCCCCATTGTCAAAGCCAACAACCAGAACATTACCATCACTCTTCTCACCTCCATCCTGCTTTGCTTCCTTTCTTGCTTGCTCTTCATTGGCAAACCTGGGATGGTGACTTGCCTTCTACGGCAAACAGCCTTTGGCATTGTATTCTCGGTTGCAGTTTCTTCTGTGCTGGCAAAGACCATCATTGTGATCCTGGCCTTTCTGGCCACAAAGCCAGGCAACACAATGAGGAAATGGCTAGGGCAGAAGGTGGCAAATGCTGTTGTTCTCTCCTGCTCCCTCATCCAAGTAGGCATTTGTACCTCTTGGCTGTCAAGCTTTCCTCCATTCCCAGATCTTGACACGCACTCTCTGGCTGGGCACATCATTGTTGAATGCAATGAAGGTTCAATCACCATGTTCTACTGTGTCCTTGGCTACCTGGGCTTTTTGGCTATCATCAGCTTCACTGTGGCTTTCCTTGCCAGAAAGCTGCCTGACTCTTTCAATGAAGCCAAGTTCATCACGTTCAGCATGTTGGTGTTTTGCAGTGTCTGGGTCTCCTTTATTCCAGGTTATCTGAGCACGAAAGGGAAATACATTGTGGCAGTGGAGGTGTTTGCCATCTTGGCTTCCAGCACTGGCCTCTTGGCTTGCATTTTCTTCCCCAAATGTTATATCATTGTTCTAAGACCTGATCTAAACACCAGGAAGCAACTAACAGGAAAAGGGAATTAATTATTTATCCTTATTATAACCTTAATTGTGTGTGTGTGTGTGTGTGTTGTGTACTTTCAGTCCTTCTCCATTTTCTATCTAGCTTTCATGCAATGTATTCATTGAACTGTATTTGTAGATCAATGCTTCTAGTGATGTTGGTTCTGTGTAATCGGTTGGATTCATCATGTCACAGTTTACAGTTTGGTTTCAGAGGCATTGTGGGGTGGTGCTTTGAATAGAAGTGAAAATAATAGCTGTGCATCCCTACTGTTATAAAACATCAAAAACTTCCATAGATATAACAACACTTTCGCAGCCCTCATGAATATATTATTACTGAATTTTTGTGGGTGTGGCAGGGGGGTATGCTGTATGCTTGAGCCCCTTTACAATTCCTGTATGCAATACGCATCCAGTTCCTGGAATATCAAAGCTATCTTCCTGGTGAGATAATGGCCCTTTAGGTATGGGCCATTAAGGTAACAAAGGGAGTTGTTCTGTGGCATATGGCAAATGGGTTGAACCGCCTTCCTCAACTCACTGGTTAATAGAAATACAAAGGCCATCATAGAACAGTTTCAGGTTAAGAATGGACCTCCGGAACAAATTAAGTTCGTAACTAGAGGTACCACTGTACAATTGTGATTGCTACCAAGTACATAGTTAGATTTATACCTGCCCCCATCCATCTTTAAACAAACATTCCATATGAAAATACTCAGGCTAGAATGAATCACAGACACTTAGCTTTGCAAATAAGTGAATTGTTGCAGTTGTAGTTGTAGTAGTAGTTGTTGTTGTTTATATACCACGATATACCTACAGGTCTCAGGGTGGTTTACAGAATAAAATCAAAAAATAAAACCACAAAAAACAACAACAACCCAGTAACACCCACTGTGGCTTACTCAGAGTTTCCAGCAGTGGCATGAAACAAATTGGGAGTAAAACAAAGAAGAAGAAAGGTTCCAAACGTCTTAAAAAGAAAAGTACTTGGTTTCTTTACAAAAAGGATCATGTAGTCTTTGAGTTTGCAAAGCTTATAAAATCCTTTCTTAGAGAGATTCTTCATTTCACATGCAGTATTTGCCAAGTTGGGAGCCAAACTATGGCTCCTTCTTGTATTGGTCCAAGAAGCACACAAAGACTGAGAAGGGGGAAATTGGAGGCTGCTGAGAGCCTGCTAAGCCACAGCCACTTTAAACATGAGCTCAGGGCTCAGGTTAATGCTTTTTTATATATACAAATAGAATGCTCCACACAATGGAGACCCCTGATAAAGCAGAATACTTGATAGTGTGAGGTGTTCTATTCACATTATGATAAATGGATGTGGATGCCCACTGCAGTGGGTGGGATTTCGTGCACAAGGATGTTGAGATGGGGTGTCCATGTACAATCTTTGCCTCCATTCATGGATACAATGTCCGTATGCTTAGGCGAACTGGCATTTATCATAAAATGATGAGCAACCTTGGAGCCCCTATGGTTAGGTAGAAAGGCAGCATACAAATATTTTAAATAGGGAAATAATTATTAGCAAAAGGTTGTCTCCAACAAAGTTCTACTCTAAGTAGCCCCACTGAAATTAATAGTTGGAAGTTTGTTATGTCAATTCATGTCAATGACTCTGCTCTAAATGTGAAAGATATTGGACACAACCCTAGTAGTCTTCCATCTGAGGTCACCAGGCAAAATTCATTTCTATTTTTTCTGAGACATTTTCCGCAAAGCACCTTGGATCTCTTTGTTTCTCAGGCTGTAAATTATGGGATTCATCAGAGGTGGCAAAATGGCATACAAAACAGCAGCCAACAAATCCAGAGATGGAGAGGACAAAGCCTTTGGTCTCATGTAGGATAGCATAACAGTAGAAACAAACAAAGAAAATAAGGTCAAATGTGGGATACAGGTGGAAAAGGCTTTATACCTTCCCTGTGCTGACTGAATCTTGAACACTGCAGAGAAGATATAACTGTAGGACACCAAGACGAGCGAAAAGCAGAACAACCCCACACAAAAGACACTGGCAAGCGTGAAGCGCTCACTGGCTTCCGTGTTTGTACAAGATATCCTATATAACTGAGGGATATCACAGAAATATTGTTCAATCACATTAGACTGGCAGAAATGTAGCCTAAATGTGTTTACAGTGTGAATCACACCATTGAGGACACTGCTGAGCAACGAAGCAGCTGCCATTTGAAGACAGGCATTCCAGTTCATAATCAGCATGTATTGTAGAGGGTGGCAGATTGCTACATAACGGTCATAAGCCATAACAGTGAGAAAGGACAGCTCAGCCCCTGCAAATGTGACAACCAAGAAAACCTGGGTGACACAGCCAGAGAATGAAATCACATTGACATTAATCAAGGAATTGACCATGGATTTGGGCACAGTGGTAGAAATGTAGCAGGCATCAATGGAGGATAGAAAAGCCAGGAAAAAATACATGGGAGTATGAAGATGTTGGATTCGGGTTATGGTTACGATGATGAGGAAGTTCCCCATTAAGGCTGCTAAATAAAGAGAGAGAAACAACACAAAATGTAAGATCTGGAGCTCTCGAATATCAGAAAACCCTAGAAGGATGAATTCTGTCACAGATGTTTGGTTTACCATTCCTTTGGTTGGAAAATATTCTGTGGAGAGAACAGGAGGAAATGTTGGCAAGAAAACAAAGATTTTTCAAGTTTCTTTGTCACCATTGTGTGTTTAGCAAACCCACTATGAGCTTTTATTTTTTGGTAAAACACAAAGTGTAAAGCAAAGATGTGTAAGCGTGGCTATATAAGGTGGTTGGGAGAAGAACATTATCTAACTGAATGGCTTTGACATACAGTGGTACCTCGGGTTACATTCGCTTCAAGCTACATATGCTTCAGGTTACAGACTCCACTAACCCAGAAATAGTACCTCGGGTTAAGAACTTTGCTTCAGGATGAGAACAGAAATTGCGCGGCGGTGGTGGGAGGCCCCATTAGCCAAAGTGGTGCTTCAGGTTAAGAATGGTTTCAGGTTAAGAACGGACCTCCGGAACAAATTAAGTACATAACCAGAGGTACCACTGTACTCTGGATTCCTAATTCACAGTTTGTCTGTGCTTGGGAGATGGAGGGTCTTCCCTGTTAACAGAACAACTTGAATAATTAAAATAGAGTCCAGAGATAAAATGAAACAAAAACAGTGCATAATTTGAGCAGAGGGGGAAACAGAGGGATTTTGTCTTTTTTTATGTCAGGCCTTGTACAGAAAAGGCAGATGTTCAACAAACATACAGAGGAAAATTCCCTCAAAGCTAACAAGACAATAATAACTCATGTTATATCAGCAAGGATCATGCCATTCTGATGGGTAGGTACACAACATCTCCTCCTCCACCACCACTGTCAGCAGAATTAACCCTTGAGTTACCAGCTGAATGATCCCTGCTGTTGTTCTTCCAACAGTTCCTAGATATTTTATGCTTATACTTTAAGTAGCAAACCAGGAGTTCACAGATGGCAAACCAGGCACCATTAAGAGGTTTGTGGATTACAGCTCCCATAAACCCTGTCCATTTACCATTGTGGCTGGGTTGATGGGAGTTGCAGAATCCGGAATCTGGAGGGCCACAAATTTCCCATCTATATACTAGTAGAATATACATATAATTGGAAGAAAAGAAAGAAGAGATCATGAAACAAGGAAAACTGTCTTTCTTTTCTACATTGCAACTTGTTCATTGAATTAGCTGGTTATATTGTCAGTCTTAAAAGAATGTATTATTTTGCTTTTCAAATCTCATTTGCCACATTTCTTTCCTACAATGTACATCCTTCCTTTTTATTTAAATTTTTGAATCACAGTTTCTTATCAGTTTGCAGGTCTTCTGCATTCACAATCTAGAATGGTTTAAAATTTAATGGGGAGGCTGTAGCATTACTGTCACACTACTGTGACTAATGACTAGTAAATACATCCTTATAAGCAATCTACATGTTTTCAATAACAGTTGATGAAATTTGGGCACCAGTAAGCTGCACGTTTGTTTTTTAGTTCCTCATTGAATTGCCTCCTACTATAATTGTTCAAATTCACAATTTATTCAAATTTACTTAGATTTCAGTGAATTAGCTAGAGAAACAAAAACCAGAAAATCATTTCCAAACCTTAACTTACCAGTTAATTTCTCTTAAGAATGCCCTTTTGATATAATAATGCAATCACTGTGTTTATTTGGAGACGATTGATCTATCTCTGTTCGTGTTCAGATTTCAAGAATCTGTTCTTCAGAAATCTGCATATGTAGCAGCAGAGACCCAAAGGGAGAAATTAAAACAGAAATTGAGTAGCATGGACTTACCCACAAGGGTGTTGTGGATGTCTACAGGGCTCTCACCACAAGAACCTTGGAAGATAAAGCAACTGTCTAATAACCACTTAACAGAACACAAAATAATGAAACATTTTCATTTCTTTAAAGCTCCACTTATAGTTTTGGTCTCCCTGGTTTACTGCCTTTTTGCCCCTTTCCTTTTCAGGGGCCTTGATATGCTCTAGAAGGTCATCCTCAATCACTGTTTCCATTGACATTCTGTGGAGAACTGTACAGTTCTATTCAAAGTGCATGAAAACAAAACAAAGGGGTTGAGAAGCTATGGAGAACAAGGAAGGAACAAAAAGGAAATGGGTATAAGTGTGGCTCTCTTTTTTTAATAGCACAAAAAGGTGGAAGTGCAATAAGTCTTTTCCTTCCTTCCTTCCTTCCTTCCTTCCTTCCTTCCTTCCTTCCTTCCTTCCTTCTGACAACCTGGAGGTGTGGTGGAGAGGCTTATCCAGGATGTTTAATATAGTAGTGACAGCCTCCTCCAAAAAACACATATCAAGGACATTTATCTATGGAATGCCTGAAAGAATGGACTGTGTGGAATTTTATGAGGATTTGCACATTGCCAATTAAAGAGAGCTCAACTTTGATTTATTATGGTTTTGATGAGACACCAGCTTGTTAAAAGCAAGGAGATGAATATTGGAAGTGGTTCAGAAGTCACAGCCGGACCTGGACTGCTTTCGATTTCAAAGCAAGATGGAGAGTTGTGGCATACTTGCAAAAGAGCTCTTGGCGGAGGAAAGAGAACTGATTCCAACATGAACAAAAGAAGAAGGAAAACAAATACAGTGGTACCTTGGGTTAAGTACTTAATTTGGAGGTCTGTTCTTAACATGAAACTGTTATTAACTTGAAGCACCACTTTAGCTAATGGGGCCTCCTGCTGCTGCCACGCCACCGGAGCACGATTTCTGTTCTCATGCTGAAGCAAAGTTCTTAACCCGAGGTACTATTTCTGGGTTAGCAGAGTCTGTAACCTGAAGCGTATGTAACCTGAAGCATATGTAACCTGAGGTACCACTGTATTCCACACAGCTACATGGAATAAATTCTCTCTGCAAGGTAACTGATATGGATTTATAGAAACATCTTTGAAAGTCATTACATCAGTGGCTGCAAGAACAAAGGATTAGATCGGAATAGTGGAACTTGGATTAATTAAAAGAATTGGCGCAAGATCAAGGGAACAATATCAACTCCTGACAGCCGGAACACAGGAAGTCAGCCAAAATGTTTAATTCAGACTGTTTAATTGGCTTGTATTGAGATTGGGCATGATTTGGAAATGTATTCATGTGGTTACCATTGGATTGTTATTAATGAAAAATTAATAAAAAGTATTTAAAAATATAAGCATAAATAATGCTTGTGTGTGGTCTACTTCATCACTAGAGCTTCAGGAATGAAACTGCATTGAGGAGAAGCCAGCCACAGAACCCGTGGCTCCACGCTCAGTCTCCTCTGCCCCCTGAACTGTTAGCATTTCACTGCTCCATTGCTGGATGTGTAATTACATGTCTATGTTTAGTTTCCAGGCTTGGAAACTGTGAGAACGGAAGCTAGTCTTATCTCTTCCACTCTTTTGTACTGCTGTACTTTCTCTCTCTCTTTTGGAAAAAGAAGAGAGGAAACGCCATGATTCCTTTGTCCTGTATATATTGTTTAATAAATACTTAGAAAGCACATACCAAGCTCCACTTCATTTCTGCTATACTCTGCTGAGTTGAGTCATTGAGTGTGCACGTAATCATCTGATATGTATCGCTGGGAGCGTGCCAGGACTGGAGATTTATGGGACTTCCGGGTTGACGCGATCTGGAAATGGCGGATTCCCTCCGAGCTGCGGAGGGAATCGGCTCTACCGAGGACGGGTCTTTGCCGCGCCGGCGACGCGGGGACCCTTAAAAACCGCAGGCGCGGATGCCTGCGGACTGAAGACTCGGCGGGTGCCTTAAGCGCCCCCCCTGATCCACGAAGAGCCTTTTTAAAGGCTGCGGAGAGGATACGGGGGTGGCGTGGCACTGAGAGTTGATCGCTACCTCGGTGGAGCGAAGCCGCGAGCCATGACCAGAGAGCGCTGACTTCCTTCCTTGAAAATTTGGACTGAAAGAATCACCCGTGAGTAAGACGGATTGGGACTTTAAAAAATTTACCCTGAATTGGAGACGACCGGGGGGTGTGCTAAAAGGAAGTCCGCACCCCCCCCTTGCAGACGATCTACGCAACGACATAAGAGCTAAGCTGGAGAGCCTACCCTTGGTGGGGTGAGTTAAAAAGGACATTAACTTTCAAGATTTGGCTAAAGGAAATTTTGGGCTGGAGAGTGGAGTTTTGGAAACCTTCTTTTTGTTTCAAACAACCCCCCCTCCCGGGCTCGGGAAAGTCCTGCCTTTGTGCCTGTGTAAGAGCTGCGGAGTTTGACAGCTGTCAAAGCTGTCAAACGGGCGGTTTAAAGTGGAAAAATCGCTATCTAAGATCCCTCTGGACTAAGACGAGTTATAATTGAGCCAAAATTGTTGGAAACAAAGTAATAATAATTTGTTAAAGGACTGTTGGAGAAAAGACTAATAAGTAACCAGATTCCCTCTAGGGGGAATTCTGTGAAACTACAATGGATACAATGGCTGTGGAAGGAAAGTTACTAGTGGAAATCGAAAGGATGTTTCAATTGGTGGGAACCTTACAAGAGCAGAGCTTGGCCATGAATAAACAACTTGTGACTATGACCTTGGGAACAGGCAACTCTGCTCTCTGTATTGAAGACCTGAATGAGAAAGAATCCACAGCTGAATGGGAAACAATATCTACAGAGGTGGAAGAGACTAAACAACAAGAAAAAGAAGAAGTAACCTTGGGAAGTAACAACCAAAAGCTGACATCTGTGGAACACAAGCAAGGAGACGCTGGGAACTTATCTACCACAAGTCTGCGAAAGACACAGAAGAAGAAGGAGGAGGCCCCGGGACAATATGGAATACAGGAACTTAAAATAAAGAAATATGACTGGGGCCTCAGTTTGGACTTTGATTCTGAAGATACAGGCTTTGTGGAAATTTTTCAGCAGTTACTTTCAAATCTCCTTGTGGGAAGAGAATACACTTTGATGGTGAAAGAACTTTTTCCAGACTCGACGACTGACATAAAGGACTACCAACAAGACAGGCGGAGAGGGACTGAAATAGACTTGAAAGCCTCGGACGTGAGGAACCCAGGCTGAGAATCTCGAATTTGGATTTCTATTGGGAAGGGACAAAAACCGGGGATGGGAGGGAGGGAAGAGGAGACTCTTAAAAACTCTTAAGACTTTTAGGTTTGGTTAATATGACTCTTAATTAAGACAAAATGAAAATCGATGGAAGAGAACTTAAGTCCAACTTAGGAAAATCAATTTTTATTATAAAAGAGGTAATAAGATGAATAAGATGGTTAAGAGGAGAAACACCAACTTGCTGATATAATCTTGGGAACTGGGATGCACGAGGGGGGGTGGGGGGAAGTCAGGGAACAAGGTTATGAAATGGGGATTTGCTGATTTTATACATGTTTTTGTTTTGTGTTTTTTCTTTGTGTGTGTTTTGTTTTTATAAAAGCAGAAAACCAAATAAAATTTTTTATAAAAAAAAAAAGGACTGGAGATTTATGGAAGTCCCAAGCTGCGCGTCACCAGGAAGGCACCGGAGAGGCACCCCCCCTCATGGGGGGGCCCGCCCTCAGCCCTAGCTCAAAAATTATTTGAGGGCCACAAAGAGTTCAGCCCCCCCCCTCGGGCTAGGACCCATGTCTCCTGCACAGTTCACAAGTTGTTATTAATAAAGTTGCCCTAGTTTAAACCCACATCTTTTGTCCTGCCTATTTTTTCCCCACTTGTCTCCTCATGAAAACAAGACAGTGGTGGCAATCTTGGTGTGTGTGTCCCCAAACCTTCCCCTCCCAATTCTTCATCAATCTCTGTTCTAACTAAAAGGCCAGTGCTGAGAATCTTTTTCCTGGATCATCTTGTGGAGGCCATTGAAGGCCCATATGTATCCAACCTGTGGTCTTTTGTAGAATGGGTTTGACAGTGATGATGGGGGTGGGGTGGGCTGGAGGGTTTCCTTGCAAAGCATATGCCAAGAAATGTGAAAGGGATTTGCTGGTGAAGACCAGTAACATTCCCAACATGCTTCCCAATTGAGTTTGTCACTTACCCTAATATATACCATGGTTCCACCACTGATGAATCCAGTAACTTACAGCTTGAGAAGCAAGGAAGTAAAAGGTGCTTTGTCAAAAGTACTGGGTTTGAGGCACTCTTCTATGAATGCCCTCTCTACCTTTTTTCTTCAAATGTGAAGGGCCTGGATATGTTTTGCTTAGTTTTCTCTGTTGCTCCAGATGGAAAGACCTGCATCAAGAGGTTGGATTTGCAATAAAGGACATTTTTATGGAACATTGCTGTAATGTGTATGGGTTGCTCGTGCGTAAGTTGCCACCTCTCCAGGCTTTGTTGCCTTGCTAAACCTTCCAGTCTGGACAGCCCTTCACTTCGTGGCTGCTTCAGTCGCTAGCAGAATCCGTCAGTGGGCGTTTCTTAAATCTTTTCCAACATAAAAGTTGTTTGACACCCAGTCTCTTCCTACTCTCTCTGCGCGGAAGTCTTCTGCGCAGGGTGGGCGTGGGTAGCGGAGGACCCGTGCTCTCCCCGCTGGTGTCTGGTGAAGAGTCCTGGAGCACTCTCGCCGATTCCCCCATCAGCCCCTCTATATCCCTGGTGTTGCGCTGATTTGCTTCCCCATCTGCAGAGCTGCCTCTCTCCCTGCTGGGCCCTTCTCCAGCATCATTTGAGAGCCTTCCCTCCGCTTCTAGCTCCGATGTCAGTTCCCTGACAATTGCATTGGCAGTAAAATAGGTTTTGTCAAAGGGTGATGAAGTCCTTTTTAAGGACTTGGTGCTAACAACACCAAGGTCATGGGTTTGGCTTCTGTATGGGCAAAGAGGTCTTTGATTCCTGCATTGCAAAGGGTTGGACTAGATGACCCTTGGTGTCCCTTACAACTCTTACAATTATATGATTCTATGATACTTTTTTAACAAGACAGTTAGTGTGTGAGATAGCATCTAGGTGTAGGGCAAAAGCATCAGGAACATTCAGGCATTCTGGAGAGCCAATGCCATTCAGTGTAAAAAATGCTGAGCTACATACACCAATGGTCTGATTCAGTACAAGACAGCTTTCTATCTTCCTGTAATCTGTAATTCTCATGAACTTTTGTCAGTCTTTACTAACCATATTAGCAAAAAACAGAATTAAAGTTGCTTAGTATGCCTTACTAATGAGAAGTCTTGGATTCCCAAGAGAGCAGATCTCTAAGAACGCAAAAGGGACATGATTGTCCCTTCCCACATTAACAAATTGTTATTGTCATCATAGATCCACACGCAGGGTTTTATAAAGTGTCATGTATGGCTCAACTGATACATGTTCAATACTTCCACTGAAGGGGGGGGGGGGAGAATATGAAGCCGAGAGAAATTTGTGAAGAAAAAAAGGTATGCTATTAGGTGCTTACATTTTTCTTATGATCTTAGTAGTCAACTGCTCTCAGTATAAAACAATGCACTCTCCTTCCTTTCCCCTCTCTCATTCTTTTCTTTCCCATACATTTGCTCCTCCCCTAGCACTCTCTATTGTCAATGAAACTCAAACAGAACAGAATATTACAGTTCATTTTAGATGCTTAGAATGGGTAAAGAGTCTGTTGTGCAGTCTTTGATAAGGATGGATGAATCTCTCAATTTAGATTTTTCTCCATTTCTCATTTTTACAATCTTAAGTTCTCTTTGCACTATTTCCACATCAGTTTGTGTGTGTTTCTTGCTGAATAATCTGAATGAATATTCATACAAATTGCCATGCACATTTTTTTCTTAAAATATTCATTTTCACACAATTATATCCAGTACATACATTTTGCAAGAACTTTCCCCAAACACAATATATCTTTGTACATCCCCCCCACTAACATTCACTGTTGTGTGCATTTTTATTGCAGTTTCCCTTAATATACACTATACAAACATTTTAATGTATTTTTTTGGGGGGGGGGAGAGATTGCAGAACTGCACTGCAAAATACAGAAAAGTGGAGACTTCCAAGTATTTCCTAGATTTCCTAGAACCTTAAGGTTGTTAAATTTACGATAGAAAAAAGAAAGTACCTGTACTTCTTCACATAGTGTATCCTTTAGCTATGGAATTCACTT
Source organism: Podarcis bocagei (assembly GCF_964188305.1). NCBI lineage: Eukaryota > Metazoa > Chordata > Lepidosauria > Squamata > Lacertidae > Podarcis > Podarcis bocagei. The sequence continues at coordinate 32,097,180 of NC_138138.1, read as the reverse complement.
CCACAAATTGTAGTGATGGTCACCAACTTGGGTGGCTTTAAAAGAGAATCAGACTAATTTATGAAACAAAGTGCTAATGACATCTACTGGCCATGATGGCTCTGTTCCACCTCTAGTGTCAAAGACAGCAGTCTGCCTCCAAATATCAGTAAAAACTAGTGATTGCTCTTCAACTCAGGCTTCTCATAGGGATCTGGTTGGTCACTGTGAGAACAGGATTCTAGAGGTCTTTTGCCTGATCCAGGTGAGGTCTTCATATGTGTTTAGTTACTTACTGGCAAATCAACCAAGAATGCAGCCTGCTCCAGGTTGCCTTCCTAAATATATCAGGGGTGAGCAGCCCCCCATGCCCTTTCCCCAATTGGTTTGTGGGTAAGGCCTGCCCATTTTGAAGGTCTGGCACAGCAAGGTGGAGGGTGCTATTAGGCCACCGTCCCCTCCCCCAGCCATGCAGGTAGGTGGTGATTTCCCCTGTCTGGACATGGCCGTGCTGTGTGGCAACCCCACCCCCACCGCAGCCCCAGGTGAATGGATATTTTTGTGGATTTGGGGCTCTACTACAATTTTTTTGCACTAAGGAAAGTATTGAGAAAGTGCACCTCTCAACAACCAAATCAGAATGGATGTTCAATAAACAATGGCTATTATATCACCTTTTTGTAAAATTTGAACAAACAAATCGGGATGAATTCTTAAAAAAGAAGTAGAAATGATCTAAGTCAATGTATACTCAATTACAGCAATCACCTATTCTTCCCCTGCCTGACCCTGTCTCATTACCAATTCTAAAGTTGCTTCCATCTGCATATTTTAGATTATACCACTACCTTGGTGTACAGACCTAGCATAACTTCTTTTTCCAAAATACATGATGTATAGCTGTAACTATTATTGCTATTTTAAAATCAAAAGTGCAAGTACAGTAGGTCCACTACTTACAATGTTTCAATTTCCTCTTAACACCTGTCCTGTTTCCTTCCACAGACAGCATGGATACTAAGGAGCAAAGCATAGTTAATCAATCCTCTCTGTCAGGATTTCTTCTAATGGAATTTTCAGAAGTAAGGGAACTACAGATTCTACACTTCTTTATGTTCCTTGCTTTTTATCTGGCAGCACTTACAGGAAATCTTCTCATCATCTCTGCAGTAGCCTTTGACTCCCACCTGCAAACACCGATGTACTTCTTTCTCATGAACTTAGCTATACAGGACCTTGGTTCAGTTTCAGTGATTATGCCCAAATCCATGGCCAATACCCTCTTAAATATTAGATACATTTCTTACCCAGGATGTGTTGCTCAAGTCTTCTTCTTTCTCTTCTTTTTAATATCTGATTTCTTTCTCCTCACGGTTATGGCATATGATCGATATGTTGCCATTTGCAAACCGCTACAGTATGAGATGTTGATGAATATGCAAGCCTGCATCCAAATGATTATTAGAGTATGGATCAGCAGCTTTCTTTGTGGAGTGTTACACACTGGATGCACCTTTTCTTCCCCCTTTTGCTCCAATGTGGTCAATCAGTTTTTCTGTGAAGTCCCACATTTGCTTAAGATGGCCTGCTCTGATTTGTACCTTTTTGAAATTGGAGCTATTGTGTTAGGATCTGTCACTGTGTTAGGCTGCTTCATCTTCATCATTGCAACGTATGTGCACATCTTCACCGAAGTGCTGAAAATCCCCTCTGTTGAGGGAAGGCAAAGGGCCTTCTCAACATGCCTTCCCCACCTCATTGTTGTCTCTATATTTGTGTTCACTGGCTGCTTTGCTTACCTCAAGCCCACCTCTAACAGTCCATCACACTTGGATTTGGCATTTACCATGATATATTCCATGGTTCCACCACTGATGAATCCCATAATCTACAGCATGAGAAACAAGGAGGTAAAAAATGCTTTGTCAAAACTACTGGGTTCAAGGCTCTCTTCTATGAATGCCTTCTCTATTTTTTTTCGTCAAAGGTGAAGGGGCTGGCTATGTTTAGCTTGGTGTTCCCTTTGCTCCAGATGCCAAGACCTGCACCAATAGGCTGAATTTGCTACAAAGGATATTTTGATGAAAGATTACTTTGACAGTAAAATAGAGTGATGTCCAAGGGTGATGAAAATGAGTCATTTTTTAAAGGCAAATGCTGGATGGCCATCTGCTAGGGATGCTATGATAGGGGTTTTCCTGCATCAGCAAAATGCCATTTTAAGTCACTTTCAACTCTGATTTCTGTGAAACTCACCATTTATTTTATGGGTACATTTGGGTGTGTAGACACAAAATTCTCTATGTGTTCACAAAGTCATCCTCCATCCATTCCTCCAGGTCAGTTGCACCATTTACACCTTGTTGTCTGCTCAGATTGGCTGGTGTTCACCATTGCTTCTGTCTTGACTGGATTTATCTTTAGTTGCCCTTCCTCAGTTAAACAAAATTACAGTGCAATTTTGTCCATGTCAGATTGTACATAGTCACCACTGAATTCAATTAAGTTTACTTCAGTAATTAAATGGCTAAAGATTGTACCCCTGACATTCATTTAATTTGGGTTCAGGGCTCTGGCTCAAGGCACAAGAATATTTTTTCTGTGTCTAATGTGTTTATAATCTCACAAGCTTTTCCTATAAATGTGCAGTATTTGTAAATCCCAATGGGGAACTGATGTGATGTTTACACTATGTGCACATATTTAAGCTGTAAAGTTTAGAGTATTAGTTTTTTTTTTAATTATTAAATGCTGCCTAATTACTCACATTTCCTGTTTAATTTATAATACATTTTGCACCTGAAATATATTTCAGAAGTTGAGAGTACTGTAAATTAGACATGTTAAGGTTTGAAATACTCTGTAACTCAACATTATTCTGAAGTGTTCATAAGTAAAGAGGCATCTATACTATTTTTCTCTTTATATGTTAGTTTACTGTTTGCTCTGTTGACATTCTAATTCTTATAAATGTAAGCTCATGGTCTGTGTAATCCATACTGGATTGATATCACTCTTGTTTATTGTACTCTGAAAAACAAATCTCTGTTATTTAGAAGTAGGGAGGCTAACAGCACACTATTTGGAGCCCCCCCCCCCCGATTTTTTCAGACCTAGCCAAGACTTTTCTGAATTTGACAAAAAGTACAAAAGAGAATGTTGATTCCATGTTTGGATGAGACCAGCACCCAGTCCCTAGTCATCATGGTGATCGTTTGATGAGTAAAGTGGAGAAATAGCCCTACTCTTCAGCTCATCTCCATGAATCAACTGAGAAGTAGGTGTTCTTTGAAATGTGTGCCTCTCTGTTAGATTGTGGGGTGACTGCACCCATCACCCACATTTCACCCCTGGAGGGTTAACCAAGGGTAAAAGAAGTCCTGGTTTAGCACAAATATTGTGAAATCCAATTCAGATACCAACTAGGATAAGACTATCCACTTAGAAGGCATGTTGGAAGATGAAAATCTTCAACAGATGCCAAAAAGGCAATATAGACATCACCTAATATATAAGTAGAAGGATTTCCACAGGGTAAATGCCACCACACTAAAGGCCCAAATGGAACAGATCTGCTGATGAAATGGTATCTGCAGGAGACCCTCTGTTTACAGCAACCTTCTCTCCCCCCCCCCCATCCCTGTGTATTATTTTGGTGTGCCTGTGTGTTGTTTTGGAGTGACCATTAGCTTATTCCGGCTGGGGCTGATAGGAGTTGGTCCAAAACATCTGAAGGGCACTAGTACGGGGAAGTCTGTTTGATCATATTGAAATGGGTTCAAATTCCCACTCACACAAAAAGTTCACTGTTTGACCTTTGGCCTTAGCTAGTGTTTTCCTTACAGTTCCTATGAGGATAAAATGAGGGAGCAAATGATATAGGTCAGTTGGAGCTGTTTTGTGGTGGGATGAGATAAAGCTACCTCTTTGGAATTATTATAATAGTAATATACTATATTATTAATATAGTATATTATATAGTATATTCATAATAATATACTGCCCTGTACCCGGAGGTCTCAGGGCAGTTCACAGAATAAAATGCTATCACCATTCACTTCCTATGAATGGAGGAGAGGGATAGATGGATCAAAAAAAGATACCTTCCTCATTTGAGAAAGGGAGTAGAGCTAACTTGACTTTCCCCCAAACACCTCATTCCATAAATCTATGTCCCTGATACTAATTAAACATGCGGCTGTAGCCATTCACCTTGCTGCAGTTCCTGTTGTGGGTGCTTCTAAAAATGGGCATATGTCCATCCTAAGCTGTTGTTTCTTTGAATTGTCATATCTGAAATAATTTTGTTTCTGTACAGCTCTACTACTGAGAGGCTTTCAATTCCTCTGAAACCAAATCTCTAGGAACAGAAATGAGTTATTAATAAATCTCCTCCCCATGCTGACAAATTTTATTGCCCTTATAGTTCCAAGTGTAGGAGTATTTTTATATAATTGCATGTGTAGCTGGTATGATATGCAATCATTTAATTTCACTGGAGGAGAAAAAGTGGAAAGAATTCTACAAAGAAAAATAGTAAGCTGTTTAGTGTGTGTGTTTTTTCTTGTTTTTTTGCAATTGCACTCTATATGAAAATAATGAATCTCCCTTCCCCCTGTCCCTGTCTCTCTATCACAGTCTTTCCTCCACATACTGTATAGGTGCCGTGTCCTGAAAGTTTCGCTGTATTCTTGAGTCTGGAATTGCACAAAGTACTTCAGTGTATGCAGTTTGTCTATTTTATTGAAATATTCAGATATTTTCACACAATCAAGTGAATTGCAATGTGGATTAAATAAATCTGCTGTGTAATCTCCATCTTGGAGGGCTACAGGTTATCAATAGCAAGACTGAATATTAGCATTTAATGTCAACTAAAAATTGAATTGGACACTACGACAGTGTGGTGTTGTGGTTAAGAGCGGTGGACTCATAATCTGGTGTACCGGGTCTGTATCCCCGCTCCTCCACATGCAGCTGCTGGGTGACCTTGGGCCAGTCACACTTCTCTGAAGTCTCTCAGCCCCACTCACCTCACAGAGTGTTTGTTGTGGGGGAGGAAGGGAAAGGAGATTGTTAGCTGCTTTGAGACTCCTGAAGGGGAGTGATAAAGCATGATATCAATTCAAACTCTTCTTCTTCTTCCTCACCTGAAGTATCTTAAGGAGAGGACTTTTCTACATTAAAGAAAAGCCTTGGAAGTTTGCTAAACGTAGTCCAGTGTTCCTGAGGAAGGATGTGTACATCTCAGGTTGACGTTTTCTGAAGTATTAGATATATACTGTGAATGAAGCCTGGATACATCTGTTGGTTAGAGCATGGTTGCAGGGTTGATCCCCGTAGGGGATGGCTGCATAGCCCTGTATTGCAGGGGCTTGGACTAGATGATCCTTAGCATTCCTTCCAACACTATGATTCTATTATTCTTTTGTGTCAGATTGCTGAATAACTTCACATTATACCATGTGAAGCCTGGATTAAAAAATAATAATCCATTAATCCATTTCAACCCAGCTAATAATTATATCACATATAATTTTGTGATGTCAGAAATGTTGTGTTTCTGAGACGGCTACTTTTTATTTGTGCCTGCCATACAGCTATCAGGTTCAACAAGTCCAAATTCCTCTCCTTGCCCACATTCTCATTCTTCATTTCCCTTTGGCTGTTCTACAAACATTCCTCAACCATCTATATGCTTCCTTTCTTTGAAACCCTTTTCTCTTTGGTCAAAAAGAGGCAACCAAAGGGCTTCCAAGGGAAGGGGTGGGATAGGACTTCCGGGGGCGGCGCGAAACTGTAATGGCGGTCCTCTTCGGGCTCTGAAGAGGGGCTCCGCGGAAAAGGGTCGTTCGCTGCGGCATAGCGACGACCCATCAAGATAAACCACGGGTAGAGTGAGCCCGTGGCCGTGGGACTCGGCGGGCACCAGAAGCTGCTCCGAAAGCACAGAAGGGACCCCGTAAGGAGACCCGGAGTGAAGGAGGGGTAGCGGTGCTGTGAGTTCATCGCTCTTTCCGCGGATGCGAAGCCGCGCGGCTGTTACAGATGAGCGCTGATCCTTCTTCCTAAAATCAACGCTAAACTGCAAGCAACATACCCGTGAGTAAAGGGGTTTAAAATTTGGCAAAGAAATTCGGTTAATTTGGCTGAAAGCGGGAGACGAGAAAAGGGAAGTCCGTCTTCCGACATTGCTGACAAGATCAAAGCAAAGCTTTTAGAAACGGAAGCATTTGAAACGGGACTTTGGGGAAGCTTAAACTTTTTCGTGCCATAAAATTTGCTTATTTTATTGAGCTGAAGGTGGAAACGGACATTGACTAAAAGAAGCAGCAGATGGTGACTTTCCTCCTATCTTTTTTCTTCTTTGGGCTGTATTTTTAAAGAGCCAGATTGTCGGGCTGCCAGAGAGAGAGACTGTGTCAAACTGCGGAAACAGTTGCAAACTGTGCTAGAAAGTAATTGTTACATTTGAGCAGAAAAGACTGATTGGGATACTGTTACAAGCACCTTTCGTGAAACTTTGTCGATTTATAAAAGGTGCTTTGGGAGATCTTGAATTTATGAAGGGACTTTTGGATTAACGAATTTACTGTTTTGAAACAATTTGGAACTTTAATGGCGGATTACTTCCTTCCTTGTCTTTGAAATCGGGTGGCACTCCCCCTACAGGGCTTTCGGATTACAAAATCCTGGGAACTGACTTTTGTTTTGAATTCCATCTCACTGGCTGTTTACTTCTGAATTTGTCTTTCCCATGGAACAATAGACAATTTGACCTTGAACATTGACAGATGTGTAATGAGTGGTGCAGGGAGAACAAGAGCGTCTAAAGCAAAGGAAACTAAAGAGGCTAAGGAAAAAGAAAAGGAAAAGGAAAGAAGACCAGCACAATTTGTACAAACAACATTGACCCAAGGACGCCGTTCGTCGGTTCCAGCGGTACTGGTGTCTCATAGAGAACAAGGGGAAATAACTGAGAAGTCCACTGAGGAAGATATGGCAGCAGGTGGGTCAGACACACTATTAAAACAAATATTGGAGCAACTATCAAGTTTAAATCAGAAGGTGGACGATCAGTCTGTGAAGATAGATAAAGCAACTTCCTCGATCCAAAAACTGACTGACCAAGTTTCCCAGCACACGCAAGCCATAGAGAAATTGCAAGGAGCAACAGCGGAAAATCGAGAATTAGCTGGAGAAGCAATTCAGAAAGTGGGAGTCCTACAAAAAGAGGTTGAAGAAATAAAAGGAGAAGTTAGGCCCCTGCACAAACAGGTGGGTGAACAACAAGTCTATCTGTCAATGGTGGAACTGAAAAATCGTGAGAGCAACATCAAATTGAGAGGTATTCCAGAACTCGAGCAAGGAGACTTGATTGGATACTTAACACAGGAATTCTCGAAGTTCTGGGGTTTAAAGGAAGACACGGATTTTAGGATTGTCTCGGCATATAGATTGGGAAGACTGGTAAGGAAAGACAGATCCAGAGACTGCTTGATAATTTTAAGAACAAAGGAAGAGAGAGACAAGATCCTAGGCCTTCACTTCAAAAAAGCAATTGAAATACAAGACAAAAGAGTGGAAATTTACAGAGATATCCCGAGGCAGCTGCTGGACCTTAGAGCCACCTATACAGAATTAGCAAAATTGCTGAGACACAACGCAATCCCCTATAGGTGGGAGTTTCCACAGGGATTATCCTTCACCTACAAAGAAAGGAAGGTTAAAATAAGAACACCTGAAGATAACCAAAGGTTCCTTCACGACCACGGAGAAGATCTCCAAAAAGGAGCGGATTGGCTTCCAGTTTTACCAGCACCAGCACCGCCCGGAAGTGGGCCAACGCCTATACCTTCGGGATCTGAACAAAAGGAAGACACCCCATCTTAAGAACATTTGAAATAGAACAGGATGTCTCTGCAGCTACTTAGTTGGAACATAAATGGCGGGAATTCTCCGGAAAAAAGGAGAAGGATATTTTATATCCTAAAAAAAGAACAATTGGATGTAATATGTTTGCAAGAAACACATGTGACTAGGCTCCACAGGAAAGTATTAATCAATAAAAGACTTGGCCAAGAATTTATCTCATCAGACAAAGTTAAAAAAAGAGGTGTTGTAATTTATGCAAAGGAGAACCTGTCGCCAAAATTTTTATTTAAAGATGATCATGGAAGAATCCTCGCAATTGAAATCCAAACACAAGGGGAAAAGATTTTGATATTAGGAATCTATGCGCCAAATGATGGAAAATCAGAATTCTACAAGAAGCTGCATGAGACAATGATGGACTATTTGGATTATTCTAATATTATCGTGATGGGAGATATGAATGGGGTGGTGTCTACAAATATGGACAAATCCCAAAATCAAAACTTAACAACAGACGGTAGACTTCCTAAAACCTTTTTTGAAATGACAGACAATATGGACTTGATTGACATTTGGAGGACAAGGAACCCCTTGGGTAAAGAAGGAACCTTCTTTTCTGAGGCCCACTTGTCATGGACACGAATCGACCAAATTTGGATATCTAGAGGACTGGCCCCGAAAACGAGAAAAGTGGAAATCTGCCCAAAAACCTGCTCCGACCATAATGCCTTAAAAATGGAATTGAGACTTTTCCCAACTGGATCCTTCAGATGGAGAATGAATGACACCTTGCTAAGAGATCAAGAGATCGTTAAGAAGGCCCAAAAAACGCTAAGGGACTACTTTGAAATAAATTTGAACACTACGGTGGAGAAAAGAATAATCTGGGACGCAAGCAAAGCTGTAATGAGAGGGTTTCTGATACAACAGAATACAATAAAGAAAAAATTTTGGAATGGAAAAAAGGAAAAAATTCTAGAGAAAATAAGTGAAGGAGAGAAAAAGCTGAGAACTAATCCGAAGTCAAAAGAGGTGCTAAGAGAGATCAAATTCCATCAAGCACAATATTCGAAATTGATTAATCAAGAGATTGAGTGGAAAATTAAACAAATGAAGCAGAGATCGTTTGAATCAGCAAATAAATGTGGAAAGTTGTTAGCTTGGCAATTGAAAAAAAGACAAAAGCTAAACACAGTCACAAACCTGGAGATTCAAGGAAAAATAGTTCAGAAACCAGAAGAAATAAGAAAGTGCTTCCACAGATACTTCAAGGAACTTTATGCACAGGGGCCTCAGAAAGAATCGGAAATAGACCAATTCTTGAGGACAAATGGACTATCTAAAATAAGTCAAGATAAAAGATCAATTCTCAACAGTAAAATAACTCAACAGGAAATTGAAGGTGCCATCCAAAATATGCAACTTGGCAAATCTCCAGGCCCAGATGGTCTCACCTCCAAATATTATAAGACTCTGAAGGATTGTTTGATACAACCGTTGTTGGAGGTTTGCAACCAGATTATGGAGGGGAGAAGGGCACCGGAAACGTGGAAAGAAGCATTCATCACATTGATTCCCAAGTCAGAGAAGGAAAAGACTCAGCTTAAGAACTACCGTCCCATCTCACTCCTGAATGTGGATTACAAAATATTTGCAGACATTTTAGCAAGTAGACTTAAAAACGTTTTAAACGAAGTAATTCACAAGGACCAAGCAGGCTTTCTCCCTGGTAGACACATGTCTGATAACACCAGGAATATTATTGATATATTGGAGTTGTTGCGAATCAGAAACACAAGGGCTGCTTTAATCTTTATTGATGCGGAGAAAGCATTTGACAACATTTCTTGGATGTTTATGAAGAAAAACCTGAAGGGGATGGGAGTGGGACGGGGGTTTGAAAATGGACTAGAAGCAATTTATTCAGAGCAAAAAGCCAAGTTGATAGTGAACAATGTGGTGTCGGATGAACTTCTAATTGAAAAAGGGACACGACAGGGGTGCCCTTTATCCCCCCTGCTATTTATTTCTGTTCTGGAGGTATTGCTGAATATGATTAGGGAGGACCAGTTGGTGCAAGGTATAGAGGTCGGAGCGAAACAATACAAACTGAAAGCCTTTGCAGATGACCTAGTCTTGACAGTACAGGAGCCAGTATCTAGCACAAAAAGAGTTTTGGAACTTATTTTGGAGTTTGGTCGGGTGGCGGGATTCAAGTTAAACAAACAAAAAACTAAGGTTTTGGTCAAAAATTTGACACCTACAGAGATAGAGGGGTATCAGAAAGAGACAGAGCTAAGTGTGGTTAAAAAAGTGAAATACCTGGGGGTATACTTGTCCACCAAAAATTTAAACCTTTTCAAAGATAACTATGAAAAATGTTGGTTGGAAATTAAAAAAGACTTGGATATCTGGTCAAGATTGAAACTTACCTTGTCAGGCCGAATCGCAGCTATAAAGATGTGTGTTTTGCCAAAAATGCTATTCTTATTTCAAACCCTTCAGGTCGTGGACAGAATGGAATGCTTTGGAAAATGGCAGAAGGATATTTCTAAGTTTGTCTGGCAGGGCAAAAAGCCCCGAATAAAATTTAAAATACTAACCGACTCAAAAGAAAGAGGGGGGTTTGCCCTGCCGGACTTAAGGTTGTACTATGAAGCTGCAGCCTTCTGCTGGTTGAAGGATTGGTTCCTGTTGGAAAACACCGATGTCCTAGATCTGGAGGGGTTTGATAATGTGTATGGTTGGCATGCATACTTGTGGTATGACAAGGCGAAGGTTCATAAATTGTTCAAAAACCATATTGTCAGAAAATCAATTTTTGCCGTTTGGGTGAAGTATAAGGATTTATTAGAAAACAAGACCCCGAGGTGGTTATCACCTGTGGAAGCCAAGATTTCTAAAAAAAAGCCCAATATGGAGGCCCATTGGCCAAAATATTGGGAACTGATTGAAAGAGTTGGAGACAATTGGAAGCTCCAAAGCCAGGACAAATTAAAAGGCAAGGTGCGAGATTGGTTACATTATGCTCAAATTCAAGAGGTATTTAAAATGGACAAAAAAGTGGGTTTCCAGTTGGAGAAATCGAAACTGGAGACGGAGTTACTAGAACCAAAGACTAAGGTACTTTCGAGGATGTATGACTTGCTGCTTAAATGGAACACACAGGATGAGACAGTTAAATCTGCTATGATAAAATGGGCACAGGATGTAGGACACAACATTATGTCTGAGGACTGGGAAAGGTTATGGAACACCGGCATGAAATTCACGGCATGTAGTGCCTTGAAAGAGAACATTATGAAAATGGTATACCGGTGGTACATGACCCCAGTCAAGTTGGCTAAAATATACCATCTTTCTGATAATAAGTGTTGGAAATGTAAGGAGGCAGAAGGGACATTCTTTCACCTCTGGTGGACCTGCCCGAAAGTAAAGGCCTTCTGGGAAATGATACATAATGAGTTGAAAAAGGTATTCAGATATACCTTTTCTAAGAAACCAGAGGCCTTTCTTCTGGGCATGGTGGACCGGAAGGTGCCAAAGAAGGACAGAACCTTGTTTATGTATGCAACCACAGCAGCTAGGATTCTTATCGCAAAGTTCTGGAAGACACCAGATTTACCCACACTGGAGGACTGGCAGACGCAGTTGATGGACTACATGGAGTTGGCAGAAATGACCGGCAGAATTCGAGATCTGAGCGAAGAAACAATGGAGGAGGACTGGAAAAAATTTAAGGACTACTTGCAAAAACATTATAAGTTGTTTGAGTGTTAAGATTGTGCACGATTAAGAAACGTTATGCTTCTGCAATTTATTTTAAGTAAATGATAAAGTAAGTATTGATGGAAAAAAAATGAGACAAATTAGAAACAAAATATTATGTTTATTAAGAGTGTTAAAATTAAATTACAAATTTTTGAAATTGGTAACATAATAAATACAAAGGTATAATAAGTTGGGAAATAAGATAATAAATTGCTGAATTGGTTAGAATGATGAACGCAATGCTGAGAGGATGCGAGGAGGTCCAAAAAGATGTTGAAAAAATTTCATAATGATCTTTTCTTTTTTCTATGTTTTTCTTTATATATATGGAAAATGTTTCTTGTATATTGTTGTCCAAACAAATTTGTTCACCTATGGAAAGAAACGCAATAAAAAATTTTTATAAAAAAAAAAAAAAAACAAGGGAAGGGGTGGGATAGCTGGAAACACCCTTCCCATGATGAGCTGGGAGAGCTCAGTCGGTAGAGCATGAGACTCTTAATCTCAGTCATGGATTTGAGCCCCATGTTGGAGGAAAAAATCCCAGCATTGTAGGGGGTTGGACTAGATTTCCCTCTTCCAACTTTACTGCTCTATGATTCTATGATATTACTCACAGTCCCTCTCCTGCAGCTTTTTGCAAGGCGTCAAAGGGTTCATTCCTATCTTCATGTAAAGCTCAGGGGGTGGGGTGAAAGAAAACCTGTCTGAAATCCTGGAAAGCCACTGCAAATCAGTGTAGAAAACCTCTGTAGGACACTACAGTGTCTGGTAGCAGCTCTCCAGGATGTCAGACAGTGACATTTTTCAGTCCATCTTGGAGATGCCAGGGAGTGACTTGTGTAAGCATGAATGGAAGGACATATCTGTGAGTGGGGGAAAGTATCAGTAAGTTGGAGGCATACTCTGATTTTACTAAGCAACTGTGCCTGATGAGAAATCAAGAAACACAATGGATCAGTAAAATCCCCCTACTTAATTTGCTAAATGTTAAAGATGACCAGTTTGGGATGGTATGAGTTAGTTCTTTTTCCTTTTATAATTGAGCTACCACATTATTTTCACACTGTTAGAGAGGCAACATTAAGATCGTCTAATTAGGCGGTGAATGTGGACAACATTCTTGGGTGTATGAAACGTGACTTGAGTTTACACACTCAGGGACTCGATGACTGGAAGGTGGGATATTTGGCAGTTGATTTATGGAAACTTCAAACTGTTAAATGACATTGTGCTTTAGTTACATCAAACTAGTATAATGAGTTTGCAAACATCAATTCTAATAATACATTACACATATTACAGTTATCAACATCAGCTTTTCTTCCTCAGAACATTGCCTTATTCTAAAATAATTTAGATATAATAATAATAATAATAATAATAATAATAATAATAATAATAATAATAATCTCATTTTTAACAACTGTTCTTCTGTTACTTTCCAGAGGCAGCATGGATGTTGTCAAGGAGGAAAGAATAATGAATCAATCTGCTCCGTCAGAGTTTTATCTGCTGGAATTCTCACAGATTCGGGAACTGCAGATTCTACACTTCTTTGGATTCCTTGCTTTTTATCTTGCTACAGTTACAGGAAATCTTCTCATCATCTCTGCAGTAGCATTTGACCACCACCTGCACACTCCTATGTATTTCTTTCTGATGAACTTGGCTATACAGGACATTGGCTCAGTTTCAGTCATTATCCCCAAATCCATGGCAAATTCCCTCATGAGTACCGGACACATTTCTTACTCTGGCTGTGTTGCTCAAGTCCTCTTGTATGTCTTCTTTGTAGCATCAGATTTCTCTCTTCTCACAGTCATGGCTTATGATAGGTACATTGCCATTTGCAAACCATTACATTATGAGATCCTGGTGAATAAGGAAGCTTGCATCCAAATGATTGTTAGTGTATGGATCATCAGCTTTCTCTATGGAGTGTTACACACCGGAGGTACCTTTGCACCTAAATTTTGCTCCAATGTGGTCAATCAATTTTTCTGTGAAATCCCACATTTACTTAAGATGGCCTGCTCTGATTTGTACCTCATTGAAATTGGAGTTGTTGGGTTAAGTGTTGTCATTGGGACAGGAAGCTTTATCTTCATCATTGTATCCTATGTGCAAATTTTTACTGCAGTTCTGAAAATACCTTCTACTGAAGGAAGGCAAAAGGCTTTTGCAACTTGCCTTCCACACCTATTAGTTTTCTCCCTATTTATATTCACCGGATACTTTGCTTACCTCAAGCCTGCCTCTGACACCCCATCACATGTGGATTTGGCATTTGCCATGGTCTACTCCATAGTCCCACCCTTGATGAATCCAATTATCTACAGCATGAGAAACAGGGAGATAAAAAATGCTGTGTCAGATCTATTGAATTTGAGGTTATTTCCTTTGAATACCTTCTACAGTCTTATGCTGCTGCAAAGGTGATTTCTATGTATAACTCTTATGATAGAAAACTGGATGTCTTATAAGGATCGGTTAAAGGAATTGGATATGCTTAGTGCAGTGTTCTCTGTTGCTCAAGAAGGACAAGAGCCACACAAATAGGTTAAAATAATAAGATTTTGTATATTTTGTAAGTAGATTTTGATTTGGAATTAGTTCCTGATAGAACAAGTTGTTTGGCAGTAGAGCAGACTTTATCAAAAGTGGGTTTCTTGAGAAGCCTGGGTGGCTGTTTGTCAGTGATGTGGTAATAGTGGATTTCCTGCATTGGCAAGAGATTGTACATGTACAAGATAACCTTTGAAGTAGCCAACCAGGGCCAGACTTAGGGGTGCACAAGATGGGCAGTCATCTAGGTCACCAAGGTTAGGGGGGGCACCAAGCTGAGCTCACTGGCTGGGTTTTTTATATTAAGTACTGTCTGTAGTAAGCTAGGGTGGCAAAAAGCAAGTATTTATAACCTTTTTTTCCAAGATTCTGTAAATTGTATGGGCACTAACTTAAAAAAAATAGACTTCCTTCAGTTAGCTTTAAAGTAAGCTTCTGTTTCAGTGCTAGGTAAAAGAATCAATACAATGCAGTTTTACTTTGAGGCCATGTTACCAAGCACTTAGAATTTCAAAAAAGGTAAATACCATAAATATTATATAAATAATAACAAATTAAAGTTGTAAGCTTTAATAATTCAGCTGGGTACTTTTTTATTTATAAATGTTTATTTATCTTTTCAAAGATAAATATAATGAATATTCTAAAATAAAGAACGCTAACCAAAAGATAGGAATCCCAACAAAATAAAACAAAATAATAGTTCCATTGTGTTACGTAGTGCACTGTCACTGCTCAGAATGGGACTTCTTGAACTTTGGATTGTGCAAACTGTAGCACAATGGCTGAGAGACCAAGGTTTAGGACAATGTTGTTTTCAATGGATAGTGTAGCAAGTGTGTTTCTCATCTGCCATGGCATATAACAAAGACATTTTGAATAGATGCAGCAAGCTTTGTTTACCACTAGCAACCTAATCTTAGCATGCAATTGTCATACAGGGACTTCTCCCTAGCCACAACTAAGTGTATATTTCACATACTTCTGTATAAAACAGAGCAAATGCTCAGTTAATGCTTAAGTCATTGTTTAAAGCATTGGTGTTCATTCAGTGTAGTAATGAACAGGTTAAATTAATTTTATTTGTCTCCTTTGCTAAAACTTAAGTTGGCTGTAAAATGTATCCTTGGAAGGCTGGAGGGGGCCCCCTCCTCCTCCTCCTCCTCCTCCTTCATTGAATTTTTATACTGCCCTAGACCTGGCGGTCTTACAGAAAAAAATCACAACAAATATTAGCTATCCCGATCAAGGTGAGGTAAAATCTTTATGTCTGTGCAGCAATAGAAATAAGATTGGTAAGGCAGGCTGAGGATTGACCAAGTAGCCCCCCTTTTGGATTAACCCAACAGCTGAGCAGGGGTGTGGGTGTGGATAAAAGCCATTTGCATAGCATCACCCACATGCTGCAGGATTGCCATTCAGCTCAACAGGTGATGAGCAAAGGGGTTGATCCTGAGATGTGGGTGATGATCTACAAGTGGTTTTCAAGGTGCTTATGAAGCATCGCTCCCCCAGGTAAATACCAGTTGACAATTTGGGGGTGGAGATGATGTGCTGCAAGCAACTTTCCTTTAGATGGTGATATATCAAATAGTGTATGAGAATTCTCAACTTTTACCAGATCTTGTAAAGCTATGCAGATAATATTCAAGGGAGGATCTAAAGAAAAATGTATGGGAAACTGGAGATTGAAAAAGGTAGTCTATGAGTATCATCACACACACACACACACACACACACACACACACACACACACACACCATACACATGCCATATAGATACCATATATATAACTCATACACTATATATATCCTGTGTGATTCCTGCTAGCACACACACTTGGGCTCTTTCTCCTTCCACCTGCCCCTCCCAAGCCCTCCAAATTTGACTCTCGGTTGGGTTAGAAGAACCCTCCAAATAGTATGTGGGAGAGAAGGGGAAATTGTTTCATCAGTAAGCTTCTTTACTGATGGGACATTCACAATATCACAATGTTAATTACTACCCAGATATAAAAATAATTCCAAATCCAATATAGATACCTACTGGGATAAAAATCTGCACTCAGAAGGATTCTTGAAATATTAAAGTTTTCAACAGGCACCAGAAACATTATAGAGATGGTAGTTCTCTGATGTGTAATGGGGGAGGGGCCCTTCCTGATTAATAGAGGCTTGCTGGGATTTTACCAAGTATCTGTGCTTGATTAGAAATTAAGAGAAGTTGTGATATGCATGACTGACATCAGCTGGGCAGCAGGCTCCCCTCCCCACATACTCCCAGAACCAGGAGAGGGGGAGCAAAGGCAGGCCACATGCAGGTGCAGCCTCCAATTGTTTTCAAAAAGCCCTGGAGAGAAGAAGACACAGACAGCTGTGGGGAGGCAGGAACTTTCAGTGTGGGCAACAGATTTCATGTAGTCAGTACTACTGATTTCATGGAGTCAGTCATGAGCTGCTGTGGTCATTAGGCATGAAACTCAGATCTGTCTCACTAATAAAGAGTTAACGCCAGCTTGAACTGTGTGATTTATTGACCAGCTTGCCTTGCGACCCAAGGCTTTATGTGGTGCTGCTCATCATTAACACTGGCAATTAGAGGTTTCCATGCCAGAAGAATTGCATACAAATGAGTACATTTGCTAAAACTGTAGTGGAATGATTAGTTCCCCTCTTAGTTTCGTTATTCTCATGCTACCCTAAACAAACAGGCTTTCAGTTAGCAAAACTGACCAAAATATATTATTGTTTCTGTACAACCCTAATGCTGAGATGTGTTGAATTCCCATGAGAACTAATCTCTAGGAAGACAGAAGATATATTAATAAATTTCTTCCCCATGTTGATAAATGTTTATTGTCCTATTAGATACCGATGTAAGTGCATTCTTATAAAATAGCACGTTTGGCTGGAGTGGCATTTAGTCATTTAATTGCACTGGAGAAGTAAAAGAATATGAAGAAAAATAGTAAGATACTTTCTTTGAATTTTCTGAATGAAAGAAATGAACTGGTCACCCTCCCTTCATCATCTCTATCTGTCATATTCTCTCCTGCACCAATAGTCACTCTCTCCTGGAACTCTCTACCTCTGTTCACGAATCTGGCATAATACAAGGTACATCAACATGTGCTGCATCTATTTTCTGGATATTTTCAGATGTTTTCATACTAGGAAGTGAATTGCAACTTTAATTGAATTAATTTGCTGTAGATTTCTAATGCAGAGGTCTACAGTCGGCAATGGGACTAGTCACTGATATTGAATGTAAATTCACATTTAAATTGAATATCCATTTTTCTCATCTGGGAAAATATCTGAGGAGTTTTAAAAACAGGATTTTTACTTTTTTTATTTCTTAAAACCCTGGTGATGTTGAGCCCGGTCAAATGCTTAGGGCAAAGGTTTTGTATATCCTGGGCAAATATTAACTGAAATAATACTGTGACTGTCTGGATGATTTTGTGGCAATTGTGGCGCAGCTTCACATTATACTCTGTGAAGCCTAAATTCCTTTTTTTCTTTAGGACTTTATTTTCATTTCGTCCTAGCTGATGTTTATATGATGTGTATTTTACTATATTTTCTCTCTCTTACTTTTGAATTGTAACTGACACGTTATTTTTTTCTTTGGACTGGTTACAAGTCCAAACTTCCCTCTGCTCATATCACCCGTCATATTTCTACCACTGTTCATCTGCAGCCATTTCTTGGACGCCAATTTCTTTCCTATTCTTTCAAAATCTTCCATCCAGTGGAAAGGAGGCAACCATTGTCACATAGGAAAGTGCCTCGTGCTGAGTCAGACCATTGATACCTCTACCTCAGCATTGCCAGTGGTGGAGCATCCATGTTGTATACTGAAGATCCCAAGCATCTTCAGCTAGGGCAGGTGGGAAATAATGTCTGAATGTCTTTCATTGTAGTCAAAACCGAGCTACATGGACCACTGGTTTTGACCCAGTATATACTGGCTACCTATGTTGTTATGTACACCAGCCTCCCTGAACCTGCTGCCCTCCTTAGGTTTTGGACTACAATTCCTTTGACCCAGGCAGCACAGCCAGTGCTTACAAAGTTCTAGTCCAAAATATCTGAAGGGCACCAGGCTGGGGAAAGGTGGGCTACCGTGATTGGCAGCAGCTCCACAGGATGTCAGGCAGTGGTCTTTCTTAGTCCTCCTTGGGGATCCCAGATGCTGACCTGTGGAAACGTGTGCTCTTTCCCTAAGCTGGGACCTTTCCCATTAAATTAGAAGTTTACTGTAGTTTTACCAAGCATCTGTCCCTGATGAGAAATCAAGAGAAACAAAGGAATAGTAAAAGCCCTCCTTAGTAATTAGCCAGATGTTAAAGATGATGACTATTGACTGTGATGAGTGAGCTCATGTCAGATTCACCCTGTCATCATGGTTTATAATAAATTATGAAATGGCCTTTTGCCTTCTAAAATTGAGCTATGGCATTATATTAGGGGGGCCAGAATATCAGGCTAGTATTGACTGGAATTTGACAACGTTATTGTGCATGTATCTGATCCACATTCAAAAGATTCCGTCAGCAGAAAGTGGGATATTTGGCACCTAACTGCTTTAAATAGTCAAGCTCTTAAGGGAAATAGGGAATCAGTGGTATGAACAAACAATAATGACCTTGCAAACATAATTGCGTTGCTAATAATAATAGCACTAGTATTCACAGCCATCATTATCATTTTCAGGCTCATTCCCCCCCCCCAAAAAAAAATTACTGCCTCCTTCAGAACGTTGCTGCCTGCTACAATAACTAAACATCATCATCAGCAACAAAAACTTAAATGAGAGGGGTAACCGTCTCAACAGCGGTATTTCTGCTTCCTTCCACAGCAACATGAATGTGAAGAAGCAGAGCATGGATAATCAATCATCTTTTTCAGAATTTCTCCTCCTAGAATTCTCAGAAGTTCGGGAACTGCAAATTCTGCATTCCATTATATTCCTGGTATTGTACTTGGCAACTGTCACAGGGAATCTTCTCATCATCTCTGCAGTAGCCTTTGACCACCACCTGCACACCCCCATGTACTTCTTCCTGATGAACTTGGCCATGCAGGACCTGGGACAAGTTTCAGTCATTAATCCCAAATCCATGCTCAATTCCCTCATGAATACCAGGTACATTTCCTACTCTGGGTGTGTTGCACAAGTACTATTGTTCATGTCATTTATGGCATCTGATTTCTTTCTTCTCACAGTCATGGCATATGATCGGTATGTTGCCATTTGCAAACCATTACAGTATGGGATGCTGATGAATAGGCAAGCCTATATTCAAATGATTAGCAGTGTATGGATCAGCAGCTTTTTCTATGGAGTGTTACACACTGGAGGTACCTTTGCACCCCCCTTTTGT
Organism: Podarcis bocagei; assembly: GCF_964188305.1. Classification (NCBI taxonomy): domain Eukaryota; kingdom Metazoa; phylum Chordata; class Lepidosauria; order Squamata; family Lacertidae; genus Podarcis; species Podarcis bocagei. Next base: position 32,077,598 of record NC_138138.1, on the reverse strand, counting down.
TCCAATGAAGTCAATCAATTTTTTTGTGAAATCCCGCAGTTACTTAAGCTGGCCTGCACTGATTTGTATCTAATGGAAATAGGAGTTCTTGTGTTAAGCGGTGTCATTGGAGTTGGCTGTTTTATCTTCATCATCATAACCTATGTGTACATCTTCAATGCCGTGCTGAAAATCCCCTCAACTGAAGGAAGGCGAAAGGCTTTCTCAACCTGCCTTCCCCATCTCATAGTTTATGCCCTATTTGTATTTACTGGATACTTTGCGTACTTCAAGCCTACCTCTAATACCTCACCATATCTAGATTTGGCATTTACAGTGATGTATTCCATGGTTCCACCCTTGATGAATCCAGTAATCTATAGCATGAGAAATAAGGAGATTAAAAACGCTCTATCAAAGCTACTGCGTTTGCCTCACTCCTCTATGAAAAACTTTTCCAGTCTTATTTTGTGAAGGATAATATCTGTATAGAGTATAACACTATGAGGAAACTTTGAAGCAGCTAAATAGATTTAGCTTTGTTTTCTCAATTGATCTAGAAGGGGTACATTGCTTATATAGCAAATTGTGAAAATTGGTGTAGTGGTTAAAATATCCGTCTTTGCCCTGCAGCCCTCTGCATGCTTTTTATGATCTTTATTGGTTTTAGAGATTTTACAAATTTCACCATCATAATACATAATAAATACCTTATTCCTTTTAACCTTAATACTTTAACTCTAAACAAGTTTGTACTTCCCTCCTTCCTTCTTCTGGTTTCTCTATATTTTCTGTATATTTACGCATTTGTCATGTTTACATTCTGTGTACTATGGAATAATACTATTCAAAATTTAATTAAATATACATCCTTCAATTGTTGTAATATATTTGTTCAATGTTCTTAAATCCAAAATGAATGATTTTTAATAAACATGCGGTTTATTTCAGTCCCGCGAGTGTCTATTTCCAAACCCTTCTAAAACTAGTAAATCGGTGTTATCCAATTTTATCCAATCACCCAACCATGTTATACAGGCAGCCTCATAGTAAAGTTTAAGGCCCTCTGCATGCTTTTTCTCTAGCTCCCATCATAAGTGACTTTGGGCTATGCTGCCCAGGCCTTGGGCTAATTCAATAATCTATGGCCTTTAAAAGTGGGTGGGGTTGTTGTTTTTGTCTGTTACTCTATTGTGTATTTTTGTGTTTTTATATTGTAAACTGCCCTGTGATCCGCAGATGAAAGGTGGCATAGAATTGCTGTGGTTGTTGTTTTGCTTAATCTGAATTTTATTGTATTTCACTTAAGGTGTAATAACTGTAATAAGTTGAATGAATGAATTTTCTATGGAAAAGTAAAGCAATGGGAATTACCGCTCACACCTTTAGCAGTGGGCGGGGTTTGCAACCCAGCTCAGGCTTCCTGTGCCAGGGTGATGCCCCTCTGCATGCAGGCCATCGTTCTACTCCCTCCCTGGCTAGCCAATCAGCTGCAGGCTAGGGGGTGGAGCAAGAGCCAGGTAAGAAGGGCTCCAACTGACCTTCCTCCCAGTCGGTCTTTAGAGTAAAGCAATAGGAAACATTTTAACCCACACTTACACCACTACACCTAATTGTGGTTGCCTATCCACAACTGGACATAACGGTCAGGGCTACCTTTACCTTTACCCTCCAAAATGTCCCTATTTTCATCAGAGGAATGTTGGAGGGTATGTGTTTTCCCTGACTTTTGCCTGGCTCATGTTAATGGTTCAGAGTGTTTGTCCTGCTTGCACCTTTGATACAAGAATCAGCTCCTGGTGAACTATGTATAGCTCTTATAACATCTTTCTTGTTCGTTGCAATGGAAGGCAACAGTCTTTCTCTTTTTTGTAATAGTATTTTGTTCTTTTTTCCATATCCAAAGTTACATTTGTTACTCAACAATTATATTCCAATCCAGCAAAACTAGTGACTTCCCGCTCACCCAACATCGATGTTTATAACTCAGATTACATACAATTGCATTTTAAGGTTTTGTCTTATCTAATTTAATTCCCTCTAACATGTTTGTACATATATTCTGCTGTTATCTTACACTTCAGGGTGATCAATTCTGCCATCTCTGCATATTCCAAGATTTTCATCAACCATTCTTCCTTCATTTCATTTCTGCTGCTATAGTCACATATATAAATATCATTGAGGGATTCCTTGGGATTTCATTGTCTAATATCCCCAACAGAAAGGATTCCTGCCCCCCCCTTAATTTCATTATGTCCCCAAAAGCCTTTGAAAAGGCAACAGACTTCCTAACTCCAAATGTGCAGGGAGGATCAGATGAACACATTGCAAACCGACAGGAAAAATTAGAGTCACCATTAACCTGTAGAGGTACTCTGCTGCACATGAACACTGAGGATTGCATTTTGCTTAAATTTATGACTTAGAAACCAGGAAGATAAGACTCCCTGTGCCCAGCATTTCAGAAGTTCTCATCTTCATCCCAGCTTTATCCCATAGAAGCAGCAGAATAAATTGCATATTTCAAAAAACACTTTTCTCCTTAGATTTGTTTATTGGCTGACAGCTCGAAGGAGAAACAGAAGGGCAGTGATATACACACAATCTGTATACAATCTTCATCCTCTGAATCTTGCCTGTCTGCAGAATAAGGCATAACCTTTCCTCTACCATCTACTGGTTATGTTCATCCCTTAACATTCCAAGGAGCTAGGATCACTTTCATCTCTATATTAGAGAGGATGGATGTATCAGTGATTGGTTGTGGCCTGCACTTGCTGACTTTGCAACAGACTGTCTAAAGTTAAACATATCTTTCTTGAATAAACAACTCTTTGGTTATTTCTAGGTGTGAGTTCTTTAGTGGATACAAGGGTTTACAATCAACAAAATAAGGCACATTTATGTCTCTACTCAAAGTTCCTTGCAGAACTACTCATTTGGAGTTGACATGCAGGTGGGACTTGCTTTGATAGTTTCATTCTCACTTTAACCTATTATAGGCTCAGGTAGCTCCTTTTGTGATTCAAGGACCCGCCACCCACTTGAGGATAAGAAAGACACAGGGACACAGTATATTAGGTTAATGGGCTAAAAAAGACCACAACTTTATTGATTACAGCATGTGAGATGTATTGGCTTAGGCATTGCATCAAACAACAGAGCGTGACTCCCCTCCCCCTCAGGGAGGTGTGAGTCTAACAAGGGTTAACCACCAGTAGAGGAGCCTGTTGATGCAAATACAACTGAAAGCACCCCCTGATGTCACCGGGGGTCATGCCATGGACCTAGCCACCAGCAGGGGTATCAGACAGGATCCACGACTACCAGATTCCTTTACTGGAATACCCATAAAGTGGAGGGGTAGGCGGTGGCCATACCCTGCCCTCCAAATACACAAACATATTCCAGTGCCTAACCTCCAATACCTAAAAAGTTGTGACGATTTGCTACAAGGTAGACGAAAAACCAAGTGGCCGGTGCCATTTTGACAGTTGGATGAAAATTCCTACCAGGCCCCTTGGACAACCAAGGCGACCAACCAAAGGTCCATAGCAATGTCAAGAAACAAGGAATGAACTGAAGGGAGGATGGGTGGGTGATCCGACGAAAACCAGCAACGCAATGAAGGGGAAATGCTGCTGTGGCGGCATTTGAGCAGCTAAACCCCGCCCCCAAGCATCCACCTGATTGGTTGGCTGCCAGGGGGCATGGCGTGGCAGCCAGGACAGCTAGGCAGGGGCCAGAACGCCCCCTGCCAATGTGGGAAATGGCTCCCACTCACAACTCCTCCCCTCTGTAAGAAGAAGAGGCTTTACAAAAAGGTTTATAAAATGTGAAGAAACTCCATCTGGGTGCAGTGCAAAAGCATCAGGAACATTCAGACATACAGTTACTACTTATCCCACAGGTGGGCAAAAAAAGCAAAACAGAGAGCTTTTCTTCACTAGAAGAGGAGTTGGCTGACACAGTGAGCCCAAGAAGCTGATGAATGGGAAGGGTTTTAGACAGAAAACAAACCAAGAAACACAAGGTTCATAGGTTCAGTATATTCTGCAGACACTGGAAGCATTCCTCAGAAGGGTCAACTTGGGTGTACTAATGGACGCTCGGCGAGAGGGCCCTGAGGATAATTGCTTTGTTTGCAATAAATCTTCAAGTTAATTACTCTGGTGTACTGTGTTATCAAGCCAGCTGCCTGGACTCATTACACTTATTATTAACATTGATAGTTAGAGCTATCCATGTCAGAAGAATTTCATACAGATGGGTATATCTGATATAGCTGTTGTGGAATGATTAGTTCCCTTCATAGTTTTGTTATTATTATGATAAGCAAAACAAACAAATTAGCAAAACTAAACAAAATGCAGTATTGTTTCTATACAGCCCTAATGCTGAGGTGTGTTGAATTCCTGTGAGAGTAAATCTCTAGAAAGACAGGAGAATTATTAATAAGTGTCTTCCCCATGTTGATTCATGTTTATTGTCATCATAAATCCAACTGCTGGAGGATTGCTATAAAATTTCAGGTATGGGTGGAGAAATATGCAGCCATTTAATTTCACTGGAGAAGCATACTGGAGAGAACCCTATGAAGAAGAAAAAAGTAAGATACCATTCTATATTTTTCACTTGCACTTACAATGAAAGTAATGTATTGGTCATCCTTCCTTTCTTCTTTCTCCCTAACTGTCATATTCTCTCCTACACAGATAGTCACTCTCTCCAGCAACTATCTACCTTTGTTCACAAATCTTGCATAACACAAAGTACCTCAGCATGTGTTGCATCTATTTTCTGGATATTTTCAGATACTTTCACACTAGGAAGCAAAATGTAACTTGGATTACATGAATTTGCTATAATTTTTTAACACAGTGGTCTACAGTTGGCAACAGTAAAGTGGATGAAAAATAATAACAATTATAACAATCCTAAATAAAATGGGCTCCCCTTTTAACAGCTGGTTTCTGCTTCCTTCCATAGCAACATGAATGTGAAGAAGCAGAGCATGGATAATCAATCATCTTTCTCAGAATTTCTCCTCCTAGAATTCTCAGATGTTCGGGAACTACAAATTCTACATTTCATTATATTCCTGGTATTGTACTTGGCAACTGTCACAGGGAATCTTCTCATCATCTCTGCAGTAGCCTTTGACCACCACCTGCACACCCCCATGTACTTCTTCCTGATGAACTTGGCCATGCAGGACCTGGGACAAACTTCAGTCATTGTTCCCAAGTCCATGCTCAATTCCCTCATGAACACCAGATACATTTCCTACTCTGGGTGTGTTGCACAACTATTCTTCTTTGTCTTCTTTGTGGGATCTGACTTCTTTCTTCTCACAGTGATGGCATATGATCGGTATGTTGCCATTTGCAAACCATTACAGTATGGGATGCTGATGAATAGGCAAGCCTATATTCAAATGATTAGCAGTGTATGGATCGGCAGCTTTTTCTATGGAGTGTTACACACGGGAGGAACCTTTGCATCCCCCTTTTGTTCCAATGTAGTCAATCAATTTTTTTGTGAAATCCCACAAGTACTTAAGCTGGCCTGCACGGATTTGTATCTAGTGGAAATAGGAGCTATTGCTATAAGTGCTGTCTTTGGGATTGGCTGCTTTATCTTCAACATTATAACCTATGTGTACATTTTCACTGCGGTGCTGAAAATCCCCTCAACTGAAGGAAGGCAAAAGGCTTTCTCAACTTGCCTTCCCCATCTCATTGTATACTGCCTATTTGTATTTACTTCATACTTTGCTTTCTTCAAGCCTGCCTCATTACATCTGGATTTGGCATTTACAGTGATGTATTCCATGGTTCCACCCTTGATGAATCCAGTAATCTATAGCATGAGAAATAGGGAGATTAAAAATGCACTATCAAAGCTATTGCGTTTGCGTCACTCCTCTATGAAAAACATTTCCAGTCTTATTTTGTGAAGGAAAATTCTGTATGTGGTATAATACTAATGATAGGAAACTGGAAATTCTATGAGGAAACTTTGTTCTAGAAGGGTTATATTGCTTATATTGCAAATTGTGAGAATTAGTGTAGTGGTTAAAATTTCCTTATTTGCTCGGCAGCTCTCCACATGCTTTTGTCTCTGGCTACCATCATAGTGACTTTGGGCTTTGCTAATTAAACAATTTATGGCCTTTTAAAGTGAATGGGGTTATTGTTTTTGTCTGTTATTGTATTATGTATTTTTGTGTTTTTATATTGCAAACTGCCCTGTGATCCGCGGATGAAGGGTGGTATAGAATTGTTATGGTTGTTGTTCTGCTTAATCTGAATTTTATTGTATTTCAGTTATGGTACATTGACTATAATACGTAAGTTGAATCAATGAATTTTCCATAGAAAGGTAAAGCAATGGGAAACATTTTAACCCACACTTACACCACTGTACCTGACTGTCGTTGCATACCCTCCAAAAGTCCTCAGATAAAAAAGTCCCTATTTTCATCAGAGGAATGTTGGGGTGTATGTGTTTTCCTTGACTTTTGCCTGGCTCATGTTAATGGTTCAGTGTGTTTGTCCTGCTTGCACCTTTGATACAAGAATCAGCCCCTGGTGAACTATGTATAGCTCTTGATATAACATCTTTCTTTTCCATTGGAATGGAAAGCAACAGTCTTCCTCTTTTTTGTAACAGTATTTTGTTCTTTTTTCCATATCCAAAGTTACATTTGTTGCTCAGCAATTATATTCTAATTCAACAAAACTAGTGACTTCCTGCTTACTCAACATCAATGTTTATGATTCAGATTACATACGATTGCATTTTAAGGTTCTGTCTTATCTAATTTAATTCTCTCTAACATGTTTGTACATATATTCTGCTGTTTTCTTACACTTCAAACCCTGCTGTGATCTTCACATATGGGAAAATAACTTTTTATATAGACTAGAAATGGTTCCAATCTAAATAATAATAATAATAATAATAATAATAATAATAATAATAATAATAATAATACCATTCTAGTGGGTTAGAATCACTTTCATCTCTAAAAGAGAGAGAATGGGTGTATCAGTGATTGGTTGCAGCCTGCACCTGCTGACTTTGCAATGTACTGTCTAAAGTTATGCATCTCATCCTTGAATAAACAAATCTTTCTAGGTGTGAGTTCTTTATTTTATACAAGGGCTTACAATATACACCTAAAAACAAGGCACATTTATGTCTATACTCAAAATTCCTTGCAGAACTACTCGTGTGGAGTTGACATGCAGGTGAGACTTGCTTTGATAGTTTCATTCTCACTTTAACCTATTATAGGCACAGAAAGTTCTTTTTACAAAAAAGATTATAAAATGTGAAGAAAATCCATCTAGGTGCATTGCATCAGGAACTTCCAGACAAACAGAAATAACAATAATTAATTATTTATACCCTGGCCATCTGACTGGGTTGCCCGAACCATTCTGGGTAGCTCCCAACAGAATATTAAAAACACGAAAAAACATCAAACATTAAAAACTTCCCTAAACAGGGCTGCCTTCAGATGTCTTCTAAAGGTCAGATAATTTTTTATTTCCTTGACATCTGATGGGAGGGCATTCCACAGGGCAGGCGCCACTACCAAGAAGGCCCTCTGCCTGGTTCCCTGCAACCCCAGTTCTCGCAGTGAGGGAACTGCCAGAAGGCCCTCGGTGCTGGACCTCAGTGTCCAGGCTGAATGATGGGAGTGAAGACGTTCCTTCAGGTATAAAGGGCCGAGGCCATTTGGGGCTTTAAAGGTCAGCACCAACACTTTGCATTTTGTACTGGGAGCTAATGTAGGTCTTTCAGGACCGGTTTTATATGGTTTCAGTGGCCATTCCCAATCACCAGTCTAGCTGCTGCATTCTACATTAATTGTATTTTTCCAGGTCACCTTCAAAGGTAACCCCATGTAGAGCACATTGCAGTAGCTCAAGCGGGAGATAACTATAGCATGCACCACTCTGGTGAAACAGTCTATAGGCAGCTAGAGTCTAAGCCTGCGTAGCAGATGGAGCTGGTACATGATTGATATATGAATATTTTTCCTAAAAAAAATTATTTTCTCACAATTATGCCTAATACATGCATTTTGCAAACAAGCTTTATTTCTAATATGTGTTTAATTCCTGTGGGAGCAAATCTCCAGAAAGACAGAAGAGTTATTAAGAAATCTCCTCCCCATGTTGACAAATGTTTATTTTCACAGTAGATCCAAGCGTAGGAAGATTCTTATAAAATTGCATGTATGGCTGCATAGATATGCAGTCATTTCATTTCAATGGAATGAAACAGAATCTGAAGTGGAGAGAAATCTATGAAGAATAATAGTAAGCTGCTTATACTCATTTTCTCAATTGCGCTTGCAATGAAAATAATAAATCCCTTCAATTCTCTGCCTGCTCTCCTCCTCTCTATTTCTCTGCCATATTCTCTCTTCCACATATAGTCACTTTGTAACTCTCTCTTTGTGCAACCCTCTTTCTCTTTTCATGACTAGTACAACACAAAGTACATCAACATGTGTTTTGTCTGTTTTTGTGTTTCTGTACTTTTCATTCATGCCAGTCCCAAGCTACTTTTTTTCTTTGTGCTGGTCACAAGTCCAAACTTCCCTATGTTCATATAATTTTATGTTCTCATTTTGTATTTTTATTCTAGATACTCTACAAATTTCAAAAAAAATAAAATCATTTGATAGCAGTGTACCACAAAATTCCAATAACTCTGACCAAAGCCTAATTTTTGTTGCTTGTTAATATTGTTGGCATGGTTGGGATTCCTCTAATGTGAATTGCTCCATTGTTCTTCCAGTGTTTTAAACCCGCTTCTTGCAGGGTTGGTGCACCATCTATCTATCTATATCATCTATCTATCTATCTATCTATCTATCTATCTATCTATCTATCTATCATCTATCTATCTATCTATCTATCTATCTATCTATCATCTATCTATCTATCTATCTATCTATCTATCTATCTATCTATCATTTATCTATTGCTGAAAAACTTACAGACAGCACAGGTATTCACTGCTCATGCAGTGCATAAGAGAAATTCTTGGATTTTTAAAATTATTTTAGTCTTTAGGAAAATCATATGATACAATCTGTTCTGATCTATGTTGTCACAAATTATCGCTGCAATAGGTTGACTAGTTAGAAGGGACACTGCAAATCAAGTCAGGAACAATACCATCTTCTTTTGCAGACAGTGCAGGACTCTTTCTTGACATACTTTTCTTTTTTCAAATTCCCTTTAATCACTTTGTTCCGCTTTCTTCCACAGCAACATGATTGTGATGGAGCAAAGCATAGTTAATCAGTCCTCTCTGTCAGGATTTCTTCTTCTAGAATTCTCAGAGCTTCGAGAGCTACAGATTTTATACTTTGTTGTGTTCCTTGCTTTTTACCTGGCAGCACTTACAGGAAATCTTCTCATCATCTCTGCAGTAGCCTTTGACCATCACCTGCACACCCCCATGTACTTCTTTCTGATGAACTTGGCCTTACAAGACCTTGGCTCAGTTTCAGTCATTATGCCGAAATCCATGGCCAATACCATCTTAAATACAAGGTACATTTCAAATCTGGGATGTGTTGCTCAAGTACTCTTTTTTCTCTTCTTCATAGCATCAGATTTCTTTCTCCTTACAGTCATGGCATATGATCGGTACATTGCCATTTGCAAACCGTTACAGTATGAGATGTTGATGAATAGGCAGGCCTGTACCCAAATGATCGTTAGTGTATGGATCATCAGCTTTTTCTACGGAGTGTTACATACTGGGGGCACGTTTGCACCCCCTTTTTGTTCCAATCTGGTCAATCAGTTTTTCTGTGAAGTCCCAGAGTTACTTAAACTGACTTGCTCTGATTTGTACCTACTTGAAATTGGAGTTCTTGCATTCAGTTTAGTCATTGCGTTAGGCTGCTTCATCTTCATCGTTGTAACTTATGTGTACATATTCAGCTCAGTGTTGAAAATCCCCTCTGATGCAGGGAGGCAAAAGGCCTTTTCAACTTGCCTTCCGCATCTCATTGTTTGCTCCCTATTTGTATTCACTGGATACTTTGCTTACCTTAAGCCCATATTTAATAGCCCACCACACCTGGATTTGGCATTTACAGTGATATATTCCATGGTTCCACCTCTGATGAATCCAGTAATCTACAGCATGAGAAATAAAGAAATTAAAAATGCTCTGTCAAAGCTGTTGGGTTTAAGGCACTCCTCTACGAATACCTTTCCCAGCCAATTATGTAAATGTAAATTCTGTATATAACTCTAATGATTGGAAACTGTAAGTCTGATGAGGAAAGTTTGTGTGAGTTACATATATTCAGCTCAGGGCTGCTTTACAAGACAAAACTGAACTAACATATTCAAATTAGAAGAGCACTTTTTATTATTAAGCATTATGAATGTTCCTAATAGTATCAACTGTTCAAAAGTCACACAGATGTTTTTCAGAAGGTGATGAACAAGAGTCTTAGACGTTTTTATGTATAGACTAAATGTTCATCCATCAGGGATGTGTAGTAACTGGTTTCCTGCTACAGCAAGATATTGAGCAAGATAACCTTTCAAGTCACTCCTTGCCCTGATTCCTTGATGCACACCAATGCAGAATCAAAATTCCCTTTGTTACATGAAAACAGGCTCATTCTGTTACACTAGCTCAGCTGCGCCAATCAATCTTTACATAGACATGTATGAAAATTGAAGTTTAAAATAAACTGATTGCAAAGCAAAAAAGCATCACATTTGTATGTAAGTCTGTATGCATTTATTTATTTATTATTTTAAAAAATGTTTCCTAAAAGGATTTCAAATCTACTTCACCATACAACAAAACACATATATAAAATGCAGGAATAAAGTGCATCACAGACTTGTGAAGGAAATGCCTTTGCACTGCAAAATTTTGGGACCCAAGCCTGCAATAGAATGATGGGAAGTTTTGCTGTTGATTGATTGATTGATTGATTGATTTTAAATGTACCAAAGTTTGCCAGCTCTGTTTACTGTATTGGCTGATGGTTGCTGACTTGCCCTGTCAACTTGCCTTGTACGCAAATATGAACCTTGTGTTTGTGTAAAGTTGGCAATGGCTAAACAGTTATAACAAATACTATGTATCCATGTGTTAGGATGTACCAGGCTTTGGCATAATTTGTTAATTATATGCTAATTACAGAAATGTATAAAATACTTTCTACTTTCCTTGTTTGGGGCAGTACCTTTAGGTTGTCACCTGATGTGCAGCAGAAATAAAGAACAGAGCCAATTTTGGCTTGGCTTGCTTTGAATATTCCTTAGTTGCGTTTTCATTCAAGAAGCTCCCTATCTGGGAACGGACAGGCTTAGCATAACCAGCCACTCCATTGACAAAATGATTCCATATATAAAAACAATTTGAAATGCAATGCAGGAACACGTTCCTCTTCAACCAAGTCTTTGGCTGATTAACATCCTATATACTTTTATATGTGTTTGTGGGAGGGTATTGGTGTGTTTTGTTTTCCTTCTTGTTTTTATTACGTATTTTGTGTTTCTATCTTGTATTTTTATCCTGTGAACCACCCTGAGAGCTTTGAATGAAGACCGGTATACAAATTTCATAAATAATAATAATAATTCCAAAGGCTTGTTGAAGGATGAACAGGTCCTGAAGAACAATAGAAGTGGCACCTAATATATAAAAGAAATAACTTCCAAAAGGTAGGTGTCTTCACAGTAGAGACCCATTTCCTATATTGTATAGGAAATGGATATCCTAATGAGCTGGTATCTTCAGGATACCCTCTTCTAAAGAGCACAGTGACCCATCAGGAAATAAGACATTGTGTCCCACAGCTGAATAGGCTTTGTCTCTCCTTATCTGTAGCAGAACCTTAGCCTGGTAGATAATTTGCAGTAAGCACAATTCTTTTAGCAGCTGTACATTTCTGCTTCAGTGAGCCGTCAAGTTCAGAAATTATGCTGAAGCTTCTGAGTCAACCTCATGGGCAACCTCACATAGAGCACATTGCAGTAATCCAATATGAAGGCATGGACACCAGTGGTCAAGCTATCCCAGTCCAGAAGTTACCACAGCTGACTTAACACCTAAAGTTGGTATAAGGGCACTCCTAGCCATGGAAGTCATTGGTCTTTCAATGACCAAAATGGATCCAGGTGCACTCCTCCAAGGGAGTACAACCCCATTTCAAATAACTCTTCCTCATCATCAGTATTAAAATGGTGAAGGAAGATGTCACTAGTATGTGCGATGATACAAACCCATTCTCCACAACAGCCTGTTGCATTGGACAGTCTTGTCACTTCCTACTTCTTTGGAATAAAATAGAAATGGGGAGGTGAACTTATGGACTATGCTTAACTGGACAAATTAACTGGGAAGATTAGATATCAACGGGAACACAAGTTCATCGAGGACTGGGGGAAAATTACTGAATATCTGAAAAGTACATGTGATGAACAAACAACGCTAGTGGGATTTAAAGAGGCTTTGTGAAAGGTAGAGGAATATTTGTTAAACAGAAAGAGGATTGATAAAGTAATATTAAAATGCAATACTAAACTTAGAAAATGTGTAAAAATGGGAAAATATGGATGATTGACAGAGTAGCTGATGGAAGTCCAAAAAAACCTGAAATTTGTGAAAATTTGTTTGATGTTGGAATTGATATAATGAAATTTTTTAATAAAAATTATATTAAAAAAGAAAGAAAGAAAGAAAGAAAGAAAGAAAGAAAGAAAGAAAGAAAGAAAGAAAGAAAGAAAGAAAGAAAGAAAGAAAGAGGGAGGTGAGATAGGAGTTATCCTAATGGCCTTCTGGGACAGATCCAAAGAGAGGAGAATGGCAGTACATTTTATATGGTGCTTTGAGAAACTTCAAGTACAGAATGTGGTGCCCTACCTTCTGAAGAGCAGCAATCCATTCATCACTACTTCACATATCCTGAAGAGGCTTTATTTGCTAAAAAAAAACCAGCAACTCCCAGACTGAATTTAAAGTGCTAGTTTTGATCTCATACAAAGCCCTAATGGTCTAGATTGTGGTTATGATAGGGAAAACCTCTAAAGATGAGGGGTGCAGGGCAGGAAAGATTTGCTATCTGTGGCTTCTTTATGAGAAAAAAATATCAAATATCAAATACCATGCTATCTGTGGCTTCTTTATGAGAAAAAAATATCAAGGTTTTGTGGTAAAGGTTCTCCTCCAAAGCCCCCAAACATTGTGTGGCACAAAGCAGGTCATGCATATTGCCATTGTGCAAGTTCCATGGGAACAAAGTCCAGATCCTGACTTCTAAAAGTTTGAAAGAAGTGCCAGCATGCTGAACCTTCCTTCCTTCCTTCCTTCCTTCCTTCCTTCCTTCCTTCCTTCCTTCCTTCCTTCCCTGATCCCATGTTATAATACTTACTCTGAAACCAATTGTAAACTGTGTGGTGTACCCTCCAACATTCCTCAGATGAAAATAGGGACTGATTCTACCATAGGAGCCAATGTATAGGGACCAAGGGGTCTTTGCCGCCCCCCCCAAAAAAAAATATTTGAGGGACCCACCAACCCCAAGTTAATGGGCATTGCCATTCAAATGGTGTGTGTGTGTGCCATGCCATGTGGTCAATTATGTGCATTTTTGTTTCTTTATATTGTAAACCACCCTGTGAATCTTGGATAAAGGGCAGTACAGAAGTTTTATCAATAAATAAATAAATAAAACTCTCAGGAACCCAATTTTCCACAGTCTGTAAAAAGTATATTATCAAAAAGAACAAGCTATTTTTGTTTCTGTAAACTCCAACTACTGAGAAGTGGTGGATTCCCATGACAGTAAATCTCCTGCAACACAAAAGATAAATTAATACATCATAATTGACAGCTTCTTATTATCACCATAGAGCTGTGCATAGAATGACTTTTATAAAATGGCATGTACTGTATGGCTGGAGAAGTACACTGTCATCTGACTTAGTTGGAGGAGAACAACAATTTGAAGCTGAGAGAAATCTGGAAAGAAAAAATAGTAAGCTGCTATATCCTTAATTTTTTCCCCTTTTCATCTTAGAGTTGCTTAGTTGCTCTCACTATGAACACTCACTCACTTTGAATATATACCCTTGCCCTTCGTCTTACAGTGGTACCTCGGGTTAAGAACTTAATTCGTTCTGGAGGTCTGTTCTTAACCTGAAACTGTTCTTAACCTGAGGTACCACTTTAGCTAATGGGGCCTCCTACTGCCTCTGCGCTGCCACCACACAATTTCTGTTCTCATCCTGAAGCAAAGTTCTTAATCTGAGGTACTATTTCTGGGTTAGCGGGGTCTGTAACCTGAAGCGTCTGTTACCTGAAGTGTCTGTAACCCAAGGTACCACTGTACATTCATTTGTTTCTTCCACGTGCATCTCTCTCTCTCTCTCTCTCTCTCTCTCTCTCTCTCTCTCTCTCTCTCTCTCTCTCTCTCTCTCTCTTTCTCTCCCCCCCTCTCTCTCCTTCCACTTACAATTACTCTTTTTCTCAACACTCTCTATGCCAATGAATCTCACACAAATCAGAGTACTGTGAATTGTTTTCACATAAAGACATAATCCCATCACAGAGCAACACAATCTGTTGTGTAATCTCTAGTAAAGATGGTGGAGCTCTCAGTTTTAATCCCCCCTCCCTGAAATCTTAAATTCAGTTTGCGGGAGTTTCACATCAGTTTCCCTCCCCCAATAAACAGCCTAGATGAAAATCCATACATATTTCCAGGCACCTTCCTCCTAAAATATGCATTTTAACACAATTATGCCTTACATGCCTTTTACAAGAAATTTTCCCAAATATAATGTATTTTTGTACATTTCCATTAATCACTGATGTATTTTTGGTTGCCCTTTACCATACTATACATAATTTTTATGGCTTGTTTTTGGCTGGCTAGTGAACAGTGTTGCAAAATTCATAGAAATGTATGGTCACATTTCATTTTCTATATCGGTTCAGGTAGTGTCTATTAGGTATGAACATCCCCCCTCCCTAAACTGTAATATAGATCCACAAACAACAAGAGCTGTATTAAAATTAAATTTGGTCATAATCTGTAAAAATCACCTTAACAAAGACACTTGAGGAATTTTAAGGGACATGATTTTAAAGGAAGCCTACTTTGGTAAGATTTCTCAAATTTCTAGTGGATGCATAACAGTGAGTGTCAATCACACAAAGAATATCGTTCTCTGAAATTATAGACTAACTTAGTGAAGAAAGTGTATGTTAAATGTTACTTGGTGTTTTGATATTGTTGAATAACTGAGTCTTTGAGCCTTAGAATGTTTAACCCTCTCTCCTTTCATCTCTCACTCTCCTTTGAAATGTCTTCCACTCCCATACAATGTTATGGCCACCTTGGATGACTTCTAAATTCATAGGGCATAGGGCTAGGTTTTTTCTAGAGCTATTCATTTTCTTTCTTTCTTTCTTTTTTAATTTAAAATTTTTAAATTTTATTAAATGTTACAAAAAAATGAATAGAAAAGAAGAAATAGAAACAATACATAACTATACATAGAAACATTTTATCTACACAATTTTCCAGAATGCAAACTAGAAAAGAAGAAAGACAAAAGATAAAAGAAAGAAACAAGAAAAAAAATGAAAAGAAAAAATATTTTTCATAATCAATTATTCCAAATTCATACTTCAAACATTACAATATTTAAATCCTAGTTAAAATAATATAAAAGACTCCCACCGCATTCACCACACGTCTCTTGGTTATCTAGTTAACTTTTACATCTGTTCTTCAGTCACTTCCTGTATTCTCTGTATTCTTCACAAGGTTAGTCTAAGCACAACCAAACTTTCGTGTTTGATCCCTGTTTGTGTAAATATTAATTTAAGCATTCCCATTGTTTCTGTACCATAGTTTTAGATTTATGCCTTATTATATCCGTCAATTTTGCTAACTCCAGATACTCACATAGTTTACTTAACCATTCCCTTTTTGTTGGGATGTTATTTCCTTTCCAGGGCTATTCATTTTCTTTGCACCATACATAGACATATACCCTCTGACTGTCGGAGTCAGTATGCCTCAAAAATACCATTTGCTGGGAATCACAAGTGAGAAGAGTGCAGCTCCATTCAGGTCCTAGTATAGGATTCCCATAGGTTTCTGGTTGGCCACTGTGAGAATATGGTGCTAGACTAGATTTGCTTTGACTTTATCCAGCTGGGCTGTTCTTTTGGTTTTTGGCACATGCCAGAAATTCAGGTGGCACAATTAAATTAGATTTTGGGCTGTGGCAAAACAAAAGCCACTTCTAAGTTCAAACATGCACAATACTTCTGTAGTAAAGAACGTAATGAGGAAATGCATTGGAAAGTTTGAAATAACAATTGCCTGTCATGGTGTTGAGTAACCTCTGAACAAGAAAATCAGAATGAATATTAAATAAACAAGGGATATTATAAAGCCTCCCTGCAAAATTGAGGAAACATATCAGGATGAATGCTCAATAATTGAGAGCCAGTGTGGCATAATGGTTAGAGAGCTGGACCATTACCTGGGAGAGTAAGGATGAATCCCCCACACAGCCATGAAGCTCACTGGGTGACTATAGGCCAGTCACCATCTCTCAGCCTACCCTACCTCACATGTTTGTTGTGAGGATCAAATGGAGAGGAGGACTATGTACCCCCACCTTGAAGAAGAAGAAGAGTTTGGATTTGATATCCCGCCTTTCACTCCCCTTCAGGAGTCTCAAAGCGGCTAACATTCTCCTTTCCCTTCCTCCCCCACAACAAACACTCTGTGAGGTGAGTGGGGCTGAGAGACTTCAAAGAAGTGTGACTGGCCCAAGGTCACCCAGCAGCTGCATGTGGAGGAGCGGAGACACGAACCCGGTTCCCCAGATTACGTGACTACCACTCTTAACCACTACACCACACTTGACCTCCTTGGAAGATAAAGGTGATTAATAATAATAATAATAATAATAATAATAATAATAATAATAATGTATTGAATTACCTAATACAAATATAATTAATTGAAACAATGTTGTATTCTTCCCCTGCCTACCCATGATTCAAAAGTCACATTTTTCTCTTGCTTCCCTGTGTATATTTTAGATCATACACTAGAACTAGCATAGTTGTTCTTTGGAAAGTGCTATATTCTGAAATAATGATGATGATGATGAAGCAGTGGTAGTAGTAGTAATTTGAAATTAAGTCCAAGTACTGTAGCTTCGATGGTTACATTAGGCTCTCATTTTAACAACTCTCCTTGTGCTTCCTTCAACAGTCAACATGCATCTTAAAGAGCAAAGCAGAATTAATCAAACATCTATCTCAGAATTTCTCCTTTTGGAATTCTCTGAGGTTCGGGAACTACAGATTCTACACTTCCTTCTGTTCCTAGTATTATACTTGGCAACTGTCACAGGAAATCTTCTCATCATCTCTGCAGTAGCCTTTGACCACCATCTGCACACCCCCATGTACTTCTTCCTCATGAACTTGGCTATGCAAGACCTGGGACAAGTTTCAGTCATCATCCCTAAATTCATGTCCAATTCCCTCATGAACACCAGGCACATTTCCTATTCTGGGTGTGTTGCTCAGGTCCTCTTCTTTCTCTTTTTCTTAGCATCTGATTTCTCCCTTCTCACAGTCATGGCATATGATAGGTACATTGCCATCTGCAACCCATTGCAATATGAAGTGTTGATGAATAAGCAGGCCTGCATCCAAATGGTTACTAGTGTATGGATCAGCAGTTTTTTCTATGGAGTGTTACACACGGGAGGCACCTTTGCACCCACCTTTTGCTCCAATATTGTCAATCAGTTTTTCTGTGAAATCCCACAGTTACTTAAACTCACCTGCTCTGATTTGTACCTACTTGAAATTGGAATTGTTGTGGTAAGTGCTGTCATTGGGTTAGGTTGTTTTATCTTCATCATCATCACCTATGTGCACATCTTCTCTGCAGTGTTGAAAATCCCTTCTATTGAAGGGAGGCAAAAGGCCTTCTCAACATGCCTTCCACACCTCATTGTTTTCTCCATATTTGTGTTCACTGGCTGCTTTGCTTATCTCAAGCCAACCTCTAATACCCCCTCACATCTGGACTTGGCACTTACCATTATGTATTCCATGTTTCCGCCACTGATGAATCCAGTAATCTACAGCATGAGAAACAAGGAGATAAAACTTTCCCTGTTAAAACTATTGGGTTTGAGACACTCTAAGAACTCATTCTTTAGTTTTCTTGTGTAAATGTGGGTGGTATGTCATCCTGTCTATGCAGAGAAAATGTCGTGGACTACAACCTCAATTATTCTACAGAGTGGCAGTATAAGTTGGAATACTGCAATGGGCTGGCCTGCGCTGTGGACCTTTTTCACACAAGGTGAACAATTCATATTATTGAAGTGTTTATTTAGTGCCACCCACTTGACCAAGTAGCATAAGCCCAAGAATACTTTTAATGATTGACTGATTTTTAGACCACCCTTTAAGGATGTGATTGTTCATTTATGGCTGTGTAGAACATTTAAGAAAATACAGCAATGGAGATAAAAATATGACTAATATTAATCCAATTGAAACCACATTGTATCCCCTTAAAATTGAACCATAACATTTAAAACTATCAGTAACAATTTATAAAATCTATAGCAAATAAAAAACAAAATGAGACTAATGTTGTGAGCTCTTTCTTAAACTTTCTCCCAAATTCCCATTTCTACCGCTCATTTTAAAATTGCATTTCACTTAGGATTCTGGGTTTAATGTTCCTGAGAAAGAAATATTCTATTGATGTATGAAGTTGGAGGTGGAGAGGGCGGTCCACCCCGGGTACCACTCTGGTGTGTGTGTGACAAGATGGCCCCTGCCTCCCCTCAGCTGTAGAGCAGCCAAGGGCATGTGCAGTCAGTATGGGTGCCACTCGCGTGCACCATCCATATGGGCATTCATACAGGCTGCCTTTTGCATGGCGACCGTACGGGCTGCCGCTCTCGCATGCCGTCCATATGGGGATCCGTACGGATGTTGCGTGTACGCCATCGGGTGGTTTGCCCCGCCCCTCAGTGTATTGCCCCGGGTGCCGGAGAGGGTTCCTCCGCCACTGTATTGATGTGGTTCATCTTACTACCCGCTCCAAGTGACTGATGCAAGATTAAGTCAAGGTCACAATGACTATGCAAAAACCCACACAGTAGTTGCATTATCTTCCATCACTTACAGTCACTTGTGTTGGGGAAATAAACCAGTGTAAATTATGCTGGACTTACTCTGGTGTGGCCTGGCTGAGTGGAGAAACATCTATCTGAGCCAAAAATCCGCTGTATCATAACTCACTCAACCAAGCAGATCTAGGACAGATCTACACTCATGGCTGTTAACGTTAAGGAAGGGTTAAGGAATGGTTTGATAATCATATGGCCACATGACGTTTCCCTTTTAATGCTCGTGATGCATTATTAAAATGTGACACCAGAAGGCGCTGCAGAGCAACCAGCAACTAACAGTATCTCACCTTGACAAGATTATGAGGTTATATATATATATATATATATATATATATATGTAGGTTTTGGTGTCTTCGGGTGTCTTCCCGTGTAAGAGTTGGGGTGTCTAGGCGACGTTTCGACGAGGTCTCACTCGTCATCTTCAGGCTGGTGCTTTCGGCTTCTTGTTACTAGAACAGAGCAGGATCTCAGTGTTTGAGTTCCTATAAATACTGTTGAGGGGGTGTGGTGTATAGCCTCCAACGTTCTGGGCAGATAGGAAGTTCCTAGGTTAATGTGCCTTTTCTTCTTTTGTTCATTAATTACTTGAGGGATATCTTGAGTGATTACTTGAGTGATATTCTGAGTACCACTTAGGAGGGTCATTAGGTGTGGATTAGTTGCTAAAGCTTTCGTGTCTTGACCTCTTGACCTTGTGAAGAGTTTTTCTGAGAAGATGGCTGTACTGCACTTAGTTGTGCTCTGGCTTGGCTTCGTGTATAGGGGCGAGCTGTGGTTTTGTGCCCTGTGCCAGCCAGATCTGTGTAGGGATTGCAGGGGGGTGCAGCATCCGGAGGTGCCACTATGGTTTGGCTACTGGATGGTGTCTGTAATTTATCTGTGGAGAGGGTCTGGGTTTGGGTCTGGTGTGGTTGATTGGAGATGGCGTTCTGTGTGCCTCTGGTTCTGGTGTCGGTTTTTGTGGGGAGGGCTAATTTCCAGATGTCTGGCAGGCGGGACGTGTCGTCACGCTTGTTCATGTTGTGAGGGTGTTTCTCTATCTCGATGGCTTCCATGATTATTCTCTTGTGGTGATGTTCCATGTTAAAGAGCAATTTGGAATCTGCAAAATTAATTTCGTGTCCTGTTTCTTTCATGTGTTGGTAAAGAGAGGAAGTTTTTTCTTCTTTTTTGACGGCATTCTTGTGTTCTGCGATACGTGCATTTATTCGTCTGTTTGTTTGTCCAATGTACGTGGCTGGGCAGACTTTGCAGGGTATTTCATAGACCCCTTGGTTTTCTAACTGGATTTTATCTTTTGGGTTTCTGAGGATATTGGCTATTTTTTTGGTTGGTGCAAAAGGCTGTTTTGATATTGTGTTTATGGAGGATTTTGCTAATTTTATCTGTAGTGCCCTTGATATAAGGAAGGAGGGCCATGCCATTGTTTTCTTCTGTGTCTTGGTTTTTGGGGGGTGTTTCTTTTTGGATTAGCTTCGTAACCCTGTTTTGCTGGTATCCGTTGGCGATTAACACATTTGAGAGATTCTGTAACTCAGTTGTCAAGTGGTCTTTGTCAGCCAGGCGTTTGGTTCTGGAGATGAGAGTCTTGGCTACGGAGTTTATTTGTGCAGGGTGGTGGTGTGATTGTGCATGTAAGTAGCGGTTGGTGTGTGTTTTTTTCCGGTAGATAGTGTGTCCTAGGGAGCCATCAGGTTTTTTGTAGATTAGGACGTCAAGGAAGGGAAGTTGGTTGTTGGCTTCTATTTCCATAGTGAATTGTATTTTGGGGTGTAGGCTGTTGAGATGTGTGAGGAAGCTATCTAGTTTTTCCTTCCCGTGTGGCCAAATTACAAAGGTGTCGTCAACATATCTGAGCCAAAGTTTGGGTTTGTGTTCTGACTTGTCTAAAGCATTGGTTTCAAAGTGTTCCATGTACAGATTTGCGATGACCGGTGAGAGGGGTGATCCCATAGGTGCTCCTTCTATCTGTTTGTATCTTTGTCCATTGTGGATGAAGTACGTGTTGGTTAGGCAGTGGTTGGTCAGGTCCAGGATGTATTCGGGGGGATTGTATTTGTTTTGAATGGCTGTCAAGGCTTCATTAATGGGCACTTGTGTGAAGAGAGATACAACATCGAAGCTCACAAGTAGGTCATCGGGATGTAGGTTTTGCTTCTTTATTGTTTCTATGAACTGGAAGGAGTTTGTAACGTGTGAAGCGATAGATTCTGCATAGGGCTGAAGTTGCTTAGCGAGAAATTTAGCGAGATTTTGTAGAGGTGAGCCTATGGAGCTGACTATTGGTCTAAGTGGTGTTCCTTCTTTGTGTATCTTGGGGAGACCGTAGAGTTTGGGGCATCTGGATGATTTTTCTCTGGGGATGATTCTTAGCTGGATTTCTTCACTGATAGGAGAGGCTTTTATTTTGGATTTGGTGGTTTTTTCCAGATAGGTGGTGGGATCTGTTTTTATAGGTTGGTAGGTAGGGTCTTGGAGTAGATTTGATAGTTTTGCTTGGTAGTCCGATGTGTTCATCACAACAGTGGCATTACCTTTGTCTGCTGGGAGAATGATTATGTTGTTGTCTTTCCTCAGGTTGGTGAGTGCTTTCTGTTCTTCTTTGTGTAAATTGCTTCTGGGTGGTTTGCTGGAGCAGAGGATGTTGGTGACTTCAAGTCTGATTTTATTGGCTTCATCTGGGTTGATTTTGGTTAGGCTAGCTTCGACTCCGCATATGATGTTTTCCGTGGGGATGCGTCTCGGGGCGACTGCAAAGTTGAAACCTTTGGAGAGTACTTTGGTTTCAGTTGAGGTGAGGATCCTGTCTGATATGTTATGTACTGTTTGTTTCATGGGTTGTTGTGGAGGGTGGCTGGGCTTCTGGCGTTTCTCTAGTTTGTGGAGTTTGTTGGTGTGTATGTCTGTCTTATGTGAGGACTCTGTTTCAGCTCTCCAAACGGCTAGTTGTTTGCATTTGTCCCAGAGTGCAGGGTGGATTTTGTTACAGAGTTTGAGGTGAAGAGTGAGCAGATCTTTGTTGGTTTGGTTTAGTAGGTATCTTTTCTTATGTAGTTCGTTTCTGATTAGGGATAGTTCAGTTCGTTTCAGGATCCTTTCGGTAGCTGGGGTTTTAGAGTGGAATTTAAGTTGGAAGCATGTGGGAATTAAGTTGTTGTCTCGGCAGTTGCGTAGGAACAAGAGATCACATAAGATGGTGGCTCTTCGGATTTCTAGTTTCTCGTAGGTTCTTGTCAGCTGGAAGGTTTCCTCCCCGTAGAGGTGAGATATTTGCTTTCGTAGATTTTCACGGGTACAGGAATGTAGGTTTTGGTGTCTTCGGGTGTCTTCCCGTGTAAGAGTTGGGGTGTCTAGGCGACGTTTCGACGAGGTCTCACTCGTCATCTTCAGGCTGGTGCTTTCGGCTTCTTGTTACTAGAACAGAGCAGGATCTCAGTGTTTGAGTTCCTATAAATACTGTTGAGGGGGTGTGGTGTATAGCCTCCAACGTTCTGGGCAGATAGGAAGTTCCTAGGTTAATGTGCCTTTTCTTCTTTTGTTCATTAATTACTTGAGGGATATCTTGAGTGATTACTTGAGTGATATTCTGAGTACCACTTAGGAGGGTCATTAGGTGTGGATTAGTTGCTAAAGCTTTCGTGTCTTGACCTCTTGACCTTGTGAAGAGTTTTTCTGAGAAGATGGCTGTACTGCACTTAGTTGTGCTCTGGCTTGGCTTCGTGTATAGGGGCGAGCTGTGGTTTTGTGCCCTGTGCCAGCCAGATCTGTGTAGGGATTGCAGGGGGGTGCAGCATCCGGAGGTGCCACTATGGTTTGGCTACTGGATGGTGTCTGTAATTTATCTGCCCAGCCACGTACATTGGACAAACAAACAGACGAATAAATGCACGTATCGCAGAACACAAGAATGCCGTCAAAAAAGAAGAAAAAACTTCCTCTCTTTACCAACACATGAAAGAAACAGGACACGAAATTAATTTTGCAGATTCCAAATTGCTCTTTAACATGGAACATCACCACAAGAGAATAATCATGGAAGCCATCGAGATAGAGAAACACCCTCACAACATGAACAAGCGTGACGACACGTCCCGCCTGCCAGACATCTGGAAATTAGCCCTCCCCACAAAAACCGACACCAGAACCAGAGGCACACAGAACGCCATCTCCAATCAACCACACCAGACCCAAACCCAGACCCTCTCCACAGATAAATTACAGACACCATCCAGTAGCCAACACTGAGATCCTGCTCTGTTCTAGTAACAAGAAGCCGAAAGCACCAGCCTGAAGATGACGAGTGAGACCTCGTCGAAACGTCGCCTAGACACCCCAACTCTTACACGGGAAGACACCCGAAGACACCAAAACCTACATTCCTGTACCCGTGAAAATCTACGAAAGCAAATATCTCACCTCTACGGGGAGGAAACCTTCCAGCTGACAAGAACCTACGAGAAACTAGAAATCCGAAGAGCCACCATCTTATGTGATCTCTTGTTCCTACGCAACTGCCGAGACAACAACTTAATTCCCACATGCTTCCAACTTAAATTCCACTCTAAAACCCCAGCTACCGAAAGGATCCTGAAACGAACTGAACTATCCCTAATCAGAAACGAACTACATAAGAAAAGATACCTACTAAACCATACCAACAAAGATCTGCTCACTCTTCACCTCAAACTCTGTAACAAAATCCACCCTGCACTCTGGGACAAATGCAAACAACTAGCCGTTTGGAGAGCTGAAACAGAGTCCTCACATAAGACAGACATACACACCAACAAACTCCACAAACTAGAGAAACGCCAGAAGCCCAGCCACCCTCCACAACAACCCATGAAACAAACAGTACATAACATATCAGACAGGATCCTCACCTCAACTGAAACCAAAGTACTCTCCAAAGGTTTCAACTTTGCAGTCGCCCCGAGACGCATCCCCACGGAAAACATCATATGCGGAGTCGAAGCTAGCCTAACCAAAATCAACCCAGATGAAGCCAATAAAATCAGACTTGAAGTCACCAACATCCTCTGCTCCAGCAAACCACCCAGAAGCAATTTACACAAAGAAGAACAGAAAGCACTCACCAACCTGAGGAAAGACAACAACATAATCATTCTCCCAGCAGACAAAGGTAATGCCACTGTTGTGATGAACACATCGGACTACCAAGCAAAACTATCAAATCTACTCCAAGACCCTACCTACCAACCTATAAAAACAGATCCCACCACCTATCTGGAAAAAACCACCAAATCCAAAATAAAAGCCTCTCCTATCAGTGAAGAAATCCAGCTAAGAATCATCCCCAGAGAAAAATCATCCAGATGCCCCAAACTCTACGGTCTCCCCAAGATACACAAAGAAGGAACACCACTCAGACCAATAGTCAGCTCCATAGGCTCACCTCTACAAAATCTCGCTAAATTTCTCGCTAAGCAACTTCAGCCCTATGCAGAATCTATCGCTTCACACGTTACAAACTCCTTCCAGTTCATAGAAACAATAAAGAAGCAAAACCTACATCCCGATGACCTACTTGTGAGCTTCGATGTTGTATCTCTCTTCACACAAGTGCCCATTAATGAAGCCTTGACAGCCATTCAAAACAAATACAATCCCCCCGAATACATCCTGGACCTGACCAACCACTGCCTAACCAACACGTACTTCATCCACAATGGACAAAGATACAAACAGATAGAAGGAGCACCTATGGGATCACCCCTCTCACCGGTCATCGCAAATCTGTACATGGAACACTTTGAAACCAATGCTTTAGACAAGTCAGAACACAAACCCAAACTTTGGCTCAGATATGTTGACGACACCTTTGTAATTTGGCCACACGGGAAGGAAAAACTAGATAGCTTCCTCACACATCTCAACAGCCTACACCCCAAAATACAATTCACTATGGAAATAGAAGCCAACAACCAACTTCCCTTCCTTGACATCCTAATCTACAAAAAACCTGATGGCTCCCTAGGACACACTATCTACCGGAAAAAAACACACACCAACCGCTACTTACATGCACAATCACACCACCACCCTGCACAAATAAACTCCGTAGCCAAGACTCTCATCTCCAGAACCAAACGCCTGGCTGACAAAGACCACTTGACAACTGAGTTACAGAATCTCTCAAATGTGTTAATCGCCAACGGATACCAGCAAAACAGGGTTACGAAGCTAATCCAAAAAGAAACACCCCCAAAAAACCAAGACACAGAAGAAAACAATGGCATGGCCCTCCTTCCTTATATCAAGGGCACTACAGATAAAATTAGCAAAATCCTCCATAAACACAATATCAAAACAGCCTTTTGCACCAACCAAAAAATAGCCAATATCCTCAGAAACCCAAAAGATAAAATCCAGTTAGAAAACCAAGGGGTCTATGAAATACCCTGCAAAGTCTGCCCAGCCACGTACATTGGACAAACAAACAGACGAATAAATGCACGTATCACAGAACACAAGAATGCCGTCAAAAAAGAAGAAAAAACTTCCTCTCTTTACCAACACATGAAAGAAACAGGACACGAAATTAATTTTGCAGATTCCAAATTGCTCTTTAACATGGAACATCACCACAAGAGAATAATCATGGAAGCCATCGAGATAGAGAAACACCCTCACAACATGAACAAGCGTGACGACACGTCCCGCCTGCCAGACATCTGGAAATTAGCCCTCCCCACAAAAACCGACACCAGAACCAGAGGCACACAGAACGCCATCTCCAATCAACCACACCAGACCCAAACCCAGACCCTCTCCACAGATAAATTACAGACACCATCCAGTAGCCAAACCATAGTGGCACCTACACAGATCTGGCTGGCACAGGGCACAAAACCACAGCTCGCCCCTATACACGAAGCCAAGCCAGAGCACAACTAAGTGCAGTACAGCCATCTTCTCAGAAAAACTCTTCACAAGGTCAAGAGGTCAAGACACGAAAGCTTTAGCAACTAATCCACACCTAATGACCCTCCTAAGTGGTACTCAGAATATCACTCAAGTAATCACTCAAGATATCCCTCAAGTAATTAATGAACAAAAGAAGAAAAGGCACATTAACCTAGGAACTTCCTATCTGCCCAGAACGTTGGAGGCTATACACCACACCCCCTCAACAGTATTTATAGGAACTCAAACACTGAGATCCTGCTCTGTTCTAGTAACAAGAAGCCGAAAGCACCAGCCTGAAGATGACGAGTGAGACCTCGTCGAAACGTCGCCTAGACACCCCAACTCTTACACGGGAAGACACCCGAAGACACCAAAACCTACATTCCTGTACCCGTGAAAATCTACGAAAGCAAATATCTCACCTCTACGGGGAGGAAACCTTCCAGCTGACAAGAACCTACGAGAAACTAGAAATCCGAAGAGCCACCATCTTATGTGATCTCTTGTTCCTACGCAACTGCCGAGACAACAACTTAATTCCCACATGCTTCCAACTTAAATTCCACTCTAAAACCCCAGCTACCGAAAGGATCCTGAAACGAACTGAACTATCCCTAATCAGAAACGAACTACATAAGAAAAGATACCTACTAAACCAAACCAACAAAGATCTGCTCACTCTTCACCTCAAACTCTGTAACAAAATCCACCCTGCACTCTGGGACAAATGCAAACAACTAGCCGTTTGGAGAGCTGAAACAGAGTCCTCACATAAGACAGACATACACACCAACAAACTCCACAAACTAGAGAAACGCCAGAAGCCCAGCCACCCTCCACAACAACCCATGAAACAAACAGTACATAACATATCAGACAGGATCCTCACCTCAACTGAAACCAAAGTACTCTCCAAAGGTTTCAACTTTGCAGTCGCCCCGAGACGCATCCCCACGGAAAACATCATATGCGGAGTCGAAGCTAGCCTAACCAAAATCAACCCAGATGAAGCCAATAAAATCAGACTTGAAGTCACCAACATCCTCTGCTCCAGCAAACCACCCAGAAGCAATTTACACAAAGAAGAACAGAAAGCACTCACCAACCTGAGGAAAGACAACAACATAATCATTCTCCCAGCAGACAAAGGTAATGCCACTGTTGTGATGAACACATCGGACTACCAAGCAAAACTATCAAATCTACTCCAAGACCCTACCTACCAACCTATAAAAACAGATCCCACCACCTATCTGGAAAAAACCACCAAATCCAAAATAAAAGCCTCTCCTATCAGTGAAGAAATCCAGCTAAGAATCATCCCCAGAGAAAAATCATCCAGATGCCCCAAACTCTACGGTCTCCCCAAGATACACAAAGAAGGAACACCACTCAGACCAATAGTCAGCTCCATAGGCTCACCTCTACAAAATCTCGCTAAATTTCTCGCTAAGCAACTTCAGCCCTATGCAGAATCTATCGCTTCACACGTTACAAACTCCTTCCAGTTCATAGAAACAATAAAGAAGCAAAACCTACATCCCGATGACCTACTTGTGAGCTTCGATGTTGTATCTCTCTTCACACAAGTGCCCATTAATGAAGCCTTGACAGCCATTCAAAACAAATACAATCCCCCCGAATACATCCTGGACCTGACCAACCACTGCCTAACCAACACGTACTTCATCCACAATGGACAAAGATACAAACAGATAGAAGGAGCACCTATGGGATCACCCCTCTCACCGGTCATCGCAAATCTGTACATGGAACACTTTGAAACCAATGCTTTAGACAAGTCAGAACACAAACCCAAACTTTGGCTCAGATATGTTGACGACACCTTTGTAATTTGGCCACACGGGAAGGAAAAACTAGATAGCTTCCTCACACATCTCAACAGCCTACACCCCAAAATACAATTCACTATGGAAATAGAAGCCAACAACCAACTTCCCTTCCTTGACGTCCTAATCTACAAAAAACCTGATGGCTCCCTAGGACACACTATCTACCGGAAAAAAACACACACCAACCGCTACTTACATGCACAATCACACCACCACCCTGCACAAATAAACTCCGTAGCCAAGACTCTCATCTCCAGAACCAAACGCCTGGCTGACAAAGACCACTTGACAACTGAGTTACAGAATCTCTCAAATGTGTTAATCGCCAACGGATACCAGCAAAACAGGGTTACGAAGCTAATCCAAAAAGAAACACCCCCCAAAAACCAAGACACAGAAGAAAACAATGGCATGGCCCTCCTTCCTTATATCAAGGGCACTACAGATAAAATTAGCAAAATCCTCCATAAACACAATATCAAAACAGCCTTTTGCACCAACCAAAAAATAGCCAATATCCTCAGAAACCCAAAAGATAAAATCCAGTTAGAAAACCAAGGGGTCTATGAAATACCCTGCAAAGTCTGCCCAGCCACGTACATTGGACAAACAAACAGACGAATAAATGCACGTATCGCAGAACACAAGAATGCCGTCAAAAAAGAAGAAAAAACTTCCTCTCTTTACCAACACATGAAAGAAACAGGACACGAAATTAATTTTGCAGATTCCAAATTGCTCTTTAACATGGAACATCACCACAAGAGAATAATCATGGAAGCCATCGAGATAGAGAAACACCCTCACAACATGAACAAGCGTGACGACACGTCCCGCCTGCCAGACATCTGGAAATTAGCCCTCCCCACAAAAACCGACACCAGAACCAGAGGCACACAGAACGCCATCTCCAATCAACCACACCAGACCCAAACCCAGACCCTCTCCACAGATAAATTACAGACACCATCCAGTAGCCAAACCATAGTGGCACCTCCGGATGCTGCACCCCCCTGCAATCCCTACACAGATCTGGCTGGCACAGGGCACAAAACCACAGCTCGCCCCTATACACGAAGCCAAGCCAGAGCACAACTAAGTGCAGTACAGCCATCTTCTCAGAAAAACTCTTCACAAGGTCAAGAGGTCAAGACACGAAAGCTTTAGCAACTAATCCACACCTAATGACCCTCCTAAGTGGTACTCAGAATATCACTCAAGTAATCACTCAAGATATCCCTCAAGTAATTAATGAACAAAAGAAGAAAAGGCACATTAACCTAGGAACTTCCTATCTGCCCAGAACGTTGGAGGCTATACACCACACCCCCTCAACAGTATTTATAGGAACTCAAACACTGAGATCCTGCTCTGTTCTAGTAACAAGAAGCCGAAAGCACCAGCCTGAAGATGACGAGTGAGACCTCGTCGAAACGTCGCCTAGACACCCCAACTCTTACACGGGAAGACACCCGAAGACACCAAAACCTACATTCCTGTACCCGTGAAAATCTACGAAAGCAAATATATATATATATATATATTTACATTAAAAACAAATGACTTAACACTGGGGTCAGCAAACTTTTTCAGCAGGGGGCTGGTCCACAGTCCCTCAGACCTTGTGGGAGGCCGGACTATATTTTGGAAGGGGGGGGATGAATGAATTCCTACGCCCCACAAATAACCCAGAGATGCATTTTAAATAAAAGGACACATTCTACTCACGTAAGAACACGCTAATTCCTAGACCGTCTGTGGGCCGGATTTGGAAGGCGATTGGGCCAGATCCAGCCCCCGGCCTTAGTTTGCCTACCCATGACTTAATATAACTCACCTGGCCCACTATTTCCTTCTCTGCCCTAATCTACTTAGTAGCAGTTGCCTTGTAATTTCTCCCATCTGAGTTAGATACCGTATTTTTCGCCCTATAGGACGCACTTTTTCCCCTCCAAAAATGAAGGGGAAATCTGGGTGTGTCCTATGGGGTGAATGCAGGCTTTTGCTGAAGCTTGGAGAGCGAGAGGGGTCGGTGCGCACCGACCCCTCTCACTCTCCAGGCTTCAGGAACACATCCGCAGCCTAGGCAGCCCTGCGGGAGGTCCCGCAGGGATGTCTAGGCTGCGGATAGCAGCCTGCTGCCCAGCGCGAGGGGCACCCTGAAGCAGAGCGCCCCCCACGCCCGGCAGACATCCGCAGCGTGGGGAGCCTTGCAGGAGTTCCCCGCAAGGTTCCCCACGCTGCGGATAGCAGCCTGCTGCCCAGCGCGAGGGGCACCCTGAAGCAGAGCGCCCCCCGCGCCCGGCAGACATCCGCAGTGTGGGGGGCCTTGCAGGAGTTCCCCGCAAAGCTCCCCACGCTGCGGATAGCAGCCTGCCGCCCAGCGCGAGATGCGCCCTGAAGCAGAGCGCCCCCCGCGCCCGGCAGACATCCGCAGCGTGGGGAGCCTTGCAGGAGTTCCCCGCAAAGCTCCCCACGCTGTGGATAGCAGCCTGCCGCCCAGCACGAGGTGCGCCCTGAAGCAGATCGCCCCCCGCGCCCGGCAGACATCCGCAGCGTGGGGAGCCTTGCAGGAGTTCCCCGCATGGCTCCCCACGCTGCGGATAGCAAAAAAACTAGGTGCGTCCTATGGGACAGAGCGTCCTATGGAACGAAAAATACGGTATTATTGTCAATGTTTAATTTCTAGTAAGGAGGAAGAAGAAGTTGTCACGTCTCAAATATGTGTAGAAATACCACCCTGTGATCTAGAAGCCCTGCACAAAGTCTCTGGAAATAGGGGGCTCTTGCTAGCTGTTCAGTGAGGGAGTACTCTACTTTCTCAGGAACATTTGCATTTAGTTCTAGTTTGAGGGGTGGAACCATAAGACTAAAAATGGGAGCCAGGTCTGTAATCCCTACACAATTTTATTTTTTATTTTTTGAGATCAATAATTCTATCCCTAACTTTAATTCTCTAGTCATTTAAATATATTTATATTTCCTTCAAAGAAATTGCTGTTATATTTGATTGGACTCATGTCAGCCTATCCCCAGATGCCAACTTAGAAAAGCTACATATAAAGCTTTCTACAAAAGCGTCCTTCGGATGTCATTTTACCACTGAGCCAGATACATGCTCTTCTGGCAAATAATTGCAGATTTTCATTTCAGAGAAACTAGAGGATTGAATAGGTAAATAACTAGGATTTTGCAGATTATACAGACACAGACAGCTGGAAGGTCACAGGAAAAAGACAACATGTGAGCGATAGACCTTCAACAGACTGTGAGAAAGAGTGATCGGTGGGCAGATTTACTATGGTGATGACTGACAAATCATCTGACAATGTGAGACAAAGGTGTGCACAAAAAACTGATATTTTGGGATTAGGCCTGGGAAATGCCTGTTTTGGAGTAACATAGCTAGCTCATAGAGAAATGTATAAAGAAACAGTTACAGCCAAAGAACACTGGGGATTATTTATAATTGTATAGACAATGTTGTTGTTCTTTTTCTTAAAATCATTCTTTCATCCATCATCATGTCCTTTTTTTTGTCAGGTGTTGGACTTAAATTTCTTCCAGTGGAATTACGCAGACATCTGTCTATGACTTTGGTTGGAAGTCCCTTCCTTAAAAGGAATAATAACAATACTGGCCTAAATGCCTTCTTGAATCTTTATAAACAATCTCCTGTTAGGGATGACATCTAATGACTGGGTAATTGGTATTAAATATTCTGCTTTTATTGTCCCACACCACCATCTTTTCCTCAAATGTTTATCTACATCCTTGTTTGCTGCTGGTTTTGTGTGTTTTTTAAAGATGAGTCTCAGTTCTGTGTTAAAGTATGCTTTGTATGGATAAAGTCAAACATAAGAAGCCTAGCATGGATTTAGTTACTGTTCAATCCTGTGCACTTCTGCTCAGAAGTTCATCCCATGGATTTCAACAGGACTTACTCCCAGGTAAGTGGGTATAGGGTTGCAGCCTTAATGGTTGTTGTTGTTGTTTTTTTTTTTTTTTTTGTAAAAATACTAAGAACTTGTCTGTAGAGAAGACGGCAAGTCTTGCCCTCCAGGTTGGCAATACTGATTAGAACATTTGTAACGTTACTTGTGATCATAACCGTGTAGAGCAGGAATCACCAGTATGGTTTCCTCCTTATGTTGTTGGACTCTATTTTTCATCAGACTTAGCCAGCATAGCCAATGGGTAGCAATGTTGAGACCTGGAGTCCAAGAAATAGTTGGAGAGCACCACATTGTCTGTCCCTGGTGTAGGCTCTATTGTCATATGCAATTAAATGAAACGTAAATGAACAGTCCATTCTGTGTGTTGGGTTGCCACTGCAGCAGTTTTTGCACAAACACAATCTAATCAGCATTACATCTTCTGTCGGATATTACCCCTTGCCTTGCTAATTTTTGTTTTTCAAAATACTTTAAGGATGTCAACAACATAATTTTATTATTAATGTTCCGCTTTTTGGTAAGTTAAACAGTGACTATAAATGTGTTTACATGTCACCAGTTCCTAAATATATATTCCTTTTTTGGGTTACTGCAGCTATTATGTGTATCTTCATAAAGTCAACATGACCCATTTGACTCATTTACTGTCCTCATAAGCATGGTCAAATATTGCATTTAGGCAGAATTAATCAATGTTCAATTTTTAAAACATGCATGTAGAACCTCTATTGAGATACATTTCAGGACACCACCATCCCATTTATGTCTTCCCTTCTCTGACAGGGGTGCATTATTGAATAACAGTAAGGAAATGTTCAACCAAAGCATTGTGAAAGGTTTTCTTCTCTTGGAATTCTCTGAAATTCGAGAACTGCAGATTGTATGCTTTCTGACATTTTTCATAATCTACCTGACAGCTCTGACTGGAAATCTGCTGGTGATCAATGTTGTAGCACTCAACCAATATCTTCATACTCCAATGTACTTTTTCCTGGCGAATTTATCTGCTGTCGACCTTGGTTACATCTCAGTCACCATTCCCAAAGCTATAGCTAACACCATACTGGGCACCAGGCACATTTCGTATTCTGAATGCGTGGCTCAGGTCTTCTTCTTTGTTTTTTTTGCGTCCTCCGAGTTCTTCCTCCTGACAGTCATGGCCTATGATCGATACATTGCCATCTGTAACCCACTGCAATATGAGCTACTTATGAACAAAGTATCCTGCATTCAAATGGTAGTTAGTGTGTGGCTCATTGGCCTTTTCTATGCTGTTTTGCACACTAGCTGCACATTTGGAATCATTTTTTGCTCTAATGTCATAAACCAGTTTTTCTGTGAAATCCCACAGCTTCTCCAGCTCTCATGCTCCAACTCATACAGTTTTGAAGGAGGAGCTGTCATATTTTGTTCAGTGTTGGGTATAGGATGTTTTGGATTCATAATTATTTCCTATCTGCAGATTTTAAAAGCAGTGCTGAGGATCCCCTCTGTACAAGGAAGAGAAAAAGCCATCTCCACTTGCCTTCCCCATCTCATTGTCCTTTTCTTATTTTTCTTCACTGGAAGCATTGCTTACTTGGGACGAGCATCTAGGTCCTCCTCAGACATGGGGCTGATGCTTGCAGTGATATATTCAATCATTCCACCTTTCATGAATCCCATTATTTATAGCATCAGGAATAAAGATATCAAGAGAGCACTTTGGAGGCTTATAAATAGAAAATAAATGATGCAGTTTCACTTACAAATACTCTGTAAAATATGGCATACAACTTGCTTGGTGCAATACCCTATAACCTTCTAATAACCCCACCCCCCAAAGTACATGCTCAATAGGCAACATTACCTGATCTCCCAACAAACTTTGTGCAAACAATTCAGGATGAATGTTCAATAAACAGGTCATCTTGAAGTGGCCAGTGATCTACATACATGATGTGTATTTTGCAAAGTGTGTGTGATATTTGTCTTTTATTATTGAATTAATTTGTCTTGGTTTTCTAGTCATGGGTTGGACAAGAAGTTATGCATGGCACTAAAGACTTTACTGCTGGACATATTATCTGGGATCCCCAAGATTTCACCAGATATGGCCATTGCAATTTCAAGACTCTCTTCACAAACAGAATTAAAAATGTAATATTTTTTTATTATGAACTCTAGGAGTTGCAGTTTGCTTCTTTTACCGCTGAATCAGAGCAAATGTCAATCAAGGGGGAAACCTGATTGATGCCTGTTCTGATTCAGCAGTAAACAGCAGGTTTTCCCAGGGAAAGTGGCAGGACAAAAAAACCGAACAACACTCCAGCCTGTGCCTAGAAATTGCAGCACAAACAGAACTGTGGATGAGCCCTTAGTGTTTCAGTATCCATTAGCTTCCACATCATTTGAATTCTGGCAGGAATTGTGGGTTTTAGAATGTTGAACAGATTATTTATTTTTAAAAACCTACTACTTTCATTTTTATGGGAAGCTTTCTTATGGAAAATATATTTTAAAACTAAAAATAGAAGCCATCATGTCCAGCTTTTTAAAATGTGTGTGTATCACATACAATTACTTGTATATAAGATTACACAATGTGAAATTGTGCAATAAATGGGATCCTCCTTAATGAAGGTCCTGGTTGCGCTTGGGCCCCCAGGACACCCCCGCAGGGTGGGTTGTAGCTAAGTGTGTCCCAAGCCTTAACCGTTAGGCCCTGGGATCGCGCCAGGCTGTTTTGGCCAATCAGGGCGAGCGGTGTGATTCCCGGGGCCTATAAAAGCGGCAGCGCGATGTGATTGGGGGCACTTGCTTTGTGCTGCTGAACACCCTCCCTCCCTAATTTTACATCATGCTGCTCTGGCCTTGCTTTGGATTGGGTCACCTGTTTTGTTTTGTTTTTTTTAAATGATATTTATTACTTTTTTAACATTTCCAACACAACACTACAAACAAAAAAAGAAAAAAGAAAAAAAGAGAAAAACAAACAAAAACAATTTAAAAACACCTCAAACATTTTCAAAATCTTATATTTCATTCACTTATTTCCAGTGACCTCCTCCCACCTCCCTTTTTGTATTCCACTTCTATTATTTGTTTCAGCAATTCCTTTCCATCTTACTCTGTTTTCTGTTCTATAATTATCTTAACACATTCTTGCCATACTTTTCCTTTAATTTTCTATTAATCTATTTATACCTAATTCCTTGTGACATTTCTACTAAAGCCATGTACAGTGGTGCCCAGCAAGACGAAAGCCTCGCAAGACGGAAAACTAGCTAGACGGAAGAGTTTTCCGTTTTGGAGGTGCTTCGCAAAACGAATTTCCTATGGGCTTGCTTCGCAAGACGACAATGTCTTGCGAGTTCCTGCTGGTTTTTTTTCCCTTTCCCCCTTTTTCTAAGCCGCTAAACCGCTTATCAGCTGATCCGATCAGCAGATAAGCTGCTAAAAGCCGCTAATAGCGCTAATCCGCTAATCCGTCAATGGGCTTGCTTCACAAGACGAAAAAACCGCTAGACGAAGAGAATCACAGAACGGATTCTTTTCGTCTTGCGAGGCACCACTGTAGTTTCATTCTAACATTTTTCTAACATTCCTTAATTTTACAATATTTCTATAAATAGTCTTTAAACTTTTTCCAATCTTCTTCCACCGATTCTTCACCCTGGTCTCGGATCTTGCCAGTCATTTCCGCCAATTCCATATAGTCCATCAACTTCATCTGCCATTGTCCAACGCTTCAGTGTTTTCAAAAAGCAGCCATTCTCTCAACCAGCAAAAAGCAGATGGTTCACAGCAAAATTCAAAGGTCTGGCAGGGCAGGTCCACCTCCTTCTTTGGCATCCATCAATATCTTAAGTTTTACTCGAGGCTTCCTGCCCTGCCAGACAACTCTAGGAGCATCCCTCTGCCACCTCCTGAAACCCTCCATCCCATCCAGAGCTTGCAATGTTTGAAACAAAAGCAACATTCCCAGCAACACAGCAGCCCTCATCCCCACCACAATAATTTGGCCCAACAGTAACAACTTCTGATTTGTCCATATTTCCAAATCCCCCTTCTCTTCAATCCAACATTCTTCACAGTTATCCTTAAGCAGATTCACATTTTTGGTGGTCATACTAACCCCCAAATACCTCTCTTTCTCAACCAATGTTAGTCCTGTCGCCTCCTGAAACTCTGTCAAGCTTTCCTTTTCCAATTCAGATAGGGCTCTGGTCCTCAAATTCATCCGTTCTTCTTTAAGTTCAATCATAACGAATGTCAGCTTATGTTTGTCAAATTGTCTTTGTATGGATGGGACTCTCCTCTCCAGTTGTATTACTTTAAATTCAGCAGCAAGGGTTTTTTCCCTGACTTCATCTGCAGTTTGTCATATCAAAGTAGATTCCTGTGTCAGTTTCTGGGTGATTTCTGAATTGGTATTCACCTTTTGTCCCAAGTTGTTTAAACTTTCTACAGTTGAATCAATTTCAATATTTGCAACATCCAATTTCACATTTATCGCATCTGTTCTCTTGTGGAGTTGTTCCAGCGAATCGTTTATTTTCAATAATGCAGCCACTAAGGCCTCCTCTGTCGACATCCCGTCTATTTTTTTCCTTTCCTGTAAAGTAACCAATTTCAAAAGCTTCAACTAGGGGAAAACAAGTTGTATTTCTATCGGTCAGTATGTCCTCTTTTAAACACAGTTTCAATAATCCAAAGTTAGTTTCAATTTTCAGTTACTTTCCTCCTTTTTAAAAAAACAACAACCGGAGACAGTAGAAACAATATATTCTCTTGATTAGCTACCTGTCAATGAACGTTCTAAATGCTGTCAATGAACGTTCCAAAAAACATCAATCCTGCTAGCAGCCTGTTTCCAGGGTCAGAGCGGTGGTATTTTAACTCTCTTAACTCTCTCCTACAGGCAGATTCAGTCCACCACTTCCCCCCCTCTTCTCCTGCCTCCAAAAAGGGGGGATTTAGTTCTTTACCGATGGAAATTTAGTCCTTTACAAAAGGCTTTCCAAGACTTTAGCTTGCAGTCTCCTTGCTTCAGTTAATCTACAAAAGAGGGAGGCAGACTTCCTGTATTGAAACTCCCCTTTTCGATGCCAAATTAAATGTTTAAAAATCCAATTATTCCCAATTTAGCTCTGCTCACAGGTAATTACTTTAGGGTCAAATTGTCCACAGGAAAAAGTCAGTGCTCTCCGACAACAGCTATGCGGCTTCACTCCATGGAAAAAGCAGACGATTCAAAGCACCGCGCCACTCACCCCACATCGCTTCGGATCCCCGAAAATGGGTTTCCCCGCAAGTAGGGGAGGCACAAAAGGTGCCCGACGAATCCCACGTTCACAGGCTTCTCCCGCCTGTGATTTTTACGGGTCTCCACCTTCGCCATGGCGGTACAGACCCAAATTCCCACAGGGCAAATTCCTCCCGATCAGAGGAATTCCACCATTGCCAGAGGCACCAACCCGGAAGTCTCGGATTGGGTCACCTGTTTTGGAACAAGGGCTGGGTAGGATTTTTTTCCATTTGGCAGATTGGCTGTAGCCACTTGGTTTTCCCCTACCCTAGCAATCGTCCCCTAGCAATCGTCACAACTTTGTAAGGTTTGGCGGTTAGGCATTGGCTTATTGAAGTGTGTGGGAGGGCAGGTGCGGCCATCACCTGCCCCTCCAGAAATAGGTATTCTGGTAAAGGTATCTGGGGGTCCTGGATCTCATCCAAAGTCCGCTTGAGGGGCTAGGGCCATGCCAGGACCACAGGAAGCCCGGGTTAGCTTTGGTTGATCTTCATTGATGTGGCTCTCTCGTTTGATGTTTACCCTTTCAGACTACCAGCCAGAGAGGCAGGAGTCAGTTATAGACTGTTACCAATGCCTAAGCCAATACCACTCAATTTGCTGTAATTAATAAATCTGTGGCCTAAAATTTTGCCCAATAGCTTAAACTAAAATTTATGTGTCAGTGTGAAGTTATTTACAGAGGAAGGGCTTGGGGGCCTCTAAGCGCAAAAAGGCTGAAAACAAGACTCAGCATTTATAGAACTGTTCCTCAACTGCCAGAGAATCAACACAGTCCACTCTTTCCACAGAGTTCTACTTTGATGATATGTTAACTTACAAGAAGACTCTAAGTTCACATAAATTTAAGGTAGTCTCAGGTTTTTCACACCTAGGCAGGCTATTCCGTGAGCTTCTAATATGGGTGAAGTACTGCAGAACTGGAAAACACATTCAGTCAGGGCGGGACCATTGGATATGATCCCTGCCCCAATATATCCATTCAGTCTTTCAGTGTGATTGTATTGTCTGAAATGGCCAACAGCTGACAGCTATCAGGAGCTGTACAAAGTCTAACATAGAGTGTAGATCTGGGTCAAACCTACACTTCTCCCTTCTCCCAGGACTTGGACCCTTTGATTCAGTTTTCTGCTTCCACAACAAGGTACACCATAGGGTCAGAACACTGGGTTTTTATTTATGCAATCATCCATTCCTCAATTATGATTATTTCCAATAATTGTAACTTTTTACACAGACCACATTGCATATGTTTGGTTTGGCCTTTGATTTTAAAATGGTGAATGGAAGGAGACATGGTAAAGATGGGTTCAATTCCTTATTTCCCAACTGGCAAAGTGTACAGAGAGGAAAATCAAACTTTACAGTAAGTAGTTTCTTTCTTACTGTATAGTGGGATGTGAGTGCCATCTTATGTTCCAGTGTGTTATTCGTCTAGTTTGTATAATTGTTTGTTTTTAATCAGCACCTTATGTCAGGGAATGAGGAGGAGCAATTCAAGTGTCCGTGCCAACATGCATGCTGAATTAATTTGATTTCCAAAGTGTGTTGACTGTATAATTCTAAAATCACTTCACTTAGAATTACTGTGGCATCTACCAAACATTTTTTCTTCTTCCCTTCAGTTTGTAAAGACCACAATTAATGCTGTAAGAGATACAACATATTAATTTAACTGGAATACTGTTTGAAATATTTATTCCTCTTTATTGTAGGAATTAAACTAATTTAAAGACAAAACATGCTTCTCATTATTTTACATTTCACAGTCTAGCTTAATTAGTTTAAATAGTTGTACAGATACAAGATTATCTCTAGAGAGATCATTATTTTTTTAAAACTGAGCTTACAACCACCTCCAAAAAGTCGGGCTAATTAGGCTTCATTATATTATTTGGAAAGCACAATAATCCCAAGAATGCTAATTTATAGGGCATATTTCTCTTTGTCTTCTTTTTGGAAAATAAAAAAGGGTTAAAGCTTCTTTTTAAAGGTAATGTGCTTTTGGTTAATTAATGACAACCATCTTCAACAGATGAGAAGGTCAATTAAGAATGAAGAACTGAACTATGGTGAAATAATTCCATCTCAGAAAACATGGAAGTAAATGAAGCAGAAAAAACCTCGCGTGTTCCTCCTCTAATTTCCCTGGAGATGAGTTAAAACAGTTTATAGACAGTTATCAGTATTTCAAAAAGAATTATTTTCAAAATGTTGATTATTGTTGCTTGCTCATTTTTTTAAAATAGCGAAATAAATCTCTCTCACACACAAACCGGAAGAATAAACTCTACAAAGTAATGATTATTTAATGTCGATTTTTGTGATTTTATAAGACATATTCAAGCCACCATTCAAGCAGTATTCCAGTGATTACTGGGGGGGGGGCACCATATGGGGACACTGTCAATGAGAACAGATCATATTGGGCCAGATGGACCAATGGTCTGATTTACTATAAGGCAGTTACCAGGTAATGTATGTCTATAGTGAACACACATAGGAGGAAGTGGAAGCAAGTCTCCATTGTGACCTACATACAAAGTGGCCAAATGGTATCTATTGCTCTTAATACATTTTAAAGGAGGACACTGGGGCAGGGGTGATGGCAGTGGCGGAGCTTCATGCTCTGGCACTGGGGGGTGGAGAGCAGGTAGGGCAGGGCTGGCGCGCATCCTGAGGGTGGAGCATGCCGCCTGCGGGGGCTTGGCACCAAGCACGGGCAGGGGGACAGCCATGATGGCAACCTGCCAGGATTGCGCTGCGCTCCCCCTGCACTCCTCTTCCTCTGCCAGCGGGTGATGGTGGCATACTTCTAAATCTCCTGTGCCCACTGAGCAATTTTGACAACAATTTAGGTGACAGTGTTCCACTGTGTGTACAGACCCAATATACACTCATGAGAGGAATGGATCCTTTTGCATGGAATCAACAACCCCATCTGTTAAAAATGCATGCATACATTTGACCAGTAAATAATTTGTCACACCAGGAAGTAGAAAAACACTTGTTTATTAAATAGAAACGAAAGAGACAGAGTATATGGTTTAGACAGAAGGCTACAAATATGGCAGAAAACCACCATTCAGTACATACACACCTCTTAGTCTTACAGAGTGAGAGAGTCCCAAACTTCCTAAAAGGCTAGAGAAAATGAGCATAGTGATGTACCACAATACTCATACTAAAGGAAAGAAAAATAAGGGAGGGGAGAGATATACCTGATATTAGAGCAAGCAGAGCACAAAGTCAGGGATTCAAAATGTGTGCTTTCTACATGTTGTCAATATCATCCCATACTCTCTTGTTGTCTGTAGTAATGGTGCCCTCTGTCTTTCAAGAATTTGCTCAAAGGCAATAGCTGAGGGCAGAGGTACCAACTTGCAAGGGACATTGTGGGGGGGGGGGAACATTGTGTGTGTGATGTTGCACATGCGATGTTAGGAGGAGCTGGGGAGGGGTGGGGAGGCAAACATAGCAGTAGTGTGGCTTCAGTGACTGGCAGCTCCTCCTCCTGCTGCTGCCACCAGCCAGAGGCTGCTTCCACCTCTTCCCCTCTGTGGCAGGAGTAGGAGAAGAAGGAGGAGCTGTCCACTGAAGTTGCACTATGCTCAGCTCTGTGCTTGGCCTCCTCTGCCCCCTGATTTTTTTGAACAAGGGTGGAGGGGGGCACTCACCCAAAAACATATTGCGGGCCCCCAAAGAGCTGGGCATCTTGCTTTGGCTAGAAGTTCAACATCCACCCTTATTGCCAATTAATTAGGGACTGGCAGGCTTCCTGGGGCAATGAGCAC
This sequence comes from Podarcis bocagei, assembly GCF_964188305.1. Classification (NCBI taxonomy): domain Eukaryota; kingdom Metazoa; phylum Chordata; class Lepidosauria; order Squamata; family Lacertidae; genus Podarcis; species Podarcis bocagei. The sequence goes on along the minus strand of NC_138138.1, from coordinate 32,036,525 downwards.
ATACCTCCCATAACTCTTCTTGACACCAGAGCAGACAAGCTGCATTCCGTCTTCTGGGCCTGATAACCAACAATGTTGGAGCCTCCGCTATGACCGAGCTGGAAAAGCTCATCCTCCGGTCGAATCCTCCGAAATTGCCTCCTACAATGATTAATGACCTGAGCCTTTGATAAGGCTCCAGGCACGTTCCCTCATTACACAGAGCATACAAAACAGCAGAAGGGTGAGAAATATGAGCTACATTGCTAAGAGTTTTATTTCTAACTACGCAGACAGTAAATACATCCTTTCTCTGTGAAAGCAGAGAGCAACCGGAAAACAAAGGAACAGGAAACCAGTAACATCACATCCGTCTTCCGTCTTCCGTGAGACTTCCAACAGTCTGGAATGTCTGGAATGCAAAACAGAGTCTTGTGTGTGATGGCCTGGGAGTCTGATTCAGAGGCTGAACCAGAGGAATCCCATCCTGCAAAGGAGTCCCCGCCTCCATGGCCGGCTGAGCCAGGGCAGGGCCTTGAATCTGAAGCACCTGCACCTGTGCCGGATCCTCAGGAGCAGACACCAGATGAATCCACTCTGGCTCCGGAGGTAATTGAGGACCCATTGCCTACAGGTGCGCCTCCCCCCCCAGCCCTGTCAGGGGAAGGTGAGCCTCCCCCTGGGTCCAGTAACCCTCCAGCCTCTCCTGAGCTGCAGAGGCTCAGGGCAGAGAGGCGGAGGGAACTGGGTTCTCTCAGGAGGAGTGCTCGCCTTAAGGCCAGGAGAGGCGGGTCACCTGTGGGCCGGGACCGCCTCTGGCCTCAGAGAAGATAAATGCCAGTCAGCCCAGTCCCAGGTTGCAACGTCGTTGGAAACCTGTTTCTGCCAGCACCCAGACCTGTTCTTCCGGAGTTCCTGACCACGCCCGGCTTTCTGCTTTGGACCCCGCTTCGCCTTTGGTGGACAGTCTCCAGACTCTCGACCCAGGACCGGACTCTGACCACGCGTCTCAGTAACCCCCCCCCCCGGGTCCAGCACATTGTGACTCCAAGCATTGCACAGTGACAACACAGAGATACCTAACATCAGTTGGTGCCTCTGGCTAAGGTCCAGTTGCGTGGTTATATTAATAGTTTGCAATCAGATTCCCCAATGTGAGCCACTGTAGGCAATGCAGAGATAGATGGATCAATGGTCTGATTCAGCTTCTTCCATTTCTAATACTGGAGACTCTAAGACAGGGGTCAGCAAACTTTTTCAGCAGGGGGCTGGTCCACTGTCCCTCAGTCCTTGTGGGGGGACGGACTATGTTTTTTTTTGGAATAACCCAGAGATGCATTTTAAATAAAAGCACACATTCTACTCATGTAAAAACACACTGATTCCTGGACCATCCTCAGGCCAGATTTAGAAGGTGATTGGGCCGGATCTGGCCCCCGGGCCTTAGTTTGCCTACCCATGCTCTAACAGGAGATAGAGTGGGTTTTGGTTGTGAATGGTCTGTCACTCTCACAAACTCTTCCACACCCTCTGCTAATTTTATTAGCAAAATGCAGATAAGAGATTTACCAGTAATCCTTCACCTGGACACCTGTAATCCTGTGGTACAGCAGACTGCAGAGAACAAGGCTCCAGGGAAATTATGCTTTTAATAGACTTCTTCTGCCAGTATAGATGGGCTTTCTATGCTTCAAAAGGAGCAGGATAACATTTGTAAGATGTTATGGATCACTGAGTAACAGTGCTGGGAGCAGAAAGTGCAAGAGGAGATACAATAAATCTATGAGGGGAAATGTAAGTCATTTATCTACGTAACTGATCTACTTAATACTTTAGAAAAAGATAGATACATTTCACACTTTCTTAAATTTGCAAAAATATAAATTGCTTTTCTGACTATTTGGATACAGCTTAGGTAGCACAGCAGTGCTGAGGGGTTATATAGAAGCAGGTTAGATGCAGGTTTGGGTTTACTAAATGTATACCTCCCACTAAAATCATCATCATCCTGAAAGTGATTTACTGCTGAACAGTTAAAGCAGCTAGCTTTATTAAAAAAATTGGTCTAATATTTCTATTCACCATAAACCATTGTAGTTTGTAGATATTCTATCTGGTGAGGAATGTAAACTAATGAAACTTCAGACTATTCTAAGAATAGTTGTGGAAAAGTAGTTTAAAATATATGATTTGTAATATATATGGTTCATATATGTTGACCTCACCACTACCTCCTAGTAAGCAGCAACAAGATTCCTGTACTCGGTTCCATTATTGTACTCACTCAAAATATAATCAACAATAATGTAAGATTTTTCTTCATTACAAATCTGCTGGGTGCCCTAAAGTTTTGGGAGTTCAAAGTTCCTGTTCTAATCAAGCAATTAACTAAGTGCACCTTATCCAGCACATGTGTTGACGTTTTTCAGTGTTGTTGTCCATAAAAAGAAGTAGAAAGTTAGGCTGAAATAGAATGTTATTTCGATTCTGATGCCTTAGTGCAGTTTCTAAGCATTGTGTATTCTAAATATGGAAATGATATGGGGAGTCCTCTGCCCTGTAAGTAATATTTTAACCTCATCATCCCCTAAGCCCAAAAGCAGCAAGGATGGCCAAGAGCGTTAGGGTTTATCCTATAGCCATCAAAAGGTTCACTTCTAAGACATATAATTTACTCCCTTGTCTTTCTGTCTTTCCCCCCTCCCACAAATATCTACAAAATAAAGTAGGCATTTGTTTGTAACTGTGTTATATTTCTGCTTTCTTCCAGGGGTGGCAAGCATTATAGTAATTTGTTTATTTTTAATGGATAATCAATCCTCCATTTCTGAATTTCTGCTCCTTGAATTCTCAGAAATCCGGGAACTGCAGATTCTACAATTCCTTTTGTTCCTGATATTATACCTAGCAATTGCATCAGCGAATCTTCTTATCATCTCTGCAGTAGTTTTTGACCATCACTTACATACTCCAATGTACTTCTTCCTAATGATCTTGACCATCCAGGATCTGGGCTCTGTTTCTGCCATTATTCCCAAATCAATGGCCAATTCTCTCAACAATACCAGACACATTTCTTATTCTGGATGTGTGGTTCAATTTTTCTCTTTTGTCTTCTTTGAAATATCTGATGTCTTTCTCCTAACAGTCATGGCATGTGATCAGTATGTAGCCATATGCAATCCGTTACAATATGTTATAGTGATGAACAGGCAAGTCTGTGCACAAGTGGTTGCTGGTGTTTGGTTCATTGGTCTCTGCTTTGGTCTCTTGCACACTGGAGGCACATTTTCAGCCTCATTTTGCTCAAATGTTGTCAATCAATTCTACTGTGATATCCCACAGTTAGTAAAAATTTACTGAGTTAGGTGGCTTTGTCTTCATAATTGTAACATATGTGCTAATCTTCACTGCAGTGCTAAGAATCCGCTCAGCTCAGGGAAGGAAAAAGGCCTTCTCCACCTGCCTTCCACACCTCACTGTATTTTCTGTGTTTATGTTCACGGGGTGGTTTGCCTACCTGAGACCTCCTTCTGATAAACCATCTATTCTGAATTATATATTAACTGCAATATATAGCTTTGTTCCACCCTTGTTGAACCCAGTGATCTATAGCATGAGAAACAAAGATATAAAGGTTGCCTTAGCAAAGCTGTTAGCTTCAGTGTGCTCTTTTTTTGTGTAGCTGTTGATTTTGTGTTCATTTAGTTACCCTTATTTACATGGAAAACAGTTTAAAAATATCTCAACCATTGATATTGCTGATATGGAGGTGGAACTTGGCTATCGAGACTCTTTTATATGGGGAATTTAGGAAGTTTAGTTAGTCCATCTTCCTCCTGTATGACATAAATACCCATCTTCACACATTATGTACTTATGCTAAGTAAATAAAGAAGGGCACAGCAGGGATGAGTATTCTACTTCCACCCTCCAGCATCATTCCCCTAAGCCTCCATGACGTAAATTCCCTGAAGTTGTATTTCCAAGGACTTTCGGGTTGGCGCCTCTGGCAATGGCGGATTTCCTCCAATCGGGAGGAACCCGCTCCGTGAAAAACAGGGTCTGAACCGCCATGGCGAGGCGGAGACCCTTTAAAAACCACAGGCGGGAGAAGCCTGTGGACTTGGGATTCGGCTGGCACCTTTGCGCCTCCCCTACTTGCGGGGAAACCCTGTTTTGGGGATCCGGAGCGACGTGGGGTGAGTGGCGCGGTGCTTTGAATCGACTGCTTTTTTCACGGAGTGAAGCCGCATTGCTGTTGCCGGAGAGCGCTGACTTTTTCCTGTGGACAATTGGGTTTCAAACAACTACTCGTGAGTAAATCGGAAAATTGGATTTTTAAATACTTTAATTCGGCACTGAAGCGGGAGGTCACAAACAGGTCTATTTACGTTTTTGTAAATAGACTGAAGCAAAGACGTTACAAGTAAAGCCTTTGAAAGCTTTTGGCAAAGGATCAAATTTCCACCAGTTTAAAGTTACAAAACCCCCTTGGGAAGCAGGAGAAGAGGGGGGAATTTTGGATCTAGTGAGCCTGCAGGAGAGAGTGAAAAAATCAAATTACCACTGCTCTGAACCTGGGAATGGGCTGCCAGATGACGTTTGGAGAGAGTGCTTTTGACAGAACGGATTTGACAGCTAGCTAAACAAGAGTAAGATACTGTTTCCATTTTCCCTTTCTGCGTTTAAAAAATAAAGAGGAAAAGTAACTGAAATTTTATCTTTAATGTTTGAAATTGTGCTTGAAAGAACTGATACAAGTGGAGACTGTTTCCCTCTAGAGGGAGCTTTTGAAATTGTAACAGGACTGTAACTGGGGAATCTCCAGCTGCAGAAAAGGAGTTTGGGAACCAGAGAGCGACCTTGGACTATTTAAAAATGTTGATAGGAGAGGTCATTGTGACTGTTTTATGTAAGATAAGCTGTTCGCTGGGACAGCTTCACAAGAAGATGGATAATATGACTCTCAAAGTTGATAATTTGGAACAGAAAGTGACCAGCTTGAGTCAAAAAGCAAACACTAACACAGAAATAATTCAGGACTTGGTACAGGAACCCATTTTGGCAGGACAAATGGTGGAGGAGAAGGAGGAGGAGGAGAAGGAGAAGGAGAATGCAGCTGTTGTTCAACATAAAATAATACAAGTGAGAACTGTGTATTTACAGAAGCAAATTGGAGATTATAAATTGAGGCCTTCTATGATTGAATCCAGGAAAAGCCAGACTCCAAGGAATGGATCCCAGTTTCGATTAAAGAAGGAAAGTTGGAAAGAGCCCTCTATGCAGGGATTAACTGACTTTTGGGACATGGAGGAGATTGAGGTTTTGGGGGCCTTTGGAATTGGATGAATTTTGAAATATACCTGGAAATACTTTATGGACTGTAGTTTTAACTATGGAAACTCAGCTGATTTGTTCAGAAGGAAGAAAAGGATTGACAGGTTGGAATTTCCCCGAGATTGGCTCTTTAGCATTAAAGAAAATGAAGAAGACCTGCAGAAGGGACTTGGAAAAGAGTTAAGAGCCTTGGACATAAGATCACCAGGTTGATGGACTTTATGGAATTGACAGAAAGGACTGGCAGAATCCGAAACCTGGGAGAGGAGATGGTGGAAGAAGATTGGAAAATTTAAAGTTTTTATATAGACTTATGGTAAAACTAATGAGTGATAGAAAAATGGTGGAATGATTTTTTATTTTTTTATTTTTTATGGGCTTAACAGAAATGTTATAAGGAGTTAAGCACATATAAGTAATTTAGTTTTAATGGAAAATAAGGTTAAAATAATACGTTATTTACAATATCACAGAAAATGGAGAAAGATGGAAAGGATTTGCTGAAACAATTAATAGAAGCGGAACACAAAAAGGGAGGTGTGAGGAGGTCGAGGAAACAAGGGAACGAAAGATAGAGTATGGAAAAGAGAGGATGTATGTTTTTAAATTGTTTTTGTTTTGGGCAGTGGGGTTTGTTTAGTTTAGCTTAATGTGTCTAGTTTTGAGTTTAGGTTGTGTTTTGTATTGTTTATATATTGTATTGTATTGTATTGTACTGTGTGGTTTCTTTTCTTTTCTTCTCTCTTTTTGTTTTTTTCTCTGTTTTTTCTTCTGTTTTTTCTCTTTTGCTTTTTTCCTCTCTTTTTGTAATCTATAAAAGTAATAAATATTATTTTTTAAAAAAAAATATGAAGTTGTATTTCCAAAACTCAGTGGGGGTGGAGGCAGCAGAGGTGTAGCAAGGTCAGGTGGTACCTGCTGCAGAATTTTTTTGTCACCCCCCTCCCCACATTGATATTATTAAAAGAAGGAAAAATAAGATACAGTTCCAAGTATCATTTTCTGGTTTATTTACTTAACATTGTGAGCATAAGCACTTAAAACTCCCCCCCCCCAACTTTGTTCTCACACGCCACCTCTCCGCCTGTGTGTTCCAGGGTTTGGGTCCTGAGTGGAGGGAGCTTTTGCTTCTCTCCTTCCCTCCCTGCTCCGCTTGTTTGCTCACCTGCCTCCTTCCCGTCCTCTCCCTGCCTGTCGGCCTGCCTCCTCCAGCAGCCCGGGAGTGTGGGGCAATGGCACGCCACACGCCTGCAACTCCCAAGCCTCCCCCGAGCTGTCAAAACAAAGGGGGAAGGCTGCCGGCAAAGCGGCACAGCTCCCCGCTTCCCTCGATGGCTCAGGGTAGGCTTGGGAGTCACGGGCAGGCGGTGCACCGAATGTCACCCCCCTCGGTAGTGACATCTGGGGCAGGCTGCTCCCACCACACACACTTTCCTACACCTCTACTGAACTCATAATCTTCAGATCTTGCTAAGTTTCATCTAGATGTTGAACAGCGTGGGAGACAAGATGAGCAATCTTTCTCAGTACCATCTTTCAGAACTGTGTGTTTCCATGAAGGACTGAAACTGCTGCAAACAAGTAGAGTCTTTCCCAGGCAGGTCCATGAAAACCATATTGTGATGGGTAGTACTGAAAGCTGTTGACAGGCTCAGCAGACCACCAGAGACAGGATTCCCTGGATCTAGTTCCTAGTGTAAATTGTCTAGAGCAGTAACCAAACTGTGGCCTGTGAGCTTCATTCAGGTGGTCTATGCAGTGTTGGTAAAATTAAAATTAAAAAATCATACAGCATCTAGCACAGCACATTATAATTGCTACAACAGGCAGAAAAAACATTAAGTAGCCTGTCAAGCAATATTCAAATGGTTCAAGGGCAAAAAAAATGTTGGGAACCACCAAATCCATTTCAGTACCAAAGTCAGGCCAGAAATCAGATTGAAATTTATCTTGATCCTCCACAAACCTTTGGCAGGGAGACACCCCAAGATAAATTGTTGAGTAGCCAGAAATTATCCAGTATGGTGAGTTCATACAGGGGCCTTTCAACAACAATCTTCTTCAGCAGTTTTCTAGTAGAACTATCCACCCCCTGAAGGTACCATAGCCCATTGGCACACGCTTTTCTCATGCGCTTGGCTAGCTGTCCACTCATGGGTGAGGACTGAGTGTGCAGGTGATTGCCCTAAATACTTTAAGGATCCTGTCCACATCTCCATACAAATTGGAAAGTACATCTGAAACTACTGCTAATGTGGTTTTCAAATTGGAACAGATGTGAGTGATTTTTACCTATGAAAAGCTTTGCAATCTGGTCACAGTGGCTTACTGAGTGCTGGGATGCATGCTTCGCTGATGTGCTCCTATTGCATGCATTTCATTTAAATCTGATACCTGCTACGTTTCTAAACCTTTGGAGGTAAGTCATAATCAAACACACACACACACACACACACACACACATTTAAACTGGGCTTCAAAGATGGCCAGCTTTTTCTTTGCGCCTTTTAATATCTGCATGACTGGGCATATCCCTCCTGATGTTGTTGAACTACAACTTCCAGCATCCCTAACAATTGGCCATGTTGGTTAGGATTTATGGGAGTTGGGAATCCAACATCTGGAGGGCCATCCCTGTATTAAGGAACAGAGCCCCTGTCAACATAGTGCTATGGTAGTAGGGATGCGGGTAGCACTGTGGTCTAAACCACTGAGCCTCTTGGGCTTGCTGATCGTAAGGTTGGTGGTTTGAATCCATGTGACAGGGTGAGCTCCCATTGCTGTGTCCCAGCTCCTGCCAACCTAGCAGTTTGAAAGCACACCATGTATATATGAAAGAAAGCTACAATTTCTTTATTAAACAATGACAGAATACCGGGATCTGATATCAGTCTGTTGTGGTAATGCCCTGAGGAAAGAGGGTCATAATTCCTCTTGAAACAGAATTAAAAAACCATGGAGTCACCACTAAGAAGGCTGATTAATCTCATTTGCAGATGTTGTTGACATCTCTTTGTCTTGGAAGAGTGAAACTGTTGTAGAGTTACAGTGCCTACTGTGGCTGTAGAGACTGATATAGCAGAGGCATTTATTAACAGCAGCTAGAGCAGTAATGGAACTTGGAAAACCTTGCAATTAATGAATATTGATCACTGCTATAATATAGTGTGACAAACAGACATAATGGAAAATCTGTTGTGCGTCAAGGCCCAGGCGCACCCCCCAGGAATAATAAAAACACAATGACACAGAATTTTAGTTTAAAAGTTAATGGGCAAAATTTAGGCCATGACTTTATTGATTACAGAAATCTGAGTGATATTGGCTTAGGCATTGGCAATAAGTATAACTGACTCCTGTCCACCTTGCAGGAAGTCTGAAAGGGTAAACCACCAACCAAGGGAGCTCAATCAATGGCAACCAACTGAAACTCACCCCGGGGTTCCTGTTGGGTCTGGCATGGCCCTAGCCCCTCAAGCATACTTCGGACGAGATCCAGACCCACGGATTCCTCTAACGGAATACCCTTCTACCTGGAGGGGCAGGTGATGGCTTCGCCTCCCCTCCCCCACATCTCACTAAGCCAATGCCTAACCGCCAAACCCTACAAAGTTGTGATGATTGCTAAGAGGTAGGCGAAAACCAAATGGCCAGTGCCAATCCACCAAATAGAAAAATTCCTACCCAGCCCCTGTACCAAAACAGGCGACCAACCGGAGTCCAGAGCAAGGCCAAAGCAGACATTTAAAACTAGGGTGGGTGGGGGGTGTTTGGCAGCATGAAGCCAGATGATGGCCCTGACAATGCGCCACTGCCTTTTAAAGGCCCCCACGACCATGCCACCACTCTCTAATAGGCCAACAGGCCGGTGGCTTGATTGCGGGGCCACTGCAGGCTTGGGATCATCCCCCTCCTCTCCCATGGTTATGGGCAGGATGCCCTGAGCCTGTGCGCAATGTGGACCCTCGAATAGGAGGATCCGATTTGCCAAAAGTGAAAGTGGTGAGGGAAGAGGGGCAAATTTTTTACACTGTATGGTGTCATTTTAATAAATATACAAATGAAACAACACATGGACGGATATGTACGTACAACATATATTGCAATATGGAGTCGATAAGCAGGCACTACTATTATTCTGTGTTTTCCAAGTTGCTTTGTTGAAGAATTCATTTTACTGGCTAATGACAATTAATTCTTATTTTGTAGCATAAAATAATAGGTTTAGTATTCCTGTCATAACCCATTTTTGTTAGTCATATCCTGTTTCATGATTTATGTGCGTACAATTTTGGAATAAGATTTAAAAAGCAAAAAGAGTCACCAGTTCCCCAAACAAAAGAGCCAGGTTTTACATCTATTTCATCAATATCTCCAGCTGAATTATTTTTGAACTGCCTTCCTCACAAATGAAGGTATTTAAGCAAACACAAAATCCACAGTTACATGCAAAAAGAGGACAGTGAAGCTGACAGCTTTGCTAGGGCAACCTGGATATCTTTGTTTCTCATGCTATAGATCACTGGGTTCAACATGGGTGGAACAAAGGTATATATCACAGTTAATGCCAAATCCAGACCAGATGGTGTATCAGAAGGTGGTCTTAGGTAGGCAAACCACCCAGTGAATATAAATACAGAAAATACAGTGAGGTGTGGAAGACAGGTGGAGAAGGCTTTTTGCCTTCCCTGGATGGAGGGGATTCTCAGCACTGCAGTGAAGATTAGTACATATGTTGCAACGATGAAGAAAAAACAGCCTAACTCTATAACTGCACTGATCACAAGAATGACAACTTCAGCTAGATATGAGTCAGAGCAGGAAACCTTTAGTAACTCTGGGATTTCACAGTAGAATTGATTGACAATATTGGAGCAAAACTGTACTGCAAAGGTCCCTCCAGTGTGCAATGTGCCATAGAAAAGACCAGTGATCCAAACACCAGCAACCATTTGTGTGCAGGCTGCCTTATTCATCACCATTTCATATTGTAGTGGTTTGCAAATGGCAACATAGCGATCATATGCCATGACTGTGAGGAGAAAGAAATCGGATCCCACAAAGGAAACAAAACAGAACACTTGAGCCACACATCCAGAATAAGAAATGTATCTAGTATTGTGAAAAGAATTAGCCATTGATTTGGGTATGATGGCAGAAACGGAGCCAAGATCCTGGATGGCCAAATTCATTAGGAAAAAGTACATAGGGGTGTGCAGGTGGTGGTCAAAGACTACTGCAGAGATGATGAGGAGATTCCCTGAGACAATTGCTAGGTACAATATCAGGAACAGAGAGAAGTGTAGAATCTGCTGCTCCCGGACAGCTGAGAATTCAAGAAGGAGAAATCCAGAAATGGAAGACTGATTATCCATGGTTTTTTAAAAAACAAATCACTAAAATCCTTGCAACCTCTGGAACAAAATAGAAAGATAACTGTTAGCATAACTTACTAAGCAAGATTTACTTAATTCAGAAGAGAGTCAAAAAAAGATAAGGGAAATAAGCCACAAGCCTTAGAAGTGAAACTTTCAATACATGAAAACTTTAATGATGTGTTATTACAAGAGATAGTGACTCACCACTGCTTCCTTATCATCAGTGTTCTGCTGCTCATTTAATATGGGTTTACTTTGATCTTCTAAACACTCAGAACCTTGAGCTGTTATTATAGGTTAAACTTCTTTCAGCATTTGAATATGGGCACCTTAACAGTCCCCAAACCTCATTTAGGGTAAAAACAGCCCCACATAACGCTCATTTCATTCAAATTTGATGAGACAGACTGACATATGTCCCATTACTGGTATTTCAAAGGTGTTTTGTGTTAGGCAACTTCCTTTAAAAAAAACTCAGCAATTTTGGGAGTTTCCTTAAACAACACTGTGCTGAAAGTGTGTTGCTCTACAAATGGACAGCCCATAATATCTGTAGCAGCCACAAAGGAAGTTAAGCATGGTTGTATCCTAGCTCCCACACTGTTTAATTTATATATAAATATTGTCCAGAGTTTAACATCCCCAGAGTATCATGCCCCTATATTGGCCACAAAAAACCATCTCTATATTATTATATGCAGATAATGCAGTCTTTCTATCTCAAACAAAAGTGGGCCTAAAAAGATTGATGAGGGCATTCACAGGATACTGCCAAAGAGAACAGTGGGCTGTGAATTACAAGAAAAGGAATGCCATGGTGTTTTCAAGAAACTATAGGGCCCATAGATGGTATATGGTATATGGATAATCAGTTGATCAAAAAAGTTAAAGTTTTTAAATACCTTGGCCTTATTTTTCAGTCAACAGGGTCATGGGGAGCACATCAGAAATATGCAAAGGGGGAGACTTCCGGGTTGACCATTTGCGCCCCCCCCAATCCGTGAAGGAGCCCTTTTAAGGGCTTCGGAACGGGGACGGGGTGCGGCACGGTGCTGAGAGTACTCCCTCATCTGCAGAGTGAAGCCACAAGCCATTATCGGAGAGGGTTGACTTTTTCCTTGGGACATTCGGACTTTAAAACATCAACCCGTGAGTAATACGGAAATTGGAAGTTTAAAGAAAAATTTGTTGGAATCAGGAACGAGCGGGGAAGGGTTAAAAAGGAAGTCCCCCCCCCCTTTGTAAACAATTTAAAGCAAAGGACCTGCTAGCTAAGGTCGAGAGAATTTTCCTTTTCTTTTTTGTAAAAGACCTTAATTTCACGGTTTGATTCTACAAGAATTTTTACTGGAGGATAAAAGATTAATTTGGAGAGCTGAAGTTCTACCCACCCCCACCCCCCCGGACCCAGGATCGCTCCGTGAGAGAGCCAGTTGATGAAATATTGAAGAGCTTGACAGCTGTCAAATTAGCTGTCAAGACAGAAAAAGAGAACTATGTTTTTGTTGCTTCTGCTGGTTATATTTGCTACAATTTGTTGAAAAATTGTTGAAAATAAGGAAGGGCTGATACAAAATAACTTGATCTTTGGACTCGAGCTGAAAAGAATATTAAGGAGCTAAAATCCCCCTAGAGGGACTCAGTGACATTACAGGAATGGCTGGAGGAAGGAAAATCCAGGCTGAATTGGACACAGCATTTGTTCTCTTGGGAAAGTTACAAGGCCAATTTGATGTTTTGGCTACAAATGTTACAACTCTGGACTTAACAGTAAATAACATTCTTGAATCTGATAAGGACTTGAAACAAGAAGCCCATTCAACTGGACAAATAGAGAAACCTGAGAGTTTTGAGAATATGGAGAAGGAGACATATGTCGCCCCTGAAGAAAAGGAAGGAGGAACTGAAATTTTGCAGATGTTAAAGGAGAGCTGTATTTTGAGGCCTGACATGATGGTAATAAAGAAAAGAAAAATCTGATGTGGAAAGCGCGGCCTGAACTGGAGATTGAGAAATGGAGAGATCTTCTTATGTGGAGATCAGAAGACCTAAGGATTACAAATGTGATTAAGGTGGAAGTTAGAGCTTTGGGGATTTTTGGATTTGAAAGGAACAAGAAACAAGAATTGGAACACCCCATAGGCTCTACTCTTAAGTATGGAGGCCTAGCTGGAAGAAACATGGTTCCTGTTGGGCCGGAGCTTCTCCAAGATTTGGTGTTTTACATTAAGGACTATCAAAAAGACTGGCAGAGAGGAACTGAGAGAGAATTAAGGGCTTCGGACGTGAGATCTCCAGGCTGATAGTAGATTAAGACTGATGGATACTTTTGGGGGCTGAAGCCGGGAAAGGGGGGGGTGGAGTTTGGGAATCCAAAGGGTTCATAACTACAATTTATTTTGTTTTTACTTTGTTTGTTATTGGTATGTAAAATGGGAAATTCGTGGAAGGGAACTTTGGCCGACCTTAGGAAAAAACGTCTTAAGAATAAGAATCGATGTATAAGTTCGAGGTTTAAGTTTGGATACGGTAAAATTGGATTTTTAAAATGAACTAAATTAAATGAAAATAAGGTTTGCAAAAATAAATCTAAGATAAACTATTAAGTTAAAGTTGAGAAATAAGTAATAAGAATTTGCTGAGCTAATAATTAGAATTGGAACACAAGAAGGGGAGGTGTGAGGAGGTCTGAGAAACAAGTTAAAAGAAAATAAGCAATTGAAATTCTACGTGTTTTTAATCGTGTTTTAAGTTTGGAAGTAAGTGATAAGAAAATAAGAGATTGAAATTATACCTTTTTGTGTTTTGTTTGTACTATTGTGTATTACTGTTCTTTCTTTTTATATATAATTTTTGAAACCTTAATAAATATCTTTTTTTTAAAAAAAGAAATATGCAAAGGGGAAAAAAGTCTCAAAGCACCAAAATTCTGACACACATTTTCTGTACAAAAGTTGGCAATCACATACCATCAGCACTTGAAGTGTTTAAAGCTAAACCCCTAGCACAGTTATTATATGGGGCTCAGATTTGCCCAGGCGCTCTCCTTGGATCTACACAAGCTGTTCAGTCTAAGTTCTTAAGGCAATTTTTTCCTGTTCCATCCTGTGTTCCAAATGCTCCATTGAGCTTAGAGGCTAATCTCCTCTCTGTTGAATTATAGATTTGGTGCAGGACATTTAGTTATTGGCTTTGACTAAATTTAAACCCCACCGTCCTACTACCCTTAGTATCACAAGATTGCCATGAGAGCGTCTGGATTTAAATTGTCAACCCAAAGCTTTACTTTTCTGGTTTTTCATCACAACAGTTATTAATTAAAAAGCTCAACAACTCTATGCATACACTTCATGCACACGCACACACACGTATTCTCCCCCTCACAAACAGGCATTTCCTACACTGATTGTAACAGAACAAAATAGTAAGAACAGCGAGGCAAGACTTTGTTCACAGGACTGTTGCTGGGCCATTCAAACCATTCAGGCTTTACCAGTTCTTAGCTGCACTGCCATATTGGCTGAATGGTGAAGTAAAAATAAGCAATGTAAATGAGAGCAGATTATAGGTTTAAAACACAAACTTCAGTTTAAGTATAGAGGTAAGCCACATACAAATTTACAATGCGCTACAAAGCAGAAACCTGCAAACTAAGTTTCTTACATAGCCTATGCACTGTGTAAGCAGTAAGCATGTTCTACAACAGGGATGAGGAATTTGTGACCCTCCAGATCTTGTTGGATGGACTCCCATCATTGCCAACCAGCATGGTCAGGAATTATGAGCATCGTAATCTAGAAACACCTGGAGTTTCACAGGTTCCTCAGCTCTGTATTACAGTCTTGCATATTATGCTCCCTTACAATTTAGCCCATGTGCCCCTACTTTTTCCTTTGATCATCCCAGCATAATTCCCTACTTCTTTTGATTGAAGACATCCCTGAATAACTTTGACACATGTACTGGATAACATGTACCTTTCATTAAATGCTTCATTAAAGCAAGAACTTTGAGATCTCAAAAGTTTATGAACACCCATCATTTGTGTAACAAACCCTGCAGTATTGTTGAAGTGTACAGTGTGTTTTGATTGAGCACACACATGGCACCAAAAGCAGGATGTTTACACTTGGATAAAAAACATCTATTACACAGCCATTCTTCACCAGAATATCCTGAAATTTAATTACATTGTATATTCACTAATTGTCTTGATTTATGATTAACAGAATTATTAAGGCTGTAATGACAGAATGTTAAAAAGCTAGCTGCTCTACCAGCCCAGTAGTAACCTGTAAATAGCATCAAAAGATCATATTATTATTGAGAAACAATGTATAAATTTAATAAATCTAATCTAAATCTAAGCTGTTTCTGCTGTACAAACCCTCTGTATTTCTGCAGTACCTAAAATGTGCAGTATATATCTGCCATTTTCTAAAGTATTAAGTAGATAAATGACTTACATTTATTCCATAGATTTCTATTGGCTTCTCATGCACTTTCTGCTCCCAGAACTAAGTGTTTCCCAGTGTGCTAAGATGCATTATAAGTGTTCCCCTGCTCTTGTTGAGGCAGGAAAATCATATCTTTACTGGCAGTAAGAGTTTAACACAACCATCAGGAGGTGGTTTATTAATATGATCTTAATTTCCCTGAGGACTTAGCCTCAGCAAGCCACTTCAAGCCATGACTGCAGGTGTGTAGAAAAATTAGTTTTACAATCTATGTTTTCCTAACGTAATTAAGAGAAACTTTATCTATAGGAGTTTCTGACAATGGCATAGCATTCAAAATAATCAATATTGCATACAGTGACTCATAGACAATATACAGGGTTTAAGATGGGGATCTTTTCTAGTCAACTTCTAGATGCTGAGGAACCTGAGACCTGCTGAATAAAAAGCATGTGGCCGACCATTGAGCTATGGATTAAGATGGCATGCGTAGGAAATCTGATTATAAACTATTCATATCATTGCTTTACTGGTCTCGAGCATTTGCCTTTGCAACTATTTGTTGTAAGATTTGAGGCTACTACTGTTACAGAAAGGTTACAGAAAGGTTTCAGTAATGGGTGATAATGGCAGCTTGTGGAAAAACAAAAATGTTGTGGCCATTTTGGTTTTGCAATGCAAGTTAATGGAATTTCTAGCTTCATAAAACACTGGAAGAAAAAAAGTGCCCTGCAGGACACCATAACAACTCTGAACATTACCTTGCAAGTAGAAATGTTGCCACTGTGACAGTGCCCATGATAGCCTCCCACAGAGCTGGTTCAGTAGAACACCATGTTCAATAATATCAAAAGCTGTTGAGAGATCTAGTAGGACAGCCAGGTTACACTTCCCGTCTCTACCTCGGACACATAAGATATTAGACACCTCAAATGGAACTGTCACAGTTGTGGCATTCAAGTGCTCTATGAAGTTGACTGAGATTACTCTCAAAGTATTAAGCAGACCATTCACAGTTGGCCTCCACATGCTCCAGAGCCCCATCCCTCATATCTGATGTGACTGCTCCGTGATTTCAGTCATGGGATTTTTGTCTATCACATGACGGTGTATGTTTTGACTCCACAGAGTGGGAAGTGATGAAGACAGGATGTTTGTATTACTGTGTTCCGTGAAGTGGGACTATTGTCCTTTGTTCTTTTTCTCTTTGCTGTCTGATGCTAGAGAGAAGGAGCCATGTTGCAGTGCTCTGTGTGTGTTTATATGTAAATAAAGTAGACTAGCCAAAATGCTGAGTTGCTGAGGTCTGTTACGCAAACTGCAAACACTCTGAGGATCCCTAAGTGTGCCGATGACTATTGGCATCGGTCACTGTGATGTTCAGGCAGAAGAAAGCTCCTGAATTCAGCTCCTGAATGATAGACCAGGAGGGAGAGAACATGCCAGTCAGGCATGTGTCTGCCAGGGTCATACTCAAGTGTAGGACGAGCTCCTGACAGTGACAAGCCTCTGGACCTCATGGAAAATCTCAGCTGGAACAGTGGGAATATATGTGGATTAAAGGGCTAAAATTTACATTGTGTTATTATACCACTTTAAACAGTCAAATAATTCTGGGAGCTGTAGTTTGTTAGGACTGCTGAGAGTTGTTAGGAGACCCATATTCCCTTCACAAAGTTTGAACTCTAAAAGTGGTTAAACAAGCCCTATTTCCAGGGAAATGTGGAAATTGTAGCTATGTGATGATTGCTTAGTGGTCTGATACTGTTTTAAATGTATAGTGCAAATAAATGTAATGAATTGATAAATAAATAAATGTTCGTGTGCATACATTCATTATCTATTAATTATATTTTCAGAAATAGCGGAAAATCTATTTTCCTTGGGGGAGTTCTTTGCCCAGTTGTGTTGAACTCTTGGGAGCATGTGCCAGGGAACACAAAAAACATAACAATATAGTGGCAATTTTGTACTGCCAATGAAAACAGACTTTTCACTGCCTTGGAGGGTGGGAGGCAATGGAGCGGGGTGAGAGAATATAAATAAAATTTCATCTGTGCCCGTATGGATAGATGGACATCTAAAGACAACAGAGAGGAAGACACATCATAATTTGGGAGGAAAAGTTGACATGAAGAAAAATAGTAAGTTATTAATATCATTTTACCTTGAATGACTGGACATGTATGTCTTTTTTAACTAACTAACTAACTAACTAACTAACTAGTCATCAAATCCCTACATTTCTTCTCTTGGAATGATTGTCCCACTTAAATCAGAGCATGTGATTTGCCTATAGAGGAACTGCTAATGGGATACTTTCATTTGGCAAGGTAAACAGTACTATAATCTGAAAACCAAAAATGAGATGCTGGCTCTTACACTGATTAATTCTATTTCCTACAACATGCAGTATTCAGATCATTTCCAGAGGGTAGTCATATGTCATCCATTCAAGTGGAAACATATTAATCTGCATTATTTAAGAGACTTTATTATAGCCTGTGGTGACAACAATCCAACCTTAAGGAACTACTTATGGGTTTATTTTATGTTATCCTGAAAGTTTGTGACCAACTGAGGGACTCTTTATAGAACATTCATTAGAATTATACAAGCAAAATTTAACTGAGTACAAAGTCTAAGCTCTCAGAATTCTCCATTCCATTTTGCATGAATGGGGAGGGAAGCTGCTTCTCTTCTTCGTACTCTTTGAATACATCCTACTCTACATCTTTACTAAGACTGGGAAGGGAGACATAGCAATAGTCTTTATGTAATGCCAATATTCCCTTTATTGTGTGAAAGGGAAACAAGAACAACCTGAGACCTACAGTGTTTCTCTGGGAACTGAGCATCATTAAAAACTGTTTGGGAATACATAGCAAAATACATCAGAAACACGTATTTTATTTCAAGCTCTATTTTGGGCTAAGAATCTCCATACCCTTTTGATAATGAAACAGCATCTCCTAAACAGCTCAAATAAAGTGAACATTTTAGTGAACCATAGTGCTACAGTGCATGTTGGGAAGCTACACTAACAATATAATACAATGTGATGCACAGAGGCCCCATTGTTGCTGAAAAGCAGAAAGGCAGAACATGGTAGGGCCAACTCAGGTGGCAGAAAAAGGCATTGTGCGGGCTCCTTAGTCTTGTAGAGTGGTGGCTTGAAATACATGGTTCCAATACATGGGTCAAATTTTCAGGGTACCCTGTTAAAGAGATTCAGGGAGAATGTATTGCGTGGACAGGCGGAGTCCCCAGATCCTGCACGGTCCCCCCCGTCATGTGGAATAATGACTCAAGACAACGTGCTATGGGATTAAATTGGCCACAACTTTATTAAATTTCAAATGTGGGTAGACCTTGGCTCAGGCATTGGGCGTTCTCCCTCCCTGGTCCCCAGCCGGGGACCTAGGGAGCATCAGGGTTATCCAGTGTGGGGGGGGATGGGCCAGCTCTGGAGAACATATGTTCAAGCAGAGATGGCCGCCCCCGTAACGCCGCCGCCGCAGGAGAGAGCAATGACGACCTTTCGGTGTACGGCCAAAGCCTCCCTTCAGAAAACCCCTTTAACGGGGAACCCTGGTATCGTCGCCGCACACCTGAGGGAAGGCAAAGCCAAGCCTATGCTGTTGGGGCCACTCCAGATCTAGGGGCTGCACGCGCCCATGCAAAGGGCGCCCCCCGTTTTAAGCGGGGAGCGGTCATTCTTTCTGAATGCCCAGATGGGTGTCAACCAGCCATAGAACTCCCTAAGATGGTGTTCTGGAGGGATCTTCAAGAAATGATACACCTCATAGGGTGATCCTAAAACCCAGCATCAACACTGAAGGAATAATCTCCTGTGGGTTGGGTGATTCAGGATGTACAACCAATTCCTTTGTGAAAACTTACTGCTAGCTCTAATCAATAAACTTCTCCTTCATGAAGCCCATCCCTCAGTGGCCAAGGCTCACCACATGGGCCCTCAAAATATCCATAAGCCACAAAGAAAAGCTAGATGATTTAGTGTTGAACATATGCTAGTTATAAATTTAGTGTGACAGGTTCTAATTGTGTGTTCATAAATGGTTTTATATTTATTCATTAAAGCACTTCAAACTGAATTAAATACAGAGTTGTTGTTTTCTTCCAGGGTTGCCATGCTACTTAACATTAAGTGAAAAATGGATAATCAAACATCAGTCTCTGAGTTTCTTCTCTTGGAATTCTCAGAAGTTCGGGAACTGCAGATGCTACACTTCTTTCTCTTCCTTGGAATGTTCTTAGCAACTGTGACAGGGAATCTTCTCATAATCTTCGCAGTAGCTTTCGACCACCGCTTGCACACCCCAATGTACTTCTTTCTGGTGAATTTGGCAATGCAGGACCTTGGCTCTGTTTCAGTTATTATTCCTAAATCCATGGCCAATTCCCTCATGAACACAAGGCACATTTCATATTTTGGATGTGTTTTTCAGGTCCTCTTGTTCTTCCTCTTTGTTGGATGTGATGTTTACCTCCTTACAGTCATGGCATATGATCGGTACGTTGCCATTTGTGATCCCCTGCAATATGAAATGATAATGAACAGGAGAGCTTGCACCCAAATGGTTGCTGGTGTGTGGTTTGGTGGTCTTCTAAATGCAGCTTTAAACACCGGTGGAACGTTTTCAATGCCCTTCTGTTCCAATGTTGTCAATCAGTTCTTCTGTGAAATCCCACAGTTACTTAAGCTTGTGTGTTCTGACTTGTACCTAATTGAAATTGGAATTGTTATGCTTAGTACTACTATTGGGTTTGGCTGCTTCATTTTCATCATTGTTACTTATGTACACATCTTCAGTGCTGTTCTGAAAATCCCTTCAGCTGAAGGAAGAAGAAAGGCCTTCTCAACTTGTCTACCCCACCTCATTGTCTTATCCACATTTTTCCTTACAGCAGGCTTTGCTTACCTCAGACCCACCTCTAACATTGCCACACAACTGGATTTGGTGTTTACTATACTATATTCCATGGTTCCACCCATGCTGAATCCAGTAATTTACAGCATCAGAAATAAGGACCTCAAGGCTGCCCTGGCAAAACTTGTAGGTCTGAGGTAATCTTTTAAAAAATGCTTTCTCTGTTGCTTTCTTTAAGCAATGGTTTGGTTTGTACTTTTTTGTCTTATTATTTTATAGAGAAAAGAATAAGTGATGCTTGGGATTAAATCTACTATGGACCTTTTGGGGTAATAGTGGGGGAGTGGGGCTAGATTGAATCCTAAACTCATTCAGCTCAGTTACATGGTCTAGCCCCCTATGTAGAAGACTATTTGAAAGGTGTGCTTTCCTTCTGTCAGGCTTAGGCAGAGTAGCAGCCCAGCCTTGCTGCTGAATGGTGTTTGGCTCTAGTGTAACATTACACTGGCTTAACATATACCAGTTTCCTTCAAATGAACTTCATGTGCATAGGATTGCTATCTTTGTATATCCTTTCACAGAGAGAATTTAGCAGTTTAACTTAAAAAAGAGTAATACCCAATTTAAGGGCTTCTCCCCACTTCTACTTGTCCCCTGCTTAGAAATCACAGGTCTGAGCAGCTTTCTGGGTCCAAGCAGTTTTGCCTTTGTTCTGCCTCTTTCTTCCAGAAAACCCGCTCTTCTGTGCTAAATTGGAATGAACAGAAAATCCACGCAAAACCTGACTGCTATTTGTTCCAATTCAGTGCTCAAGATAGGATTTTTTTTCCAACTCTACTGATGTAATCTGTAGCAGCAATTTACCAAAATCCATTCCTCCATACTAAGATCCTTTTGTAACTCCCTAGCTCATTTCCTCATAAATGGTCCTCTTTGGGTATCAAATTAAATAATTATAAATATCACCTATTCAACCTGTATCATTTGCTGATGTTAATAAAATTCCAAATTTTGGTTCAGCTCTTTACTCTCCATATTTTCATTAAGTACAATAATGCAACCCTTCTATATATATATTTCCCATCAGTCTGGAGATTTCAGCAAATGGTTTCACATCTTTTATAGTAACTACTTTTGTGTCCAATTCTGTTTGGAACCATGGTGGCCAATCTCTGAGCAAACCATATGTATGTATGAAAAAATATTGTGAAATGGTTATGTATGTTGCAAAAGGTCTGGACACATTCCACCCCCCCTTATTTTTCACCACTGCTACACACCACCCCAATATCCCCAAACATTGTGGGATGCAAGGAGTTCTGGGCAGTTACCCAAGGTCTGTGTTTCTTTTTTGGACAATGAGGCATAATGGAGACTCAGGTGTCTTTAATATATATGGTTTATTTATACATGTCTACAACCTGAGCCTAGATGGAGACGTTCAATGCATTACAATCCAAGAGGATTACTTGCTTCTCCCACAGGCACAGCAGGCTTGCATCTGCCATGTTCTCTTTCTTTTTATTACAGCCTTTCACAGTCAACCCACATGATGCTCTTTGGGGCCCCTGCTTCCTCCTTGTTGCTACTAACTCAAAGAAAAATTATACATCTCTGAGCCTTGTCATTTAAACTGAAATTCTACACCCTTTAAACCCTTTTGTCTCTGCCCATTAAAACACAGCGGAAGGAAGGGCCGAAGCCCCACCCCAAACCTCCCCAACTCGCCAAGTCTTCACCCTTTTGATGGCTGCACAATCAAAAGGCAACCAGGGCTGGGGTGGATGCAACTTTACCAAGATCAATCTGCACATGTCTACACAATATAGGCTTGGTAGTTAATCACTGTCATCAATTCTCCCTGTTTTTTTAAAAGATCCTCACAGAAGAGCAAATTATTAATTTCCCACCTTTTATTTTGGCTGTGTCTGAGTAGGCATAATCAGCTAGCCCACAAATCTTAAGACTAGAGAATGTGCTTCCCAAGTGTAAAGAAAATTTATGGGCCAAAGACATCCCAAGTTAGGCCATGTTCAACAGAATTAAGTAAGTTTTTTTTAACTTATTATTTTGTGTAAATTGCATATACAAACATATATGGTAAATAAGAACAAAATACATCATTTCAGGAAAGTGCATATAAAATGTCTATTTGAGTAGTGTACTTTAGAAAATATATACAATTTCAATGTGCTTCTTTTTTGCACATTTGTTGTTGTTGCTGGTGTTGGCATCCATCTGTCTGGAGAGAAAATGGGATGAAGTCAAACTACTGCAGAATCATAATGCCTTTGAAAATTTAAAGCATTAAAAACTTTTTCTGTCTACTCAGAAGACCTGTTGGACTCAATTGGTCTTACTCCAAGCAAGATCCCATCTGCATCATGCAATTAAAGCAGTATTATACAACTTTTAACAGTTATAGATTCACCCAAAGAATCTGGGGAGCTGTAGTTTGTTAGGGGTCCTAAGGGTTGTTAGGATACCCCTATTACCTCCACAGAATTTAAACTCTGATAGTGGTTTAACAATACGTATTTCCAGGGAAATCTGGGAATTGTAGCTGTGTGGTGATAGTTTAGTGGTATGATACTGTTTTAAATAGATAGTTCAAAAGGGGCCTAAATGTGTATAGAACATCATCCTGGTCAATAACATGCAACGATTAATCTAAAAGCACAAATTCAAAAACTAAAACCAGCTAAATCTTCATCATTTAAAAACTATCAGAGAAGGACTTAATATTCTGTTACTGGATTATGTGATTTTTAAATCATTTAAATTGTTCATTGCTCAGAGAACCCCAGTTATAACTTATGGATGGATAATAAATGTAATGAATTGATAAATAAATAAATGTACTTTCAAAGACATTCATTATCTTAATTATATTTTCAGAAATAGCAGAAAATCTATCTTTCTTGGGGGAGTTCTTTGCCCAGTTGTGTTGAACTCTTGAGAGCATGTGCCAGTGAACACAACAAACGTAATAACATAGTGGCAATCTTGTATTGCCAATGAAAACAGACTTTTGACTGCCTTGGAGGGTGGGAGGCAATGGTACAGGGTAAGAGAACATACATAAAATTTCAGCTGTGCCTGTATGGATAGATGATCATCTAAAGACAACAGAGAGGAAGACGCATCATCATTTGGAGAAAAAAAACTGACATGAAGAAAGATAGTAAGTTATTTATATCATTTTACCTTGAATGACTGGACATGTATGTCTTTCTTTAACTAACTAACTAGTCATCAAATCCCTATATTTTCCTCTTGAAATGATTGTCCCATTTAAGTCAAAGCATGTGAGCTGCCTATAGAGGAACTGCTAATGGGATACTTTCATTTGGCAATGTAAATAGTATTATAATCTAAGAACCAAATATGAGATCATGGCTCTTACACGGATTAAATCTATTTCCTACAACATGCAGTATTCAGATCATTTCCAGAGGGTAGTCATATGTCATCCATTCAAGTGGAAACACATTCATTGCATTGATAAAAAGATTTTACTATAACTATTGGTGACTACAATCCAAACTTAAGAAGAACTACATATGTGTTTATTTTATGTTATCCTGAAAGTTTGTGACCAACTGAGGGGCCTTTTATAGACCTTTAACCAGATTTATATAAGCAAAATTTAATTGAGTACAAAGTTGAAGCTCTCAGAATCCTCATTCATTTTGCATGAATGGAGAGGAAAGCTACTTGTTCTCTTGGTACTCTTTGACTACATCCTCCTCTACATCTGAGGTAAGACCGGGAAGAGAGACATAGCAAACTTAAAGACATAGACATAGCCTTTAAGTAATACCCATATTCCATTCATTGTGTGAAAGGGAAACAAGAACAACCTGAGACCTACAGTGCTTCTCTGGGAACTGAGCATCCTTAAAAACTGTTTGGGAATACATAGCAAAATACACCAGCAAACAGTTGTTTTATTTCAAGCTGTATTTTGGGCTAAGAATATCCGGTACCCTTTAGATAATGAAATAGCATCTCCCAAACAGCCCAAATGAAACGAACATTTTACTGAACCATACTGCTACAATGCATGTTGGGAAGCTTTCAAGGAGTTGGAGATGAAGTTTATAAGTGTTCCATGTTTCACAAGCATACAGTAAGGTTGGTAGTACAATAGCTTTGTAAACAAGCATTTTAGTTTCCCTACAAATGTCCCAGTCCTCAAACACTCTGCATTTCAATCTGGAGAAAGCTGCGCTCACTGAGCTCAGGCGATACTGAATGTTGGCATCAATGTCGGTCCTTGTGGAAAGATAACTGCCCAGGTAGGAGAACTGAACGACCCTTTCCAACGTTAAACCATTGAGTTTGATTTGTGGCATTGCAGAGTGGTTATTTTGTGCTTGTTGGTGCAGCACTTTGTTTTTTGGGATGTTGAGCAACAGGCCAACCTTTTTGTTAGCTTCTAATTGTAGGATTCTAATTGTGTCTTCATAGAGGATTTGATGTTTATTCATTAAAGCACTTCAAACTGAATTAAATAAAGAGTTGTTGTTTTCTTCCAGGGTTGCCATGCTACTTAACATTAAGTAAAAAATGGATAATCAAACATCAGTGTCTGACTTTCTTCTCTTGGGATTCTCAGAAGTTCGGGAGCTGCAGATGCTACACTTCTTTCTCTTCCTTGGAATGTTCTTAGCAACTGTGACAGGGAATCTTCTCATAATCTTCGCAGTAGCTTTCGACCACCGCTTGCACACCCCAATGTACTTCTTTCTGGTGAATTTGGCAATGCAGGACGTTGGCTCTGTTTCAGTTATTATTCCCAAATCCATGGTCAATTCCCTCATGAACACAAGGCACATTTCATATTTTGGATGTGTTGTTCAAGTCCTTTCATTTCTCTTCTTTGTTGGATGTGATGTTTTCCTCCTTACAGTCATGGCATATGATCGGTACGTTGCCATTTGTGATCCCCTGCAATATGAAATGGTAATGAACAGGAGAGCTTGCACCCAAATGGTTGCTGGTGTGTGGGTTGGCGGCCTTCTGCATGCAGTTTTAAACACCAGTGGAACGTTTTCAATACTATTCTGCTCCAATGTTGTCAGTCAGTTCTTCTGTGAAATCCCACAGTTACTTAAGCTTGCGTGTTCTGACTTGTACCTAATTGAAATTGGAATTCTTATGTTTAGTTTTACAATTGGGGTTGGCTGTTTCATTTTCATCATTGTTACTTATGTGCACATCTTCAGTGCTGTTCTGAAAATCCCTTCAGCCCAGGGAAGAAGAAAGGCCTTCTCAACTTGTCTACCCCACCTCATTGTCTTCTCCACATTTTTACTTACAGTATGCTTTGCTTACCTCAGGCCCACCTCTAACACTGCCCCACAAATGGATTTGATATTTACTATAATATATTCCATGGTTCCTCCCATGCTGAATCCAGTAATTTACAGCATGAGAAATAAGGACCTCAAGGCTGCCCTGGCAAAACTTTTAGGTCTGAGCCTGAGGTAATCTTTTAAAAATGTTTTCTCTGTTGTTTTCTTTAAGCAATGGTTTGGTTTGTATTTTCTTTACATATTATTTTATACAGAAAGGGGATAAGCTGTACTTGACTTTAAATCTAAGGTGGATCTCATGTTCTTCCCCAAGATTCATACTCTGATCACCCTAATGTCACGTGGAGGTTAAATTTTTCTTTTTCTTTTTTAATAATTCCATTTTGATTATGTTTTCAGCACCAATGAATATCCCTCAAAGTGCATTAAAACAAATAAAATATCTAAATAAGAAAATAACTTAAGAGGGGCAATCCTACAGCAAGATCTTCAGGGATAAGCATTGGGATTTAGTTTATCTCTGGTTTGGTCAATTGTTTTTCAGCATTTAGTTCCTGACCCCAGCTCTGTTGAAGACACACCAGTATAAAATGCTCAGCCAACTGAGTGGAAGCTGGTTGAGCTGTGGGTGGCATAAATTTCAAAAAAAGGGCTGTTCCAGAAACATGGTTGGGGTAGGACTGGTGGAGGTGGGCTAGGCTGTATTTTAAGCCTATTTGCTCAGTCTCATGGCCTGGCAGCTGGCATAGAAAACTGTTTGAAAAGTAAGTCCAAATTGAGGGTAATCAGGGGGAATGGCAGAAGCAGGACCAGGTGGGGGGAGTGCTTAGGCTATATCCTAAGCCTATTCAACTAGGTCATGTAACCTGGTTTAGAGCACTCTCATTTTAAAACAATCATTTTTAATTAAATCCTTACAGCATATTACAACATCACACAAACATACAATATCCCACCCTAACCAAGATGATAAAGTTTGGGCAATACATCAGAAATAACAGCCAAATACGATATAAGTTCTCATCCATTAAAACATTCGCACACAGGGTAATATACAGATTATTATAATCAAAAGTTTTTATAGTGTCAAAGGAGCCCTCTGTTTTAATTTTTAGCCATATATTTAATAAAACCTTTCCAATCAGTTGCAATTGAATCATTATGCTTCAGTCTTTGTGCCAATTTTATTTTATTGCTCTCTTTTTTCCTCAAGTGCTACTTGCCCTAATTTGTTTCACCTTCTCGTATATTGTTATTATGAGCCTGGCTCCTAGACAACCTTTGAGGGGTGTGAAGCTAGTGTTATTTCCTGCCAAAGTTTAAGAAGCAGTGCCAGGTCTGGACATTAGAGGTGTTTGTCGAGGGACTGATTTTATTTCAACAAATCCTTCCAGAACTGAACCACTTCCCACATCTCCACCACATATGCTGATTTGAGCAAACATTCCACAAGGTGATCAGCAGTTCGCTGAATAAGGAAAGTATGGGCTAAATGTATAACCATGAGATATCCCTCTCAAGTACTACTTCTTTTGTCAAGGCTGAGGCAGATTTTAAAGGAAGTTTCAGTTTCCCCCACACTGAAGTCCAGACACACTGAAGTTGGAAAATTGCCAGACTTCAGAACTCTTATCAGTTGCAGGACTTTGTGAGCAACTGAACTAAAGACTTGGCTGTGGACTTTAACACAGCAAAGACTTTGAAAGAAAGAACCCTGTCTGGGCTCAGAGAGTGAAGACAACTTGTAGCATCTGTAAATAGTGTATGTATAGTAGTGCATGTTGGTGTTTGCCTAGTGAAGACCACTCTGCTAAATGGCTGTTTTCTGTGGTGAGTTTTACTGCTTGTCTGAGCTTCCGCAGCACATGCACCCAACACCCCAACAGCCTGCCCTTGGCCAGTGCAGATAGGTAAATCATAGAGTTGGAAGGGACCCTAAGGGTTATCTACTCCAACCCCCTTCAATGCATTCATGACAGATGTCCATCCAACTTCTGCTTAAATGATCATGATAAAGTAAAGATTGACAGTGTGTTTATCTAAACTACTGTAGCAAATAAAAAATTTCTTTTTTAAGAAATTGGTTTATGGATATTATACTAAAAAAGCAACAACAATGGTCTTATGCATCTTTGTTTGTATATGGTTTTGGCATTTTAGGTATGGCCTTTTTTTAAGCAAATGGATTATACATTTTCTAAATAAATATAAGGTATTTATATACTTCTATTTCCTAGGGAAGGTGCGGGCAATCTAACCAATCAATATTAGCTTACAGCCATGGCATATTCATAGTGAAGCAATAGTAAGTCTGCCTCAGGGTAGACCTAGTAGCCTGGTAGAAAATTGAAACATAGATCTGCATTTATGAGCATGCTCAGAACTGTTTCCTTGAAGGCCAATCCTCCATAGAACTCTGAGCACTTCTGGTAACCAAAGAAGCAAAAATGAGTGTTTCCTACTTTAAAATTTTTGTGGTGTTGTTTTTTTAAAAAATGTTTTGTTTAGCATTTAATACCTGTTTTGTGAATTTGTTAAAGAAAGAGAGACAGAGAGTGGCCAAACAAGCAGCTTTGGACACAGTGTGAGTCCATTGGGCACAGCATGAGTCCATTTCAACTGACATTCATCAGTTATTCAGTTCAGTGGTTTTCAACCAGTGTGCCATGGCACCCTGGGGTGCCTTGAATGATGGTCAGGGGTACTGCAGGCAACACGGGCCTCCATCCCTCTTTTGTTCTCTCCCTTCTCATGGCAGCAGCTGCCTGGAAGACTCTCAAGGAGAGTGGAGAGATGAGGAGGCTGACGGAAAACTCCACAAGGGTGAGTGTGACTGTTTTGTGGGGAAACGCCCTCCGAGCTTCAGAAGCCGAGTTATGTCACAGCCCCTCACCCCTTTTCAAACACCCTCCATCTGGACAGCTGTCGCCACTGCCCCTGGTCTCTGAGCTGCCCTCCCACCTAAAAGATAGGTGCCTTCTCACACTGCCCCATAGGGTCCTGTGAAGAGAAAGACCCCAGCCTTAGCAACCCAACAGGGATTGGCCAAAGGTGAATGTGAGGCCAACATCTTCCTTACTTTGGGAGGCAGCAGTGGGTGCCACCAGGCCTGCATGGCAGAAAGCCTCCCTTTTGGTGAAGGACACTGAACTCCCAGGCAGGCATTGTACACAATAAGCACAAGAAAGACCCGTGTGCTTGCTGCCTGCCCGGCCTCTCATTTGTCCATCCACTCCCAAGAGCAAGGCGTGGCAGACTGGCTGGCTGGGCTACCTCAACTACTTGCTTGCTTACTCCAAGACCACCTCAGTTTCTGGCAACCAGCACCCCTTGGCCAACCCCAGAGGACCATTTGCATGGGGAGCTTGTAGCCAGAGCTGCTGCAACAAACAGCCATGCAAGCCTATGGGAGGCAGAGATGTGAGCAGGCATCAGAGGAGGGAGGGAAGAAAAGAGGGATGGAGGCCATGGTTGCCTGCAGCACCCCTGACCATCATTCAAGGCACCTAAGGGTGCCACGGCACACTGGATGAAAACCACTGGTGTAAAAGATTTCAGTCTTAGATGTGTCAGACTTCTTTGAAGTCTCTCAGCCCCACTCACCTCACAGAGTGTTTGTTGTGGGGAAGGAAGGGAAAAGAGAATGTTAGCCACTTTGAGACTCCTTCGGGTAGTGATAAAGCGGGATATCAAATCCAAACTCCTCCTCCTCCTCCTCCTCCTCCTCCTCCTCCTCCTCCTCCTCCTCTTCATCATTTAAGCAGCCACTGCCAGCAACCCACCACACACACATAGAGAAAAGTGATTTAGGAACTCCTAAAAAACCCCTCTGGTGCAAGCCTCTAAGCAGAACTTTGGATCATAGTCATGATAAACATAACTGAATCTCAACCCTCAAAATAAACATCTGATTCACAGCTGCTGAGCTGTAGAAGGCTTGTGAGAATTAAACCTTCTGGGTATAATTAGTAACGAGACATTGATAAAGCTCATTGCTAACCATTTCACCCCTTTGTTGAATAGCTTAGTTTCCAATATCTGCCCTTCAGTGATAGAGATTACATTGGTTGGAATGAGTCTCGATGACAGGGAGGCCAGTCAGAGATTCACCACCAAAGGATTCTTTCATCTTGGCTTCTCTTACCAAAAGACAGGAGTGCAAGTAGAACACATCACCAGGGTAGGCTTCTTGGCAAGGTGGATGATGTAGCAACGGAGGAGGCACAAGCCTTTTTGGACAAGTAATCACAAATAATCAAAGCATGTTTGCCAAGAAAGATTTCCTGGTTCAACTAAATAAGAAAGAATTATAAAGAAGTAGTATGGCAGCTTTCTTTCCCAGGCACCAAACAAAGGTCTGAGACACACAATGATGAACCAGTCAAGAGCAAATGGATTCCTTCTACATGGATTCCCTGATATTCGGGAGGTGCAGATATTTCACATCAGCCTTTTTGTCATAATATATCTGGTGACCATCATAGAAAACCTTATCATCATAAGGACTCTCTGCCTGGCACCCTCCACTGCTTGGCGCCCTGGCTTGCCGTGCCACTACGCCCAATGGTAAAGACGTCCTTGGTGACTGGGATGTACAGGTGTCCAGCCTGTTGTAAGCCATCTTGGAAATCATTCAACTGACACAATTTCAAAGTAAATAAATACATATATGCGATAAACAGACCATGGGGACTGTCATGCAAAAGTGTGAATGGTGCAACTGAACTGGAGGAATCCAAGAAGACCTTGTGACACAGGGGGATTTTGAAACTGCATATTTGAATTTACCTGGAAGTTGTAACTATGGTTTTCAGGTAGCTCTCAGGGCAGGCCCAAGACATTTTGCTGCCTGTAGCAAACAATACAACCATGGGCCCCTCCACCATGCAACTTAATGAGGACATTGAACAGTCACCAGATGATAAATGACTAAGCATGTCTTGGCCTCTGAAAAAAGATGATCACAGAACTGATTCCTAGAAAAGGCTGCTGTAGAAAGTTCTTCTTCTTCTTCTTCTCCTCCTCCTCTTCTTCGTCTTCTTCTTCTTCTTCATCTTCATCTTCATCTTTTTTTAAAAAAATTGCACATGAGGGAGAAGAGGCCTTAGGGCTATTGCAGTCTCTACAAAAGGGCTGGTGTGGGATTGTGACCATTGTCAAGAATATGGCCTGAGAGTGCTGACAGGTAGAAAAATTTGACCCCAGGCCTGAAATTTTTCATGCCTGGCATATAATTTCTGCATCAGAAAATCAGAAAGTATGCTCAATAAACAGCAGGCACTGCATAATATCTGTGGAAAATTCAACCAAACAAATGAGGCTGAATGCTAAATGATAAAATGATAATTTTGCCCAGGACTGGATCATAAATTGCTTGATGTGAATGCCAGAAAGTAAAATTGTTAACAATTCTACTCCTTGTGATTGCCAACATACTGATGTTTGTTTCAGCCTGCACATTTATATCTAGGACAATGTTCTTCCTGCTGCATTTGAAACAGAGAAAGAGAGAAATAGTGTAAATTAATGGTGCATTTTTATGCCACTTCTGAGCAGTTTTCAGTTTTCAATGCTTTCTGCCCTGGGGAGGCTTGATCTTAACCACTGAATCAGTGGTAATCCAAGGAAAATCTGATTGATTACTCCCATGTAATGAGATTTTTTAATTAAAAGTTTTTTATAATACAAAAAATGGTTACAAAAATGCAAATATAACAAGTAGAATGTGGAGTCTTCTCTTAGAAGTCATTCTGTGCTTTATTAAAAAGATGGAAACAGTTTTAATGCAACAAGTTGGTCTACAACCCTCACTATGGAGCATAAGGCAATCTACATTGTTCTGTGGATGCTAGCCTTAAATCATATACAACATGTAAGTGTTGTGGAATTCATTTCCCATTATTGACCTGTTATTACTTGCTTTGATTTAGAACCTTTTGGCAGGGGGACTTCCGGAGGCGGCGCGAAACAGCAATGGCGGTCCTCCTCAGCTGCTGAAGAGGGGCTCCGCGGAAAAGGGTCGTGCGCTGCGGCACAGCGACGACCCATTCAGAAAAACCACGGGTAGAGTGAGCCCGTGGCCGTGGGACTCGGCGGGCACCAGGAGCGACCCCAGAAACGTTGAAGGGACCCCGTAAGGAGCCCCAGATCGTGGAAGGGGGAACGGTGCTGTGAGTTCATCGCTCTTTCCGTGGAAGTGAAGCCGCGCGGCTGCTGCTGATGAGCGCTGTCCTTTCTTTCTGAAAACATCAGGCTCCAAACTTCAATACTCGTGAGTAAGGACTATAAGAATTTGGATGGGACTAAAATAGTAAATTTCAGCTGAAAGCGGGAGACGAGAAACAGGAAGTCCGTCTCCCGACGCTGCTTTTAGATCAAAGCAAAGACTTTGCCAAGCGTGAAGCGCTTTGAAAGGGATTTTAAAAAGAGACTCTCTTTTCCGTGCAAATTGTCAAAGTCTGAATTGGCAAGCTAGAAGGGCAGAGGAATTGACTGGATCTGAATTGAAATCCTCCCTCTTTTGAGTGGATTACAAAAGTTTAAATACCGGATCTCTGGGCTGCCGGGTTACTAAAGAACTGTCAAACTGCGGAAACTGTATCAGATGGAGTAGTTACTTTGAGCGCTGGAGGATACAAGTAAGAAACTGTTATCTGCATCTTTATTGAAACTTTGTTCTATTTGGGGGAATCTTTGCAGCTTTAAAGGGATAAAGAAGGTTCCCCTGTAGCTTGTTTTTTTTTCCTCCCTTCTTTTGGATTGCTGGATTAATGGCGGAAAAAGTTTCTTTCCTTCTTTGAGTTACAGGGAAGCTCCCCCTAGTGGATTTGGGACTAATAAATCTCTGGGAACTGCTTTTTTGTTTGGACTATCCTGTTGGTGGTTGTTTACATTCTGGACTGTTTTTCCCATGGGATCTACAATTTGACCTTGACACATAGACAGCTGTGGAATGAGTGGCACAGGGAGAGCAAGAGCTGCTAAGTCGAAAGCAAAACAAACTGTGCAACAATTGTTACAGACAACATTAACTGTTCAGCCACGTAGATCATCTGTCCCTACTGTTCCTACTGTTTTGACATTGCAAGAAAGAGAAACGGCTCAGCCAGCTCAAGAGCCAACTTCAGAAGATATGGCTTCAGGAGGATCTGATCCAATCTCTAAACAAATTCTGGAACAGTTGGCAGCTTTAAATACAAAATTTGATCAAGTTACGACTACTATTAATAAACTGACTGAGCAGGTTTCCCAAAATACACAAGTAATTGGGAGTCTTCAAACAACAACTTTAGAAAATCGCAAATTGGCTGAGCAAGCGAACCAAAAAGCAGAACAAGCTAACAAGAAGGCTGAGGAAGTACAAAAGGAAGTAAGGCCACTATGCAGGCAGATTAACGATCAGCAGGCCTATCTGTCTATGGTGGAATTGAAAAATCGGGAAAATAATCTTAGGCTAAGAGCAATTCCAGAACTTGAAGGAGAAGACTTGATTGGCTACTTGACATCAGAACTATCAAAGTTCTGGGGTATAGAAGAAGATAAGGACTTTAAAATCGTTACCGCTTTCAGATTGGGAAGATTGGTGAGAAAAGACAGATTTAGAGATTGCCTGATCATTTTGAGATCCAGGCAAGAAAGAGATAAAATCTTGGGCCTACACTTTAAGAAACCACTGGTGATCCAGGACATGAAGGCAGAAATCTACAGAGATATTCCGAAACAACTTTTGGATTTAAGAGTTACATACACAGATCTAGCAAGATTATTGAGAAACAACTCAATTCCCTACAGGTGGGAGTTCCCCCAAGGACTATCTTTCAACTTTAAAGGAAAGAAGGTCAAAATTAGAACACCAGAGGACCAGCAAAAATTTTTACACGATTACGGAGAGGATCTTCAGAAGGGAATAGCAGGGGCCTGGCCGCCACCCCAACCTGAGCCAACACCGGTGCCAGCCCCGGACGAAAAGGAAGACACGCCCCTTTAGGACTTATAGATTAAACCAGGATGTCTCTGCAGCTCCTTAGTTGGAACATAAATGGCGGGAACTCCCCGGAAAAAAGAGGAAGGATCTTTCATATATTGAAAAAAGAACAATTGGACATTATTTGTTTACAGGAAACACACGTGACTAGGCTCCACAGGAAAGTTCTAATCAATAAAAGATTAGGCCAAGAATTTATCTCATCAGACAAAGTTAAGAAGAGAGGCGTAGTGATCTATGCAAAGGAGAACCTGTCACCGAAATTTTTATTTAAAGATGAACAAGGAAGAATTTTGGCTATTGAAATACAAATACAAGGAGAAAAATTTTTGATATTAGGAATTTATGCACCAAATGAGGGAAAATCAGAATTTTACAAGAAGCTGCATGAGATAATGCTGGATTATCTGGACTTTACCAACATCATTATGATGGGAGATATGAATGGGGTGGTCTCTACCCACATGGATAAGTCACAGAACCAAAATTTAACTAAGGATGGCAGACTACCTAAGACATTCTTCGAACTGACTGACAGTATGGACTTGATTGACATTTGGAGGACAAAGAACCCCTTGGGTAAAGAAGGAACATTCTTTTCTGAGGCCCACCTGTCATGGACACGAATCGACCAAATATGGACATCTAGAGGGCTGGCTCCTAAGACTAGAAAAGTGGAAATCTGCCCTAAAACCTGCTCCGACCATAACGCTTTGAAAGTGGAATTGAGATTTACTTCAACCGGTTCCTTCAGATGGAAAATGAATGACACCCTACTAAGAGATCAGGAGGTTGTAAAGAAGGCCCAAAAAACCTTAAAAGACTACTTTGAAATTAATTTGAATACTTCGGTGGAAAAGAGAACAATCTGGGACGCTAGCAAGGCAGTAATGAGAGGGTTTCTGATACAACAGAATACAATTAAGAAAAAACTCTGGAATGGAAAAATGGATAAGATATTAGAGAAGATAAGAGATGGTGAGAAAAAACTGAGATCAAAACCAAAATCTAAAGAGATTCTAAGAGAAATTAAGTTCCATCAGGCACAGTATGCGAAATTGATAAATCAAGAAGTTGAATGGAAGATTAAACAAATGAAACAAAGATCATTTGAATCAGCGAATAAGTGTGGGAAACTGCTAGCTTGGCAGTTGAAAAAAAGACAAAAATTGAACTTTGTTACCAATCTAGAGGTGGAAGGTAGAAATATCCAGAAACCAGAGGAAATTAGAAAGTGTTTCCAGAGATATTTCAAAAAACTTTACACGCAAGGGCCTCAGGATGCGACTGAGATAGACCAATTTTAAAAAACTAATGGACTCTCAAAACTACCTCAGGAAAAGACAGCAATCCTGAATCACAGAATAACACAACAGGAAATTGAGGACGCCATTCAGAATATGCAATTAGGCAAATCTCCGGGCCCAGATGGACTTACCTCCAAGTACTATAAGACATTAAAAGACTACCTGATACAACCACTAATGGAGGTTTGCAATCAGATCATGGAGGGGAAGAGGGCACCCGAAACGTGGAAAGAAGCTTTCATCGCATTGATACCTAAAGTAGAAACTGAAAAGACTCAACTGAAGAACTACCGTCCCATCTCACTCTTAAATGTGGATTATAAAATCTTTGCAGACATTTTGGCAAGTAGATTTAAAAAAGTGTTAAATGAAATAATTCATAAAGACCAGGCAGGCTTTCTCCCAGGTAGACATTTGTTTGATAATACC
This sequence comes from Podarcis bocagei, assembly GCF_964188305.1. NCBI lineage: Eukaryota > Metazoa > Chordata > Lepidosauria > Squamata > Lacertidae > Podarcis > Podarcis bocagei. The sequence continues at coordinate 32,001,438 of NC_138138.1, read as the reverse complement.
AGGAACATTATTGACATTTTGGAACTTTTACAAACTAACATTAACACTAAGGCAGTGTTAATTTTCATTGACGCGGAGAAGGCCTTTGACAATATTTCTTGGAAGTTTATGAAGAAAAATTTGGAAGGGATGGGAGTGGGACGGGGGTTTGAAAATGGCATAGAAGCAATTTATTCAGAACAGAAAGCTAAATTGATAGTGAACAATGTGGTGACAGAAGAGCTGAAAATTGAAAAAGGAACACGACAGGGGTGCCCCTTATCCCCTCTTTTATTTATCTCAGTCCTGGAGGTGCTTTTGAACATGATTAGGGAGGACCGGTTGGTACGAGGAATACAGGTCGGAGTGAAACAATATAAACTGAAAGCTTTTGCAGATGACTTGGTTTTAACATTACAGGAGCCAGAATCTAGTACAAAAAGAGCTTTAGAATTGATTCATGAGTTTGGTCGGGTGGCGGGACTTACCGTATTTTTTGCACCATAACACTCACTTTTTTCCTCCTAGAAAGTAAGGGGAAATGTCTGTGCGTGTTATGGAGCGAATGCCTGCGCGTGGGGGGGGGGGATCTGCTGCAGTCGTGAGCAGAGGATCCATGGGTCCCCTTCCTTCCCTCCTCCGTGGTTGCAAAGCATGGATCCACATGGATCCTCAGGATTTTTGCATTGGGCTACTCCAAACTCACTGTCAGATCACATGTCTGTGGCCACAGCATGAACCACAAAAATCATATCTCCACTATTTCGTTTAGAATATTTTTTTCTTGTTTTCCTCCTCTAAAAACTATGTGCGTGTTATGGTCTGGTGCGTGTTATAGAGCGAAAAATACGGTAAGTTGAATAAGCAAAAAACTAAGGTTTTGGGAAAAAATTTGACATCTTCAGAAACGGATGGGTTTCAGAAAGAGACAGAATTAAGTGTGGTAAAAAAAGTGAAATACCTAGGGGTTCATCTGTCTGCTAAAAATTTGAATTTATTTAAAGACAATTATGAAAAATGTTGGTCGGAAATCAAAAAAGATTTGGAAATTTGGTCAAGACTGAAACTTTCCTTGTTGGGTAGAATCGCAGCCATAAAGATGAATGTATTGCCAAAAATGTTATTCCTGTTTCAAGCCCTACAGATTGTGGACAGAGTGGAATGTTTTGGAAGGTGGCAGAATGATATATCAAAGTTTGTTTGGCAGGGCAAAAAGCCCCGGATAAAGTTTAAAATATTAACCGATTCAAAAGAAAGAGGGGGGTTTGCCCTGCCAGACTTGAGATTATACTATGAAGCTGCGGCCTTCAGTTGGATGAAAGATTGGTTACTTCTTGAGAACACTGATGTCCTAGATCTGGAAGGGTTTGACAATGCTTTTGGTTGGCATGCATATTTGTGGTACGACAAGGCAAAGGTTCATAAAATGTTTAAAAATCATATTGTCAGAAAATCAATATTTATGGTCTGGACAAAATACAAGGACTTACTAGAAGGTAAGACTCCGAGGTGGCTATCACCAGCAGAGGCCAAGGCCTGGAAAAAACCCAATATGGAGGTTGGTTGGCCAAAATATGGGGAAATTATAGAAAAAGTTGGAGAAACTTGGAGGCTGCAGAGTTTTGAAAAATTAAAGAACAAGGTGCAAGACTGGTTTCATTATGCTCAAATTCAAGAGGTCTTTAAGTTGGACAAAAAAATAGGTTTCCAGGTGGAAAAATCGAAACTAGAGACAGAATTGTTAGAACCAAAGACCAAGGTACTTTCGAGAATGTATAATTTGCTGCTTAAATGGAACACTCAAGATGAGACAGTCAAATCAGCAATGATAAAATGGGCTCAGGACATTGGGTACAACATTATGTTTGAAGACTGGGAAAGGTTATGGACCACTGGTATGAAATTCACGGCATGTAATGCCCTGAAAGAGAATATTATGAAAATGATATACAGGTGGTACATGACCCCAGTCAAGCTTGCTAAGATATATCACTTGTCTGATAATAAATGTTGGAAATGTAAGGAGGCTGAAGGGACATTCTTTCACCTCTGGTGGACTTGTCCAAAAGTGAAGGCCTTCTGGGAAATGATTTACAATGAGTTAAAAAAGGTGTTTAAGTACACCTTTCCCAAGAAACCAGAGGCCTTCCTCCTGGGCATTGTTGGCCAGAAGGTGCTAAAGAAGGATAGAACTTTTTTTATGTATGCAACAACAGCAGCAAGAATTCTCATTGCAAAATACTGGAAGACACAAGACTTGCCCACACTGGAAGAGTGGCAGACGCAGTTGTTGGACTACATGGAATTGGCTGAAATGACCGGCAGAATCCGAGATTTGGGAGAAGAAACAATGGAGGAGGATTGGAAAAAGTTTAAGGACTATTTACAAAAATATTATAAGTTATATGAATGTTAAAAATTTGCATGATTTGAAAAATCTAGCTTCAGCAACAAGATTTGGTGTTATGGGAAATTAGATTATAAATACGAAGGGACTAAGGTTTAAAATGACATTACATTTATATCAAGATAAAAGTAAATTGACAATAAGTATTTTAAACCTAAAACATAACTATTTGAAAGTACAAAGCAATACACGAAACAAGATAATAATTTGTTGACATTTTTATTATAAAGAATGCAGGAGGAGGGGGATGTGGGGAAGTCCGGTTGGTGATTAAAAAATGTTTTGAAAAGATGGATTCTTTTTCTTTCTTTCTTTTTCTTTTTTCTTATTAATGTTATATATCTGACTTTACTTCTGTACCTGAGAAAAGCAATAAAAAAATATTTTTTTAAAAAAAAATAGAACCTTTTGGCAGGGGGGTAGGCAACAAAGTGGTTGGACAGTGTTCTCGAAGCTACAAACATGAGTCTGACCAAACTGCGGGAGGCAGTGGAAGACAGGAGTGCCTGGCGTGCTCTGGTCCATGGGGTCACGAAGAGTCGGACGCGACTAAACGACTAAACAATAACAACAGGCAACAAAGAAAACCAATTTCATGTGCAGAAGAAGATTTTACAGCATAATCCTATACATGTCTTCTTAGAATTAACTCATACAGGGTTCCATAGGACTTCATCCCACATAGTTGTGTAAAGGATTGCAGTCCTAGATGTGTTAAATAGCATCAGCCAACAACCCACACAGGGTTATGCCATAGAGAAAACTGCTTTAGGAACATTTTTTTTTAAAGAACCCCCCCCACACACACACACTCTGGTGCAAGCCCCTTACATATGCCAAAGCTGCATCTCAACCCTCAAATACACATTTGATCCACATCTGCTGAGCTGTATGTAGGAGGCTCATGAGAATTAAACCTTCGGGGTATAATTAGTAGTGAGACATCTATAAAGCTTATTGCTGTACATACCACCCGTCACCACATACAGTACAGAGAGAAAGATTTCCTGATACAACTGAAAGAGAAAGAAGTCGTATGGTGGCTTCATTTTCCTAGGAACCAAAATCTGAGGCACAATGATGAACCAGTCAAGAATAAGTGGATTCCTTCTACATGGATTCCCTGATATTCGGGAGGTGCAGGTAATTCACATCAGCCTTTTTGTCATAATATATTTGGTGGCCCTCATAGAAAACCTTATCATCATCACAGTCATCTTCTACAGTCATCAGCTTCATACACCCATGTATTTCTTTCTGGCCAACCTGTCATTGCAAGACATTGGCTCCATATCAGTTACAGTTCCCAAGTCCATTGCAAATTCCTTGATGAAGACCCAAATGATCTCTTACTCTGGATGTGTCTGCCAAATATTCTTCCTTGTTTTCTTCATGATGTCTCATTACGTCTTCCTTGGTGTAATGGCATATGATCGCTATGTTGCCATCTGCAATCCACTGCATTATGAGACTGTCATGAACAAGAAAGCTTGCATTCAGATGGCAACCAGTGCATGGATTGGTGGACTTTTCTATACAACAATGTACACAGGAACAACATTCAGAGTTGAGTTCTGTTCTAATGTCATCAATCAGTTTTTCTGTGAAATACCACAACTGTTGAAGAACTCTTGCTCTGACTCGGATAACACTGCAATTTGGGTTCTGACTTTTGGAGCTTGTTTAGCCTTCATCTACTTTGCTCTTATTGCTTTTTCTTACATTCAGATCTTCAGAGCAGTCCTGAAAATCCCATCCAGACAAGGGAAGCAAAAGGTCTTCTCAACTTGTTTGCCTCACCTTATTGTTATCACCCTGTTTTTGGTAAGTGGCACCTTTGTCTATTTAAGACCAACGTCTGGGTCTCCATCAGCATTTGACCTCTTGGTTTCTATGTTCTACTGCATGGTGCCACCACTAATGAATCCAATCATCTATAGCATAAGAAACAAGGATCTTAAAATGGCATTCTGGAAGTTGCTGGTAAATATTTCCCCCCAATTCTTAGACAAAAACCATTCTCCATTTTAGGAAACAGTTTCAGTTGCCTAGATGGTGTGCTTAAGTTTAGTTCAATCCTATGTTTGTTTACTTAGAAGTGGATATCACTACATTGAATAGGAATTCTAGTCTCAGCAAAGTATACATTGGATTGTAGCCATATATCACACGTTTACTTCATCTGTATATGTCTTTAGACCAGGGGTAAGTATATGTGGCTTTCTGGGTGCTGTTGGACTACAACATCCATTCTCCCTATCTACTAGCCATACATGCTAGAGCTGATGGTAATTGGGTTCCTGGAGATTATTGGAGATTATTGTGTATATAACTGCCATTTCCCATTGAAATCTAGATGATCTAAAACTTATTTAACACTGATGTTAGTACTGAATGCCCAATATGAACATGTGAAAATCCTTTGAATTAAACTCTATGAAAGTGTATATTCATTAATATTTGAATTCATCTTTACTTCTTGAAGTAGAGATACAGGCTGATAAAAACATAATTGTATTCAACTGACCTTACCTATATACCTGTCCTTGCATGTGCCATATATTTTCACTTGTTTTTAATTGATCATTTGTGTCCAGATGCTATAAACCTGCTTATATGAGACAGGTAGGGAGGAAGATGGCTTTGCTGTGGCTGCTATTTCCCATTTGTTATGATTCCACATCCCAGCACTACTCATAGCAGGAAGTCTATATTTAGAAGAACTGTGAGTTGAGTCATAGCTAGAAGAAGGTGGAGACTGGAGAGAAAAGGGCCATCGGGGGAAAACAGGTGCTTTCTAATGTGCCTTGATCCCAGCATTTTGTATTTGACTTCTTTTAGTAATGTTTTCTTTTGAAATGCTTAAGTTAATGTTTACTATGCTATGGATTTTTGTGTTTTTATATTGTAAACTGTTCTGTGATCCTCAGATCAAGGGCGGTATAGAAATTTCATGAATAAAAAAAATATTTTTGTGAACTTTAATGTGTTAAATGTGCATCTGTAGTTGACATCCTTATTTTATTAGGAAATTTTTAAGATCATGTATTACTTTCCTGTTAATTATGTTGCTTTGAATGTATATTTTATATTTGTCTTTCTTCTGTAATTTTCTATTCTGGATTGTTTTATTTGATGTTTTAATGTGTTGTAAACTGCTGTGGGACGCGGGTAGCGCTGTGGGTAAAACCTCAGTGCCTAGGACTTGCTGATCGTAAGGTCGGCAGTTCGAATCCCCGCGGCGGGGTGAGCTCTCGTTGTTCGGTCCCAGCTCCTGCCAACCTAGCAGTTCAAAAGCACGTCAAAGTGCAAGTAAATAAATAGGGACCGCTTTCTAGCAGGAAGGTAAACGGTGTTTCCGTGTGCTGGCTCACCAGATGCAGCTTCATCACGCTGGCCATGTGACCCGGAAGTGTCTTCGGACAGCGCCGTCTCCTGGCCTCTTGAGCGAGATGAGCGCGCAACCCAGAGTTGGTCACGACTGGCCTTTAGGCAGGGGTACCTTTACCTTTAAACTGGTTTGAGGTTTTTCTTCTTCTTCTTAAGCAGTACAGAAATAAATGGAGGAGGAAGAATAAACAACTCCTGGATCCAGAAGGTTTTAGGTCATAAGGCATTTTATGATTGGGTGGATTTTGGTTCCAGCTTCTAATGAGCTTTGAAGCTGATGGTTCCAGCCCCTACTGTGGGTGTACATGGAAGAGCCTTCTCTGCAGTGGCTCCACATTTCTGTAATGACTCTCTTAGCTGTGTCATGCTTCAACACTGCTGTCTTTTCAAAGTAAGGTAAAAACATTTCAGTGATATGCAAGGTGGTAATAGATCTGTTCCAACCCAATACAAATCTGTTTGGTTCTGATGTATGCATTTCATTCGTTTTCTTTAATCTGTCAGTTCCTGTTATAACCAAGAACTATGGATATGTTTCTATGTGCTGACGAAATTTCTCTCTCTGGGAAAGGGCCGGTGAGGGTCAGTAGATGCTGGGAGGGTTGGGATTGATGCTTTTTAAAAAGTTTTGAATGCACTATCATTTTGTTCTGTATATATTTGTCTGGGAAAGGCTGAGATACCCTTCTTTCAATTAACAATGTTGTTATGACATCACATGATTAGAATTGGCTTGTCTTTTAAAATTAATAGCACAAGAGTTATTGTGAGATTTTAAAAAGCTTTCTGCTCAGTTTCTGTGCGCAGGCTTGGTCTCAGCAGGAAAGAAGCATGCACAAAGAAAGCCTTGGAAAAGAGGTCCCCCCCCCACTGTGAGGTAAATGCAACCTTACTGAACATAATTTAGCTTCCATTGTTGATATCAGAACAAAAGAAAAGCCTGGTGACTGGCAGGGCCGTCTTACGCATATCTGGAGCCAGGGTGCAAAGATCCCTCTGCCCCCCCCGTTTCCCAGAATTGTAGACCTGTTTTAAGGGGGGGACCCCAAAGTTGTTGACATTTTTTAGGAAAGGCTGCTCCCGCCCTCATGCTGCTGCCCCATGCTTCTCGTGCACGGCCAGATGTTGGCTCCTGCTGCGGGATCATGGTGTGGGGCTCGGCAGCCGGAGACAATGGGGGCATCACGGGAGGCAGGCGGGGATCTCATCCAGCCAGGGACAGGCGAAGTGAGCTGGGCCGACTGCGTCGCTGCAGCAAAGAAGCGTGCTGGCACAGCTGCAGTCTCGCCATCCTTGCTTGGGGAGGAAGGAGAGAGCGTGACTGGGAGGGGATCACGCAGGGGAAGGAAACGCGGTTTGTATGAAGAAGTGAAGAGGTGGTGGGGGCTGTGGAAGGAGGCAGGCTCTGGGCAAGGCGGTGGAGAAGCAGAGGAAGGAGGAAGGGGGCAGCAGTTGCAGCACGTAGCCTCGAGCGCGGGGATCTTTCGAGGTAGAATGGATGGGGGAAGTGGTGGTAGAACCACGTTTATTATGTGCAGAGCTTGGGATGCAAAGCACACACCACACAGCCGAGGAGATGGTGTGTCATGGAGCCAGTGGAGAGAGCTCCGGGCTGCGGGAAAGCATCTGGATCCTTCCCGCCTCCGACGGGCACTGGGGGCGCGCAGGCACCAAGCCCCCACTCCATCTCGCTTACCTCCCCGCTCTCTCCTCCCCGGACTCTCCGCCTGGCACCCTCCACTGCTTGGCGCCCTGGCTTGCCGTGCCACTACGCCCAATGGTAAAGACGTCCTTGGTGACTGGGATGTACAGGTGTCCAGCCTGTTGTAAGCCATCTTGGAAATCATTCAACTGACACAATTTCAAAGTAAATAAATACATATATGCGATAAACAGACCATGCGGACTGTCATGCAAAAGTGTGAATGGTGCAACTGAACTGGAGGAATCCAAGAAGACTTTGTGACACAGGGGGATTTTGAATCTGCATATTTGAATTTACCTGGAAGTTGTAACTATGGTTTTCAGGTAGCTCTCAGGGCAGGCCCAAGACATTTTGCTGCCTGTAGCAAACAATACAACCATGGGTCCCTCCACCATGCAACCTAATGAGGACATTGAACAGTCACCAGATGATAAATGACTAAGCATGTCTTGGTCTCTGAGAAAAGATGATCACAGAACTGATTCCTAGAAAGGGATGGTGTAGACGCAGCATCACTGACCACAAGCTTCAAAGACAGGGATAAAAAAAGCTTCAGGATTTAACTCCCATACCCATCTCTGTACTCCGGTGTTCTTCCCTCCTTGCAGAAACAAATGAAGAGAAGTGGATGTTGTATAACAGGGATGAGGCTGTTTTTCAGCCTGAGGGCTTCACTCCCTTCTGGGCAAGTTTCCTGGAGCCACTAATGAATGGTGTACCTCACCTGCGGCAAAAGAGGCCAGAGTAAAAAAAATGTGAGCTTTAGCTTTCCACAACAGGCTAGTTTCTACATGCGCTTGTAGCATGTAGCATATCTTCTTTATTATCCATTTGGGCAAGCCAATAGCTCTGATTTCAAGAACGTATTCCAGCCAAATAAAAAAATTAAAGGAGCATGCAAAGATGGGCTGGTGTGGGATTGTGACCATTGTTGGAAATATGGCCTGAGAGTGCTGAGGGGTAGATAAATTTGACCCCGGGCCTGAAGTTTTCCACACCTGTCATATAATTTCTGCATCAGAAAATCAGAAAGTATGCTTGATAAACAGCAGACATTGTATAATATCTGTGGAAAATTCAACCAAACAAATGAAGTTGAATGCTCAATGATATTAAGGGAACACCCCATGCATCATCTAATCTTGCCCAGGACTGAATCATAAGTTGCTTGATGTGAATGCCAGAAAGTAACATTGTTAACAATTCTTCGACTCCTTGTGATTGCCAACATACTGAGCTTTCTTTCAGCCTGTACAAAAATGCAAATATAACAAGTAGAATGTGGAGTCTTCTCTTAGAAGTCAGTCTGTGCTATATTAAAAAGATGGACACAGTTCTAATGCAAAAAGTTGGTCTGCAAGCCTCACTATGGAGCATAAAGCAATCTTCATTGTTCTGTGGATGCTAGCCTTAAATCATATACAACATGTAAGTGTTGTGGAATTCATTTGCCATTATCAATCTGTTATTACTTGCTTTGATTTAGAACTTTTTGGCAGGGGGTAAGCAACAAAGAAAACCAATTTCATAGTTGTGTAAAGGATTTCAGTCCTAGATGTGTTAATTTAAATAGCAACAGCCAACAATCCACAACCCACACAGGGTTATGTCATAGAGAAAACTGTTCTAGGAACATTTTTTTAAAGAAACACCCCACTCTGGTGCAAGCCCCTTACATACGCCAAAGCAGAACTTTGGATCATAGTCATTCTAGGTGCATCTCAACCCTCAAATACACATTTGATCCACATCTGCTGAGCTGTATGTAGGAGGCTCATGAGAATTAAACCTCCTGGGTATAATTAAAAGCGAGACGTCGTTAAAGCTCATTGCTATACATTCCACCCTTTACCACATTCAGTACAAAGAGAAAGATTTCCTGATACAACTGAAAGAGAAAGAAGCAGTGTGGTAGCTTCCTTTTCCTAGGCACCAAAGCCTGAGACACAATGATGAACCAGTCAAGAGTAAGTGCATTCCTTCTACATGGATTCCCTGATATTTGGGAGGTGCAGGTATTTCACATCAACCTTTTTGTCATAATATATTTGGTGGCCCTCACAGAAAATATTATGATCATCACAGTCATCATCTACAGTCTTCAGCTTCATACACCCATGTACTTCTTTCTGGCCAACCTGTCATTGCAAGACATTGGCTCCATATCGGTTACAGTTCCCAAGTCCATTGCAAATTCCTTGATGAAGACACAAACCATCTCTTACTCTGGATGTGTCTGTCAAGTATTCTTCCTTGTTTTCTTCATGTTGTCTCATTATCTTCTCCTTGTTGTTATGGCATATGACCGCTATGTTGCCATCTGCAATCCACTGCATTATGAGACTATCATGAACAAGAAAGCTTGCATTCAGATGGCAACCAGTGCATGGATTGGTGGACTTTTCTATGCAACAATGTACACCGGAACAACGTTCAGAGTTGAGTTCTGTTCTAATGTCATCAATCAGTTTTTCTGTGAAATCCCACAGCTACTGAAGATCTCCTGCTCTGACTCGGATATCACTGTGATTTGGGTTCTGACTTTTGGAGCTTGTTTAGCTTTCTTCTCCTTTGCTCTTATTGCTTTTTCTTATATTCAGATCTTCAGAGCTGTACTGAGAATCCCATCCAGTCACGGGAAGCAAAAAGTCTTCTCAACTTGTTTACCTCATCTTATTGTTATCTCCCTGTTCTTGGTAAGTGGTAACTTTGTCTATTTCAGACCAACCTCCAGCTCCCCATCAGCATTTGACCTCTTGGTTTCTTCATTCTATTGCATGGTGCCACCAGTAATGAACCCACTCATTTATAGCATAAGAAACAAGGAACTCAAAATGGCATTCTGGAAGTTTCTGACCAATATTTCCCACCAATTCTTAGACAAAAACCATTCTCCAATTTAGGTAACTGTTTCAATTGTCTAGATGGCTTGCATAAGTTTTGTCTAGTCCTATGTTGTTGTTGTTTTTACTCAGAAGTGGACATCACTGCATTGAATGGGAATTAATATCAGAAAAGTGTACCTTGGATTGTAGGGTTACATTGCATGTTTACTTCATCTATATAGATCTTTAGTCCAGGGGTGAATATCTGTGGCTTCCCGCAACATCCATTCTCCCTATGTCCTAGCCGTACATGCTGGAGCTGATAGTAATTGGGGTGTTGAAGATTCTTCAAGGTTGTTTTGTATAGCAATGCAATTTCCTATTGAAACCTGGAGGACCTAAAACCTATGTAACACTGATGATCGTACTGAATTCCCTAGTAAGAACATGTGGAAACCTTCCACCTTAATCTCTACCAAAGCTTCTGTTTATTAATATTTGAATTAATTTTTACTTCTTGGAGATATAAGCTTATAAAAACATAGTTTTATTCAACTGACCTTACCTATATACCTATTTCTTGCAGGTACCATAGATTTTCACTTGTTTTTAATCAATCATTTGTGTCTAGATGCTATAAAATTGCATATATGACAGGTAAGGTGGAAGATGGCTTTGATGCAGCCACAACTTCCCCTTTACAAAGGAATGGGAGCATGTGACTGGATGAAACCTGCCACAGTCTAAGTAAATCAAGAGATAGTGCAACCTGCAGTAATACCCCTAATGAAGATGGGAGGATTTTTTACTGGCATCCTTTAGATCCTCAGTTGTGGGGGCCAAATGCAGCTCTTCAGGCCTCTCTACTTGCCTTTTGAGACTGTCCATGGGCCACACATCCTCACCAACCAAATCCCCTCTCCAACCCTGTTTCACACCCTTTTTGAGTGTTTCCCCTGGCTGGAATGTGCCCTTGAGCTCTGATAATGTCTTTTTTTTTTGTCTGGATGGATGGGGGTATACAGAGGGGTATGAGAGTGTATAGAAACTAACCTACTTTACAGGGGTAAAATTCACATTCACTGTCATACCCAGTTTTGTCTCTGGCCCCATCCAGCAGTGGCATGTGACCCTTGAAGTTTGCCATTGATTTAATGTGGTGCTTGGCTGAAAAATGTTCCTCATCCCTGCTTTAGGCCCAAGCATCCTCATGTACTGGATGTGACAGATTGCCCCCCCCCCCCCCATTTGCCATATTGCTCCCAGTCTATCAGCATTTAGTTGGGAAGTGGAGTTGCACTGAAAATCCTCACCACTTACATCACATGTGCTGGATTGCACCTCCTGTCAACCACATGTAAATATGAACATTGTAGGGAGGAAACCTTCATATCTATAGCTCCCTCTCAGCTGATGTTTACAAGTGGATATAAGGGAGGAAAGTTAGTTGATATGTGCAATGTTTGGGTCTGGCTTAAGTGGAACCCCACATCCATATTTACAGAACGTTTGAGTGTTCTGACTGTATAGGACTCAGGTATGACAAGCAAACAGACCCTCACGCAGCATGCCAAACTTTAGATAGCTGAACTTTAGATATGCTGAACTTTAGATAGCAAGGGGAGAATAAGAATAAACATCTCAGCTGTTTATTTATATACATATTTATATATTGCTATTCATTCAAAATAACAGAGTGGTTCACAAAAATATGCATAAAATCATACAATAAAAACCACATAGAGATGTGAAAATCAGAAGTCAGCTATTATGGAATGATGTATCCTTCATTACCAGCATTAACCTGATGGAATAGAAAAGTTTCCAGCAGAAATTTAAAAGCTGAAACACAATGTGTCCGCTGTATCTATATTGGCACTGTCTTCCATTAAAGGCTCAGTTTCTTATTGAAAGGAGCACTTCAGCAATCTCTTGAAGAAAGGTTATGACAATATTTTGTTTTCTTGCTAATTATGCTGTTTGAAATGTGCAGTTTATATTTGATTCCTTTTAATAATGTTTTCTTTTGAAATGTTTAAGATAACGTTTACTATGCTATGTTTAATAGTCATTGTATTTGTTCAAAAACAAAAAGTTGTAAAAAAAGAAGCATTGCCTTTTAAATTCAGGGTCCTTTCACTGTGCAACCCCACCCCAGCACCTAACATTGGAAAAGAGGTTCTTTTTTCTGCTCCCACTGTGATGTAAATGTAGCTGAACTGAACAAATTTAACTTCCACTGATGAGAACAAAAGAAAGGTCTGGTGACTGGGTTCAGCCTTTTGTAGGCCAGATGTCAGGGACTGGGCAGAGGAGGAATGGTGGAGACTGCCTCCCCAGCCTGTCCCTTCTAGAGAAGAAGGAGACAGATCAGAATTACAAAAGGGGTTTGAGGGAAGTTATAGCTCAGAGGCAGATGAGGGGAAAAGTTGGGAAATAATGGGAAAGGAGGAGGAGGAAGAGACTATGGGAGAGACAGCTGATGGACTCAGTGTCTTTAGAAAGCATTCCAGACCCACGGCCTACCAGCAGACCTTGAAAGTAGGAGAGCAAAGAGCTCAAAGGCAAAAGGCGCTTTCCAGCACCCATAGTGATGACTTATGAGGAAATGGGAGAGACAGAGGGGATGGGGTTTCACTCGGAGCAATACCATTACTCCAAGAGGCTGCATTTCTAAGCCTCTCTCTGTGAATATTGAATAAAAAGCATTGGTAGAACTTTCCTTGTCTTATCCATTCCTGGCAACCTGCTGTGGGGGGTTGGATCCTCTGATGCCTGACACCACCTTGGGAATCATTCAACTGATAGAACTTTGAAGTAAATTAATGTAATCAACAGGTCATGTGATCTGAAATGCAAAAGTGTGAATGGAGCAGCTGAGGTGGTGGAATGTAAGAAAACTTTGTGACACAGGGTGAATTTGAATCTGCCAATCTAAATTTATCTGGAAGTTGTAACTACCAATTGTAAAGGTAGGTAAAGATAAAGGACCACTGGACAGTTAAGTCCAGTCGAATTCTACTATGGGGCTTATGGGGCTCATCTACACTTTCAGGTCAAGGGAGCTGGCATTTGTCTGTAGACAGCTTTTCTGGGACAGCTTTTCATGTGGCCACCATGACTAAAACACCATAATGAGTGCCAGATCACACAAAAATGTCTTTTACCTTCCTGCCACAGTGGTATCTATTTATCTACTCGTGCTGGTATGCTTTCAAACTGCTAGGTTGGCAGGAGCTGTGACAAAGCACTGGGTTCGCACGGTCCGTCGCACGGATTCAAACTGCTGACCTTATGATCAATAAGCCCAAAAGACTCAGTTATTTAGACCACAGTGCCACCCGCATCCCAAATATCAATGATTGGTTTCAGGTAGTTCCCAGGGATGGCCCAAGACATTTTGCTGCCTGGAGTGAGCCTAAACCTGTGGGTCCCATGTAACCAGATGAGGACACTGACCAATCGCCAGGTGATAAATGACTAAGCAAGTCTTGATCTCTGAGAAAAGATTATCAAAAGGATTGATTGCTAAAAAGAGTTGATGAACAGTGATGGAGAAAGTGTAGAAAAGAAGAGACAAAGTATACATATTCTTGGAAGCAGAGGGTTTAGATTCCCAATGTGCCTTGCTGTTCTGGCTGGTAGAAGAAGCCATAATATACTTCCATTTGGTTCCAACATCCCAGCCCTCGATATGCTGATACAAAGCTTGCTCTCTACATCCCGCAGTCTTTGCATGCCTTACTTTATGCCTTGCCATGCAAAGATATACATAAATAAAGAGATTACTAAACCAACAATACTTACAGAGCTAAATTCAGCGCAGTCTTTAGCATATGTGCAGCCAGGGCGCAAGGACCTGCCCAGCGCCCCCAAATTTAGTTTAGCCCCCAAATTAACTTTTATTATGCTTATGTCAGACACAATGTTTATGCCTTATCTCTTGTTTATAAAAGAAGGGAGGACAAATAAACAAACTTTATTTACAACACATTTATTATACTTAAGTGTACAACACCACCACACTTAAGCTTGTAAATATTGTTTAGGCACCTACTTAGGAGAAACATCAGTCGTGTCAAAGGTGCTGCTGACCCCGCTGCCGCTTAGCAGCACATATCAATGCAATATATAACATAATATTTTGATGTAAGAGTTAATTTTGTGTGCATGGTGCTGTTGAGAATGACAAGGGCTGCCACTGTGAATGACAAGCACCGTCATTGAGTCAAGTGCCACCATTGTGAATGACAAGGGCTGCCACTGGCATGGCACGTCTTTGGTAAATGAGCGCACAAAGTCGAAAGTCCTTTAGTGAAACAGCAGGTATACATTTCGGTAATACCTAGGTATATGTGTATTTTGTTTTTCTAACTTGATCAAAATTATTTATTATTTCATAACATGTAGATAGTTAAGAGCTTAGGTGGCTTCAGTGGCGGGCACCTAGCGCCCCCCTGAATTTGGCGCCCAGGTGTCCCGCACCCCTTGCACCCCTGAGTAAAGACGGCCCTGGCTAAATGGAAGAAGACTTTGAGGCTTTTGGATTAAGGCTGGTTGCTTGTTTCCATAACATCAACATCTTTGGCACATCCACAATAATCTCTCCAAAAGTCCCCAAAGGAGGTAGGCTTCCCTTAATAGGTGGATGAATCCCGATGCTAACTCATCCCTACCACATAGTGAATGGACTAGACCCCAATGAGACCTGAAGCCCATCTGGAATAAGATGGCCTCAAGTAAGCCTAGTTCATTCGAGGGCCTTATTCAAAAATACATTCAGCAGCCTGTCAGATATAAAGCCTCCTGGGTTGAGTAAGCAATAATACCCTCCTAAGGCTCAACAATATTCATGAATGAATGGGCCCAGTTTACTCAATTGTCCAGGAGGGCTAACTCTTAAGTCACACTGTGCCACAGGCTAGGTGAATCCAGTTCTGTCACCATGCCCAAAATACAGACTGGTCCTTGATCTTGTCCCCCCTCCCCCACAACTAGGAATACCACCCACAAACCCTACCAAAGACCTTTCCTACTCCTCAGCTCCATTCAAGGGTGGGGGTGTCAACATTCAATCATATAAACAGAGTCATCATCAAAACAATGCTTTCAAGTTATATAACAGCCATTGAATCACAGTCATTATGAGAAAAAATAAAAAAATCCTTCCAGTAGCACCTTAAAGACCAACTAAGTTAGTTCTTGGTATGAGCTTTCGTGTGCATGCACACTTCTTCAGATACCAAGAAGTGTGTATCTGAAGAAGTGTGCATGCACACGAAAGCTCATACCAAGAACTAACTTAGTTGGTCTTTAAGGTGCTATTGGAAGGAATTTTTTTATTTTGACTATGGCAGACCAACACGGCTACCTATCTGTAACTGGAGTCATTATGAGCACATGACTCCTAAAATGTGTCTGACTTAGTGCGGCTGAGCTGCACTTAACTCCTGAGAACTGAACCTTCTGGGTACAATTAAAAATGAGATATCAATAAAGTTCATTAGTACAATTTTTATTTCCATCACCACTGCCAGAAAGGGAAGGATATTTTGTCCAAAGAGAACCACTCCATTTCACAAATAGATACAATCAAATGGAAAAAAAAAGTCGTGTGGCATCTTTCTTTGCACAGGTAACAAATAGAACTCTGAACAATACAATGTTGAACCAGTCAAGAGTGAATGGATTCCTTCTGCTCGGATTCTCTGAGATGCAGGAGCTGCAGATATTCCACATTATTTTTTTTGTCACAGTGTATTTGGTGGCCTTCATAGAAAACCTTCTCATCATCACAGTCATCATTTATAGCCATCAGCTTCATACACCCATGTACTTTTTTCTGGCTAATCTGTCATTACAAGACTTTGGTTCCATATCTGTTACAGTTCCCAAGTCCATTGCAAATTCCTTGATGAAAAACCAAGCCATCTCTTACTCTGGCTGTGTTTGCCAAGTATTCTTCCTTGTTTTCTTCATGGTCTCCCATTTCATCACTCTTGGTGTCATGGCATATGATCGCTATATTGCCATCTGCAATCCACTGCATTATGAGACTATCATGAACAAGAAAGCTTGCATTCAGATGGCAACCAGTGCATGGATCGGTGGACTTTTCTATTCAGCAATGCACACTGGAACAATGTTCACTGTGGAATTCTGTTCTAATGTCATCAATCAGTTTTTCTGTGAAATCCCACAGCTACTGAAGATCTCTTGCTTTGACTCATATATCAATGAAGTCCGTGTTCTGATTCTGGGGTCTTGTTTTGGCTTTGTTTACTTTTTTCTAATTGTTTTTTCTTATGTTCAGATCTTCAGAGCTGTTCTGAGAATCCCATCCAGTCAAGGGAAGCAAAAAGTCTTTTCAACTTGCTTGCCTCATTTTATTGTTATCTCCCTGTTTATGGTAAGTGGCATGTTTGTCTACCTAAAGCCAACATCTGGGTCCCCATCAGCATTTGACCTCTTGGTTTCTATGTTCTACTGCATGGTGCCACCAATAATGAACCCGGTCATCTATAGCATAAGAAACAGGGAGCTCAAAATTGCATTCTGGAAGCTGCTTGTCAATATTTCTCCCCAGTTCTTAGGCAAAACCCACTCTTCATTTTAGCAAACAGTTGCAGTTGCCTAGATGGCTTGAATAAGATTTGTCCTATCGTACATCAGTTTACTCAGAAGCAGGTATCATTGGATTGAATGGGAATTAATCCCAGGAAAGTGTACTATGGATTGTAGCCTTATATTGCATGTTGAATTCATCTATATAAGGCTTTATACCAGCAATGACTAATCTGTAGCTCTGCAGATGTTGTTGAAGTACCACCTCTGCCTCTATAGCTACACCAGGACACTACTTCTGGTTTTGCGGAGTTCATAAACTAAATTGTTCTTAAACAGGACTGTTCTTAAACCGAGGTACCACTCTCTCTCTCTCTCTCTCTCTCTCTCTCTCTCTCTCTGTGTGTGTGTGTGTGTATTGTGTGTAATATTAAAATCAATGAGACACAGTGGCAGATTATTGTGGATAGGACTACAATTTCCAGTTGAAATCAAGACAACCTAAAACTGATATAACACAAATGCTAGTATTGAATTACAAATAATAACATGTTTACATTTTTCTCTTTAAAAGATTATATTCATTTTATTTGAATTAATTATAATCCTTTGGAAATGTAAATTGATAGATAAAATGTAATTTATTTCAGGTTACCTGTACACTTGTACACTTTTACTGTATGTGCTGTGAATTTTGGCTTATTCACTTGTTTTTAATTCACAATTTGTGAGTATCATTATATAGATGCTATTTTCCCCCATCACAAAACCATATACATATAGAAAGCAGGATGCAGAATGATCCTTTTGTAGCCATTACTCCTGCTTTCCAATGGCCCCACATCCCAGCACTGTTCTTCCCATGCAGTTTATATTTAGAATTGGAAATAGAGCCATAGGTAGAAACTGGATAAACAAATGGTCATTGGTGAAGAACAGGTGCACAATAATCAAACATGGTTTCTATTGTGCCTTCATCCTAGGAAAAGTGGGATTAAATGTTTTATGGGAGAGCATGACTAGAATAAGCTTGCCACAGTCTAAGTAAACTGAGAGATATAACAGAACAACCCACATTAATGCCCCTAATGAAGATGAGAGGAATTTATACTGATATCCTTTAGATACCCAGTTGTGGAGGCCAACACAGACCTTTACTTGGCTCTTGAAACTCTCCACTGGCTGCACATCATCACCAGCCAAACTCCCTCCCCAACCCTGCCTCACACATTCTTTGAATGTTTTCACTGGCTGGAATGAGTCCTTGAGCTCTGATAATGCCTTTTTTTGTAGCTGGAGCTTACAGAGTGTTGTGTAAGAGTGTAGAAACTAGCCTATTATGCAGAGGTAAAATTCACAGTCATTGCTACACCCAGTTTTGCTCTAGACGTGCTACCATAGCTGTCAACTTTTCCCTTTTCTTGTGAGTAATCCTATTCGGAATAAGGGAATTTCCCTTAAAAAAAGGAAAACATTGACAGCTATGCATGCTACATGGCCCCTGAAGGTTTCCAGAGATGCAATATGGTGCTTGGCTGAAAACACCACCCCTGCTTTAGACCTAAGCATTATTCTGGCTTTAATATTACACATTTGGAAGCAATAGAATGTATAAAAGTGGGACATTTGGAAACTACTGTAAAGCAGATTATCTTAATCAGCCTCTGATTTAAAAGAAACACACACAAACAAATAATTTCTTATGGCTTGCGTTTTGGTTCACTTGGCAGGGGGTTGGACTCAATGGCCCTTGTGGTCTCTTCCAACTCTATGATTCTATGATTCTATGATTCTATTCTATGATTCTAAAATCGAAAGGATCCTGTTTTCACACCTTTCCATTGCTTCTGCATTACATAAAGATACAAATGATTATCCAAACTCAGTGTTTTAGATACAAAAGGGGTGAGAGCAAAATATACCGCTGAGCTAGCAGGAGATGTAGACTCTGAATGGTCCTTGATGCCCCGGCTGGCAGAAGAGAGCCTAATATACTTCCATTTCTTTCCACAGTCTTAGCACTCAGTATACTGATACAAACAGTGTTTTCCTCTTTAATGAAAAACATTCTGCCATCTTTGTGTGCCCTACTTTATGTATAGCCATGGATGGACAGACATAAAGAAAGATAAAGTCAATTAAAATACTAAACCAAAAATGCTGCTGCTGCTGAAAGGAAGTACAATATGGCCTCTGGTGTCAGCCAGAGTACAAAAGACCACTGGGAACTGGGCCCTGAAGTTACAGACAGACAGGATTTCTAATTATGTGAAGTATGCCATCATGGACTGGCTAGATACAGAACAGTGGTGTGAGGCACCAGCTGAAGAACCAACAAAGGAACCCCCAGGGGAAGAAGGTTCAGAGTCAGGGGGTTGGTGGTGGGATGATGATGCACGCTCAGAGGAAGAAGAAGGAGCAGACTGGGAGAAGGATGTGTCAGAAGCTGAAGAGGCAACAGGGTTTACTGAGCAGGAAGAGGCTGTGACAGAGAGCCACATAGCTCAGTTGGTAGAACTTGAGACACTTAATCACAGGATCATGGGTTCAAACCCCATGTTGGGTGAAAGATTCCTGCATTGCAGGGACTTACACAGGATGACTGTTGTGGTCCCTTCCAACTAGTCTATGATACTATAATTCTACCCAGGTCATCACTATAAGAATATAAAAAAACCTTGGTACTTTTTCAATAGATAATACATTTTCAAATGTCATTGCTTCGCCATTTTAGACATGAAGGGAAAAGGTTAACTTCATGTTTTGTACTTCTGTTCGTAACAGTAGTCAGCTCCAGGCTCATTGTAGGCAGGTAAATGAGAACTGTTTGAATAAAAAATAAATCAGTTTTTTAAAATTATTTATTTGCATTTTTTCTGTCTATTTGCATTAGTCAAACTTAAGAGGTGAAGCAACAAAATTACATAGAGTTCTGTTATACGTCTCCCCACCCAGCCTGACTAATTAGGGCTTATGATTCACATTATTTTGGCCATTTGAACATTATTTCCATTCTTAAAGTTATTTTTTGTTGAGCATACTTTCTCATTGTTTCTGGTGAAAATAACTAGATACTTTTCTTACCTTATTTATTTAAACTATTTAAATTATTTAAAATTAAATGAAAAATAAGCAAAGCACTCTGGAACAATCTGCAAGGATCACAGGGCAGTTGCTGCATAACATGCACTAAAAGGTCTCCACCTTTTTAAGTCACCTATATAAGTTATGAAACATTTGTCCTCTGTCTAATCAGAAATTTGGTGGGTGCATTCCTTTCTAAAGAATGCCTGAAAAAGTCATGCTATCTGAATACAAAACGCTGAAGTTACAGACAGCAGACTGGCAATGTCTCTTGATGAAAAGGCTGCAGGATGGGATATGAATTGGGCAAATGAAAACAAAATAACTAATTCCAAATAAGTTATTTAAGACAATGAAAACAAAACAAAATACAAAATTATACAAGACACAAAAGAGATTATGGAAAGAAGAGGAATGAAAGCATCAGAGGTTGATGTACAGAAGCAGTTTGAACTAACCTTTGCCATGCTGCACATCCTTAGAGGGAGGGTGTTTAGAGTTCCAATGGTCCTTAGTGCTCTGACTAGTAGCAGAGACTTAATATGACTCCATTTGATTCCACAGTCCAAGCCCTCAATATGTCAAAACAATATTTTTTCTCCTCTTTAATGAAAAACACTGTCCCAACTCAGTGAAAGGACATCACAGCAAGAGGAAGACAAGCCTAACCCCATTCACTAGCCAGAGGAACAGCAGCTTCAAGAAGCTTGCTTCTATGCTCACTGTCAGAAAGAATACTCAGTTCAAATTGCCATTTCCATGTTCTGGCTCAACAGAGGATGAGGGAGATATGTCCTATTCCCATCCATCTGGCAGGGGATTAAGGTCTGCTGGGTTGAGTGGGTGTTCAGCCAGTTGTAGGCTGCCTTGAAATTATTTCCCACAGTTCAGTTGAAGAGGAACTGCACAGTAAATATATTAATGTAAGATCAATTCAACAGGCTACGTGATCAGAGAAGTGAAGTGTGAACAGTACAACTGAGCTAGGGAAATTCAAGAAGATATTGTGACACAGGGGGAATTTTGAATCTACATGTCTAACAAGGACAGTGTGTTTCAGGAGCTCCCTATGATTCTACTCACAGAGAGAGATTTCCTGTTTTCAGAATAAGCCTGGAAAAGATATTCATAGAAGAGGTCTTCAAACCCAACAGCTTTGATAAAGAATTTTTAATCTCCTTATTTCGCATGCTGTAGATTATTGGATTGAACATGGGTGGTATAATGGTATACATCACAGTTAAGGCAATGTCCAGAAATGATGGGGTTTTAGAAGGAGGCCTGAAGTAAGCAAAACATCCTGTGAAACAAAATATGGAGAAGACCACAAGGTGGGGAATGCAAGTGGAGAAGGCCTTTTTCCTTCCCTGAATAGAAGGAATTTTCAGAACGGCCATGAAGATATGTATATAAGTGATGACAATGAAGGCAAAGCAGCCAGCCAGCAGGATTATACTCACTACCAAAACTCCATTTTCTATTAGGTATAAATTAGAACATGCAATTGTTAGTAACGATGGGACCTCACAGAAAAACTGGTTGACAATATTTGAGCAGAATGGAGTTGCAAAAGTTGCACTAGTGTGAATGACTGCATAGAGAAGGCCAGCAACCCACACACCAGCAATCATTTGAGTGCAGAATGTCCTATTCATCACCATTTCATATTGTAATGGATTGCAAATGGCGACATATCGATCATATGCCATGACTGTAAGGAGAGCAATATCAGATGATAGAAAGAATAGAAGTGAGAGGACTTGAGCAGCACATCCCGCAGAAGAAATGTGTCTGTTATTCATGAGAGAATTGGCCATGGAATTAGGAATAGTGACTGAAACAGTACCTAGGTCCTGGATGGCCAAGTTCATCAGAAAGAAATACATGGGAGTGTGAAGTTTCTGGTCAAAGGTGACTGCAGATATTATGAGAAGATTCCCTAATACAATTGCCAGGTACAATACCAGGAACAGAGAGAAGTGTAGAATCTGCAGTTCCCGTATTGATGAGAACTCAAGGAGTAGAAAGTCAGAGACAGAAGATTTGTTGTCTTTTTTGGCATTCATGACTAAAATGCTTGCTGAATCTGAAAAAAGAGATAAACATTAGATTAAATCATCTTTTGAAAACAAATATTGACTCTCTATAGATAATACATCATTCTCTTAAAATAAACTACTATTGTAGTAGATGGTGCTGCTCGTTACAACCAGTTTTGTCATAGCACATCATTCAAACCAGGATTAGTAGTTAAGCTCTCTCCTCCAGGGGAGCCCTGCCAGCCAAAATGGCACTTGGAGGGTGAAAACCAGGTGCCCCTCTTCCAAGGCTTGGAGAGGGGCACAGAGATGCCTGTTTCACCCCCCCCTCAAAAAATCATGCCTGGGGCCATGGCCCCTCTGGCAACACCCATATTATGCCCTTGACACCATTGTCCGGGCACAGTGTACATTGAGTTTAAAAATATACAATAAAGATAAAAACAGTTAAAACTTGTTGCAAGAATTGGGCCCAGAATACTGAATACATGCCTCCTGCTGAATATAAGCCATGTGTTTGAACCATGTAGAACCCCTAAGAGCTTTCCTTCAAAGACCCCACTGATAAAACCAGAATATTTGGAATCAGGCTATCCTCAGCCCAAGTTGTGGTCGTCATTGGAAATTAAAACCCGAACATTGAATTGGACCCTGTATCATTCCGGTGGCTAGTCATCGCCCTATGTTTACGAGTTAGTTACTTCAGTTTTGATACTGAATTACAGGATCAAAATATGCTTTGTAAATATGGAGGTATTAGTGAGAGGCATCTGCGCTCTGCATATTGTGATATTATCACTGCAGTAGTCATTGTATCACCACCCTGTTCACTGTTTTATTGTTGTTGTCCCCCCCTACCCAGGCAGGCAGGCAGCACTGTGTGCCTTTGCTTGACTCCAGTGTGGGGCAAATTGCACTGGCAGTGTCAGTAACAAGGGCTGGGCTGCCCACTTGCTCATGCAATGCTGCTGCATGGTGACATGAATGTACAAATGTGCATGGAGAGATGCTCACAGCTCCTCTCCTCATGCCCAGATCATTTTGCTGCCACACTGTACTAAGCTAAGACAAAGTGCTTAAGCTTTTTCCTCACTCACTAGGAGCTGAAATCAAGGCTTGCTCCTGGTTACAGCTCGTGCTTAGTGAGGACAAAGCTTAACCATTAGTCCTGGTTTGAATGATGTGCTATGACAAAACTGGCTGTATCTTAAGATGGCAGTAAAAAGAACCACACAGGAGCAAAGCGACTATAATCTTCTTTCCAGGAGGTTGCACATTTGTGAAGTCTCACTAAGATAAGATTTGGCTTAGCGTGTCATGGAAACCAGGTCATTCATTGGGTATTCTACATGCATTCTATATAGTTTTCAAGAGAGACCACAAAGCAAGCAGGATTTCACATTCTGCACAATACACTATAGTAATATTGCTGCACATTTGTGCATTCTCACTGTTATAAGCAAAAAGCAGAGACTCAGTTTTGAGGTGATCATGCAGGGAATCCATGCTTAAGACACAATAAAAAAGTAATTGGTTTGTGCTCTGCCTGCCAAACCAGCAGGAAATAGATAAGCTTCAGTACTTAGAAAGGGGAGTAAAGGGCTTGTAGTTAGATGAGTAGTCTTTTATCTATCTCTCTGACCTTGAAGAATAGAATTGTGGATTGGTGAGAAATTCCCCATTAAGGGCTGCTGTCATGGATCTGGAGCCTCTGACCAGACAGGCACCTTGTGAATGGAGCTTTGAAGCCAAATGAATGGTGTTTTGGTAATGTGCAGCGAAGACACTTTGTCCTTGCCTCATGGTGAGGCAAGGCTCAGGTGTGTGTGTGTATGTGTGTGTGTGTCAGCCTCTCCCATCCAATTTCCCTGTAACGGTCTGTTCGATTGATCAATCCTGGTGTTTGTGTGGCCTCATTCCTCAATGTTGTTGAATAAAGGGACTTAGGGAGCGCTAGGTGGATATTTTCCTCACAACATCACTAAGCTAAGGTTTGGCTTAGTGTGTCATACAAACCACAGGCCATTTTGTAAGCTAAGTGCAGTCTATATAAGCTTTATGAGGCACCATCTACCAAGCAGAATGTCCTGTTCTCCACAATACACTATAGTAGTATTTTCTTCATTCAGCTTTTAAAACAACTACCCAGGCAATTACTAAAATTAAAAATATGTAAATAACTTACTCTTTTTTTAAACAGAAAGTAAATTTCCAGATGAAATTTATTTACCACTTCAGGGTCCTTTGTATTCTTCCAGCCATTCATAAAACTTGTTCCTTTTTTCTTCTTTTTTTAAGTTCACCTCTCTTTTTGAGGTGGAAATAAGTTCACCTCTTCTTTCTGAGACGGTGGAAATATTTGTGTACTCTTGCAGAATGATGCTTTTACTATGTAGTGGGAAATTATTCTTATAATATTTATATTCCTGGGAGTATGGTCTCGGAACCCCAACATAAACAATCGTGTTCTTGGAAGCTTGGACTCAGGAGCTCAACACAAAACAACAGTAGCATTTCTTGAGACTTGGTCCCAGGAGTCTGACACAGATGATCAATTGAGGTTCCTAAATAAATGTTAATTTTCTGGCCCTTTACTTCTGATAATAGCTCTGTATAGTTAAAGGAGAATAATTAAAAAAAGAAGAAGCCAACACGATCACTAAGTTCTTCTCAACCACTGCTTCAAATGCATTTAATTCATTAAAAGGTTTAAAAGCTAAGCGTGATATCATTCATATAAATGAATGGCATGTGGTTGAGGTTAGTGGCCTTTCCTGACAAATCCACTAAATCTAATGGCACACCTAGGCATATCATGCAATCAGACAATCAAAATTGTGAATGGTACATCTAAGCTGGAGGAATGCAAGATGCCCATGTAACACAGGATATATTTTGAATCCGCATATCTAAATTTATCTGGAAGTTGTAACTGGGCACAACATCTCAGTAGTTCCCTATGATTATAGTGTTACTGTGGTTGTGTGCCACCCCCAATCTCTGGCTGTGCAGTAACAATACTCCAGAGGGTTCTAGACACTCACCCAGAGTCTGTATTCCTTTGCAGAAAATGAGGCACAATTGAGTCTTTAATGTCTTTATGATATATGGTTTATTTTATACATATATACAACCTTTAGCCTTCAATGGAGTGGCACACAGCAGCAGCACCCCATAACATGCAAGCTTAATCTATGGCAGCATCACCAGAATCCATGTCTTCTGCAGCCTATCTTGTAAGGCACATTCAAGATGTTCTCCTTTCCACTTCTTCCTTACAGTTCACCTAAGTTCTGGTCTCATTTTGTAACACAGGAGAAGGTCTCTCCTTTGGCATCCTAGAGTTTATTACCTCAAAAATGTCTAGCATTTCACACTTATTCACACTTTGCCCTTTGATGCTTTGAACTGCTAAAGAATAATGCCCTCCAGGTGTTCACCTCACACAAAAATTAGTCTACTACATAACCCATGAAGTGTGCCCACTTAACCAGCTTTACATATGTTTAATACGGAGGCTTACCAGAGAGTCCACTATACTTCTTCCTAATACACTAGGAACTGGCCATTTTCAGGTTATAAATCCTATTATTTACTGAACCTAAACATTGGTATCACAGATCTAAAACAATACTTAGAGAGATTTCACCTTTTCAGAATAAGCCATAAAGAGATATTAACAGAAGCTTGCCTGAAACCAAGTAATTTTGATAATGCATTTTTAATCTCTGTATTTCTCATACTGTAGATTATTGGATTGAACATGGGTGGAACAAAAGTATACATCAAAGTTAATGCAAAGTCCAGATCAGATGGAGTTTTAGATGGAGGCCTAAGGTAAGCAAAACATCCTGTGAAACAAAATACGAAGAAGACAACAAGGTGGGGTATGCAAGTGGAGAAGGCCTTTTTCCTTCCCTGAACAGAAGGAATTTTCAGGACAACAGTGAAGATGTGTACATAAGTGACAACAATGAAGACAAAGCAGCCAGTCACCATGATTACACTCACCACCAAAACTCCAATTTCTGTTAGGTATAAGTTTGAGCAAGCAAGTGTAAGTAAATGTGGGATCTCACAGAAGAACTGATTGACAATGTTTGAACAGAAAGGTGTAGCAAAGGTTGCACTAGTGTGCATGACTGCATTAAGAAATCCAGTGACCCACACACCAGCAACCATTTGTATACAGGCTGCCCTGTTTATCACCATTTCATATTGGAATGGATTGCAAATGGCAACATAGCGATCATATGCCATGACTGTAAGCAGGGCGGTATCAGATGATAAAAAGAAAACAAATAAAAGAACTTGAGCAATGCATCCAGTATAAGAAATGTGTCTGGTGTTCATGAGAGAATTGGCTATGGATTTGGGGATAGTGACTGAAACAGCAATTAGGTCCTGTATGGCCAAGTTCATCAGAAAGAAGTACATGGGAGTGTGAAGGTGATGGTCAAAGGCTACTGCAGAGATAATGAGAAGATTCCCGAATACAGTTGCCAGGTACAATACCAAGAAGAGGAAGAAGTGTAGAATCTGCATTTCTCGGATTGCTGAGAACTCCAGGAGTAGAAATTCAGAAACAGAGGATTCATTACCTATTCTTGCATTCATTACTATATTTCTTGCTGCCTCTGGAAAAACAAAAACACGACAACAGGAAGTTCAACATCAGTTGTTGTTATTGAGCTTCATTGGCATAAACATTTAAAAACTGGTTTAAATCCTCTTCTGATAACAAATATTTAATACTTTGGAAGAGCTTTTGTGAGATATAGAAGGTAAGAGAAGGAAGTAGACAAAAAATGTAATAACAAATCTTCATCAAAGCAGGAGTTAGCTTTTAATTCTTTATAGCTGATACACCATTATTTTAAAATAAGATACTGTTATTTTAAAACTGGATGATGGTGCTGCTCTCAATCTCTGGAAAATGAACAATGCCATTGCTGGAGATGTAGCATGGGAGTCCTACCACAATCCTTCCCATACTTTCTTAGGGTTGCCATATTTCAAAAAGTAAAAACCAGAATGCCACCAAAATTGTTGAGCCAAAAAAACCGTGATTTTTCAATTGACTTATCTAAGATCCAGGACAAAGTGCCGCCTTTCGGAATTCTCCACCCCTCCAGATGTCAATTCCGCCTTTGAAATCCAGGTTATGTCCGGACATATGGCAGCCCTATACTCAGAGGGCAGATGCCTCTTGCTATTATGTACATATTTACAAAACGTATCTTGAGAGCAAGATTCAGTATCAAAACTGATCTTGATAGTTGCTTCAGTTTTGATACTGAATTACAGCAACACTTAACTCTAGGAAGATGATTCAAGCTTTTTGTATTAATTCCCTATGCCTGTCACAACTTGGGTGCTTAACAGCTTGATTCCTAATATCCCTGTTTGATCAGTGAGGCCTTTGACTGAGTAACTGGAAGTGGTTCCACATGACTCAGACACATAGCTGATACTCACCAGCAGACATGCATTCAGTATTCTGGGCTCAATGCTTTGCAACTCCTTCCTAGTCTAGATCACAGAATTTTCAATTGTTTAATCTTGGTTGTATGTTTCTAACCTTAATGTGTGGTGCACAGACCACAGTCTTATGTATGTACAAATGTATAGGCTCTTGAAGAGAAGCTTATAACTGCTTTACTTGTCTTCACTCACAAGTAGCTGCAGTGAAGGTTTATTCTTGGTTGTAGCTCATGGCTGATGAGGAGAGAGGCTAACCACTAGTCCTGCTTTAGATGATGTGCTAAATCAAATCCTGATATAGCTTAAGATAACAGTAAAAGGATGCGGGTGGCGCTGTGGTCTAAACCACTGAGCCTCTTGGGCTTGCAGATCAGAAGATCAGTGGTTCAAATCTGCACAACAGGCTGAGCTCCTGTTGCTCAGTCACAGCTCCTGTCAACCTAACAGTTCAAAAGCACATCAAAGTGCAAGTAGATAAATAGGTACTGCTCTGGCAGGAAGGTAAATGGCGTTTCCATGCGCTGCTCTGGTTTTGGTGTTTCGTTGCGCCTAGTCATGCTGGCCACATAACCTGGAAAAACTGTCTGCGGACGAACGCTGGCTTCCTCAGCCTGTAAAGTGAGATGAGCACTGCAACCCCAGAGTCATCTGCAACTGGACTTAACACCCAGGGGTCCTTTACCTTTACCTTTTTTAACAGTAAAAAGGACCATGGAGGAGCAAACCTACTGTAATCTAGGAGGCTGCACATTTGTGTAATCTCACTAAATTAAGATTTGCAATTAGCTTGTCATGGAAACCAGGACATTGGGTATTCTATGTGCAGTCTATATAGGTTTCAGGAGAGACCACATAACAAGCAGGATTTCACATTCTACACAATACACAATAGTAGTATTGTCTGGACTTAACCCTCCAAAAACTACCCAGGTATCACTAAAGTTATAAAAATATAAACATCTTACTCTTTTCCTTTATAGAAAATAGATTCCCAGAAGCAATTTCTTCATTACTTTAAGATGTTCTGTATTCTTCTAGCCACTCAAGGACGTATTTTTTCAAAAAGATATCACCTGCTCATTGTCTTCTGTGAAAGCTAAAATGTTTCTATACTCTTACAGAAAGACGATTTTACTATGGGATGGAAATTTATTATTATTATTATTATAGTTTTGTTCCTGGGAGTTTGGTCTCAAGAGCCTCAAATAAATCAGCAATTGTGTTCCTTGGACTCAGGAGTCCCACAAAAATTAGCAGCGGTGTTCATTAAGGCTTGGTCCCAGGAGTCCAAAACGAATCATACAAAGTATGTAAACGTATGAACATACTTAAGCTAGAATAAACCACCAACACTTAGATTTGTTTACATTCCTGTTTCTAAAAAGTATACTATGTAATACTATTAAAAATGATAATGTCAATGCCATATAAGTCTTTCTGGAACCTTCTTATTTCAACTGGACATTCGCATACTCATTTCTGATAGTTGTGCGAGGTATAACTAGCTCAGTGTTGCACATGCAATTTCCCCTTACCCACTGTGTTCTCCCATTTAGGATATCTGGAGAAGATGCCGCTTATTACATTTAATATATATTCATCTGAGGTCTGTATTTTATACGGTCTGAGAGCTAGTTCTTCATTAACAACATCCCTATGTGTCCCTGAGATATCATCATGCATTCAACCCTCACCTTTGGTTGCAGAGAGTCTATGCTCATAACTCTGTCCCATAATATCACTTCTGTTTCAGTATCTTATGTATCTGGGACTGGACACCTTGTGTTAAATCAGAGTTAAGGTGTTAACATGCATTGTAGCCTGGTCCTGAGTTTTCTATGAAACAAGAGTTCATCAGGGGAACTTGCCTGCTCTAAGGATGTGGCCCCTGTAGCTTTGAAATGCCATACAAGGATATAAAGCCTTTTTTTTAGCAAATACTTTATAATTTTCAAATACAAAGGCCAGCAGCTCTTTTTTCTATTTGTGCATGGTTACTTTTGTGGTTGGTGAGACGCCGTGTAGCACATACCACTTGTCTCCAGAGTTTCCATATGTATGTGGGATTTAAGGTCTATTAATGTAGACTTGTCCATGGAGTTTTCTTGGCAGGGATACTGGAGTGGGTTGCCAGTTCCTCCTCCAGGTGGATCACGTTTGGTCAAAACTCTCCACTATGACCTTTTCATCTTGGG
The DNA here is from genome assembly GCF_964188305.1 of Podarcis bocagei. Taxonomy (NCBI): domain Eukaryota; kingdom Metazoa; phylum Chordata; class Lepidosauria; order Squamata; family Lacertidae; genus Podarcis; species Podarcis bocagei. The sequence continues at coordinate 31,971,766 of NC_138138.1, read as the reverse complement.
TGCCCTGCTCGGCATAGTTCATAGCTTCTCTGAGTTATTCAAGCCCCTTCGCCACGGCAAGGTGATCCCATGAAGGGGATCCCATGGACTGCAAGAAGATCAAACCTATCCATTCTTAAGGAAATCAGCCCTGAGTGCTCACTGGAAGGACAGATCGTGAAGCTGAGGCTCCAATACTTTGGCCACCTCATGAGAAGAGAAGACTCCCTGATTTTGGGAAAGATGGAGGGCACAAGGAGAAGGGGACGACAGAGGACGAGATGGTTGGATAGTGTTCTCGAAGCTACCAGCATGAGTTTGACCAAACTGCGGGAGGCAGTGGAAGACAGAAATGCCTGGCGTTCTCTGGTCCATGGGGTCACGAAGAGTCGGACACGACTAAATGACTAAACAACAACAACAATGTAGACTTCTGTTGCTTAGGGCAAAATATAGTGACTGATAATCTAATAAATAAATTAACCATTTAACATTATTTTTTTAAAATATCCCTTCACTAAAGCAGTTCCTATGCCTTCTCTGGAGGCAACTATGGGCAATTCATAATAAGAATATTGTGTTCAAATCTTTAGACTATGTTAGCATACCATGTCTACAGAACATGAAGTTCTTTTCATTTATTCATACAGATTCCATACATTTGAGTACTTCCAGCCTTGTGAGGTCCAAAGGAATTTGCAAGGAACATGTGTCACTTGTCTTTTTGGCTATGTTATTTAGATGTTATATACATCGTTCACTTTGCCCATTCCTCCAAAAACATAAGGGTACATCTGTTCAACGTGAATGTCTTTTGTTTGGCAAATTGTGTGTCATCTTTCAATGAATCCCAGAGCATGACTAGTTTTTTTCTCTCCAAGCAATAGTTTTGTATTCCCATACACTACCACAAATAGGATGAACTCTATCAGTTCTGGGAAGCTTACCCCCAACTCCCTGTGTGGAATTACTTTCCCTGTGTGAAACTCCAGTCTTATATTTTCCGAAAGTATGTGGTTTTGTTTTTTAAGATTTTGAGAAATTGTGTCAGTGGCCACTGTGTCAATTTCCCTAACTAAAGATGGGAGGTGGGAAACATGAACAATTTCCTGGGTTTTTAAAAGATACAGCTGTTTTAACTCTTTCTTGGTAAAAAAACAACAGCACCAGCCAGGTGTTTTACTTATGGGAAGGATGCCCTGTGTCCACTTATCTGCCACCAAAGGTTCAAAGTAATGAGGAGACACTTCTGGAACAATTTTATATACAGTATACAATGAGGATTCCAGCTTAATAGTCACTATGGTATGGTACAACACTTCATTTTAGAAATGTTACTTATGTGGGGCATAATAATTTCAGGCAAAAATTCTTTACAGAGAACATTTAAGCCCCAGTTAGCACTCTTATTTAAAACTAGTTTCAGGATAGATTATTTCCATCTAAAATGGACATTTGTTAATTCTAGCAAGAATCTCACAGCCCCTTCTAGGATTTTTTTCTCAGCCTCAGGGAAGCAAATTGGGTTGCCCTCTAAAACTAATCCCTAAATCCAATCAGAACAGGTCCTTCTCATCTGAAGTTCCTAAACAAGGGCTCATCCACACTTTTACTTCTTGCATAGTTAGAAACCAAGGATGTGAATAGGGTTGTTTTCTCCTTTCCCTGCTCATTTCCTTGGGAAAACCCATTTTAGCTTTAAATAAAAAGAAATGGCATTCTACGGAAAAGCTTGTTATCAGATGAATGCTGTTGGAAAAGAGAATGGGTTAGACATGCACTAAATGATAAACAGTCCCTCTCTAAATGCATAATTAACAGGCTATGTGAACAGAGAAGCAACAATGTTAATGGTATATCTACGCTGGAGGTCCTTTTGACACCCAGCAGATTTTGAGTCTGCATATCAAAATGTATCTAGAAGCTGTAACTGGTCATGATATCTCCACAGTTCCTTATGCTTAGACCTACAGAAAGAAATGTAACCTTTTCAGGATAAGTCTGGAAAAGATATTAATAGAAGAGTGCTTCACACCCAAGAGCTTTGATACAGCATTTTTAATCTCCTTATTTCTCATGCTGTAAATTATTGGATTGAACATGGGTGGTACAATGGTATACATCACAGTTATTGCAAAGTCGCCATTAGATGGAATTTTTGAGGGAGGCCTAAGGTAAGCAAAACATCCTGTGAAACAAAATAAGGAGAAGACAACCAGGTGTGGTATGCAAGTGGAGAAGGCTTTTTTCCTTCCCTGAATAGAAGGGAGTTTCACAACCACAGTAAAGATGTGTACATAAGTGACAACAATGAAGACAAAACATCCAGACACAAGTATTACACTCACCACTATAGCTCCAATTTCCATTAGGTAGAAGTTTGAGCAGGCAAGTGTAAGTAACTGTGGAATCTCACAGAAAAACTGATTGACAATGTTGGAGCAGAAAGGGGTTGCAAAAGTTGCACTCGTGTGCATGACTGCATTAAGAATTCCAGCAACCCACACACCAGCAACCATTTGTTTGCAGACTGCCCTGTTCATCACCATTTCATATTGTAATGGATTGCAAATGGCAACATAGCGATCATACGCCATGAGTGTAAGAAGGGCAACATCAGATGATACAAAGAAAAAGAATAAAAGCACTTGAGAAATGCATCCAGCATAAGAAATGTGTCTCATATTCATGAGGGAATTGGCCATCGATTTGGGGATGGTGACAGAAACAGCCCCTAGGTCCTGGATGGCCAAGTTCATCAGAAAGAAGTACATGGGAGTGTGAAGGTGGTGGTCAAAAGCTATGGCAGAGATGATGAGAAGATTCCCAAATACAATTACCATGTACAATACCAGGAACAGAGAGAAGTGTAGAATCTGCAGTTCACGTACAGCTGAAAACTCCAGGAGTAGAAATTCAGAGACAGAGGATTCATTGCCTATCTTTGCATTCATTACTAAAATGACTGGTGCTTCTAGAAGAAAACAGGAAGATAAGTACAGGTTTAAGTCCTCTTCTGATAAGTTATATTTGGTAACCAATACTGCTTTGGATGTGGATTTTGTGGGAAATAGATTTAAAGGAAAGAAGTGAACAAAATAGTGTAATAATAAATCTTCATCTGAAGGAGAACTTAGCTTTCAGCTCCATATTGATACTGCACCATCGTCCTAAGATAAACTACTGCTAAGTAGTGCTTTTTCTTCTGGGAATTTTAGGGGCAGAACTACCCAAACAGTATAGAAATTTATTCATGCATGTGACTACAGCAGCAAGAAATTTGGCTTAGCTTGTCATGGAAACCAGGTCGCTGGTTTTTCTATGTGCAGTCTATGTCAGGTTTCAGGAAAAATCTAAAACAAGCACTATTTCCCATTCTACACAATAGAGTATAGTAGCATTGTCTGCATTTTGTTCTCCGAAAGCTATCCAGGTATAACTAATGTTATAAAATTAAACATCTTACTATTTTTCTTTATAAAAAATAGATTTCCAGATGCAATTTCTTCATCACTTTAAGATGTTCTGTATTCTTCTAGCTGCTCGTGGATCTTTTTTCTTTTTAAAAAATCTCTCCGTCCTTTTCTTCTGAGACAGTGAAAATGTTTGTATATACTTGCAGAACGATGATTTTACCATGGGGTGAAAAATTAGTACCATTATTATATTTATGTTCTTGGGAGCTTGGTCTCAAGAGCCCCAAACAAATTAGCAATTGTTTTTCTGGATGCTTGGACTCAAGAGTCCCACACGAAACAGCCATGGTGTTTTTTAAAGACTTTGCCCCATGGGTCTAACACAAATACTGAAGATATGCAACTAAACCATCCTGTTTCAAAACAACTTACTATATAATATTTAAAATACTTGTGTGAGATATGACCAGCTCAGTACCCCCCCCCCCCGCCACTGTGTTCTTCCTACTTCTGCTATTCTTTCCTCCCTTTTATGATATCTGAACTAGATACTTTCTGTTGCATTTGAATATTTGACAATCCAAGGTCTGTATTTGATATGATCTGGGAGTTACTTTCTGTTAAGAGCCCTACATGTCTATATGATACCATCATACCTTTTGACCGTCACCTTTGGTTGTAGTGGGATGTACGTTCATAACCCTGGGCCATCATACATTTTTGTCTCTGTCTCTTTTGTATCTGAGACTGAACACCTTGTGTTAACTCAGAGTTAATGTGTTCTGCATGTTGTAGTATGGACCTGAGTTTTCTATTAAACTAGAGCTCAGCAGGGGATCTTCGTTTATCTAGTTATGTGGCCCAGTCATTTTGTAATGTGAAATAAAGATCTGTTTTGAGTCTAAGGGTTTTTCCGTAAATGCTTTATAATTTTTACTTTGCTTTCTGCCACCCCGCTAGTTCAGTGGCATGCAGTGAAATTTCTCATGGAGGAACAGTTCGGGCTAGAGGCACTAGCTTGCAAGGAGCATATATAACCATCTGAAGAGTATTATTTTGCCCTATCTCAGTTCAGTGCATGCACTTGTAGAGAATGGCAATTTTTAAACTATCAATAGACACATACCACCTCACAGTCAGTCTCACTGCTTATCTCACTGTGCTAAAAGCTCTGGGCAATGCAAGAGCCACCACTAAATTTCAACCAGGTGTAAACTCTTAGGAAATACCATAGATTTCACCTGGAGAAAAAAAATACTTGGAGTGTTCTTGAGGCCCTTGCTTGCAATGGTGACTAAGGGTTTGTGGTTTGTCCTGCTTATATTGGTCTCCCATATAGAAAGGTGTGAATTGTTTTACATTCAGCACCTCTTTTTCTATTTGTGACCTGAACATATTCAAAAAATGCTGTAGTCATTCATCAGGTTCTGTGATAATACTAAGACAAGCAAGGATTTCATATATATCTTACTGCTATCAATTCCTTAAAAAATGTGATTCATTGTCTTGTTGGTGTAATATGAACAATGGGTTAAATTACAGAGTGCTTGGGCTCATGTCTTAAGGCGCACATCCACCATGCCTGAATGTTCTGAGATAAGGTTGCCAGGTGCACTTTGTTACCATGGCAACACCAACGAGGTTGAGTATATGACTTACTGAGCCATTGCTTCAGGAATTATGTCTACACATAGACAAAGGTATAATAATCTCCAGGGCTTTGCTTTCATTATGGTTTTGTTGTGCACTTCCTGTTGCTGTCTTGCTTGCGTGTCAGGGCCTGAATCTGTGAGAGAAAAGGGAAGAGGTTGTAGGTTTTACAAAGCAGTATTAGCTAGCATGGTGATAGTGTTAGCAGATCTCTATACATATATATCTTTGCTTCAAAGTCCAGAAGAACTGTACACATAGTAGTGTTTAAGTCTCTCTTGTGTCTGGAGACAATAAACACTTTGGTACTTTGAACTGTGTGGAAAAGGAGATTTTCCATTAACTGCAGACTCTGGAAGAAGCTGTTCTGATGGGAGCAGGAAATTTGTGAAGACTCTGCTGATACATGCCACTAGATGAGGAGTAGTGAACTACCAACTGACTGCCACAAGGCACCAAAAAGTCTTGTGGTGCACCTTGGAGGTAGATTTAATATGAAATATGTGCATAAACACAAGCTCTTTATGTGTATTGGTATTTTCCATTTAAATACAATGTTCACCTTGCCTATTCCTTAAAAGAAATAAGGATACCTCTGTTCAATATGAAGTCTTTTGTGTGGCTTATTCTGTGCCATCTTTCAATAAGTCCCAGAGCATGAAAAGTTTTTAGTCCTAGCAAAAGTTCTGTATTCACATAATATTGTAAATGGGATGGCCTCCATCTGATCTTGGAAGCTGACCCTCAATTCTCTGTTGGCATACAACCAAGGAAGTGGGGGCAATTGGCAGGCCCCCAGCTGGCTCCATCCCACCAGCTGGTGTACTGGACAAACTCCAGTCCTTGGTGCCATATGAATCAGCCACCCGAACTTCAAAAGCTAGGACATGCTCTAATCAGCAGAGATAATGCTACGCAACAGAAGTATGTGTGAGCATATTTACAAGCAGTTTATTCAGCATACATCAGGACAAAAGGAAAACATGTCTGATCCCCTTCATGACCAAAGCAAGCAGCATAAGCAATAGCTGTACACAAAATGAAAGTTCCCAGCAAGCTGTGCTGGAGTGTAAACAGGCATGTGACATACAACAATTCCACACGTCGGTTCTTAAGGTGGAATGGAATTATGTCAACATTCTCTGTGTGGAATTACTTCTCCAGTGTAAAACTACGGTCTAATATTTTGTTTCTAAAAGGACTAGGTTTTTGTTTTGTTTTGTTTAAGATTCTGATACTTTGTGTCAGTGATCACTGTGTCAGACTCTCTCACTGAAGATAGGAACTGGATAGCATGACCAATTTTCTGTTTAAAAGATACAACTCTCCTTATTAACAACACTGGAGACTTCAGTTTCCTTACACTTAATGTGGGTTCCAGCTTTATGGTTATTCTTCAAAGGCACAACACTTCATTTAATACATGCATATTCATGTAAGGCACAGCATGTCATTTCAGGCAGACACTCTTTACACTGAACTTTAAAACCCCAGTCAGCACTTTTCTTCAAACTTCTTCTCAGGATAGACTATTTCCACTTACAATGGGCATTTGTTTCACTGCCCTAGCAACTATATTACAACCCCTTCTAAGACTTTTAATTCCCCTTCAAGGAATCAAATTGGTTATCCATGTTTAGCTACAGTAGTTCCTAATGCGAATCAGAATAGGTCCTTCTCTCTCCAGGTTGCTGTCTAAATGACAAACAGTGCCTATTTAACTGGCATACAATCCCAATTTGTTTGAGAGCAAAGTTCTGTATTTTTTTACTCACCAGTTCTTCCAAATTGGTTGATGTTCTAACAAACTCTGACTGCTGCTGACTCAAGATCTGTCCATTGCAGTCACATTTATCTATGCTGCTATTCCATCACACTTCCATTTGTTTCTAAGGGAATTCCTCTGGTCCCTGTTCTGTTCTTGTTTCAGGAGTGATGTTAAAATCTACACTGGCGGGTGAGGAGGTGTCTCTCTTTTGTGTTTTCTCCTGAGCTTCCTTTAGATGGCAACATGTTTTTGCAAAGAGGTTGTATTATTTTCCATGCATTCTGACAACTTCCCTATCACAGGGCAGTGTTTGTGTTTCTGACTGCCTCCAACATGCATGTACTTTTTGCTGAGATGTTAATTCAGATATGTGTGCGTGTGACATTCCAGTAAGTCTATGAAATCCAGGCAACGCCAAAAATCATTTCATCTAGGTGCTGTCACTCCTTTGAAAACCTGAATACTCTGTTAAAATGGCTCTTTGCATGATGTGGGGTGACAGAGTAGACAGGAAACATGACCTGTTACTATCCATAAACCAGAGGATTAAGTGCTACTGAGATGTGTTCAGCCTGTTGTAGGCCACTTTGAAAACCATGCAAGTGAACAAAGGGGTATAAACTTCAACATACATACATACATATATGGATTATCGACATGCCATGTAATCTGACAAGCGAAAGAATGCAAGATGACCATGTGACACAGGGCAGATGTTGAGTCTGCATATATGAATTTATCAGGAAGATTTAACTTGAAAGGATGCTATATTCCAGGAACTCCCTTTAATTACGCCTTTTCAGAACAAGCCTGGAAAATATATCCAGAGGAGATTGCCTCAAACCCAACAGTTTTGATAATGCATTTTTTATCTCCTTATTCCTCATGCTGTAGATTATTGGATTGAACATGGGTGGAACAAGACTATACATCACAGTTAATGCAAAGTCCCCATCAGATGGAGTCTTAGAGGGAGGCCTAAGGTAAGCAAAACATGCAGTGAAAAGAAATACAGAGAGGACAACAAAGTGAGGTATGCAAGTGGAGAACGCCTTTTTCCTTCCCTCAACAGAAGGGATTTTTAGAACTGCAGTGAAGATGTGCACATAAGTGACAACAATGAAGACAAAACATCCAGACACAAGTATTATACTCACCAATATAGCTCCAATTTCCATTAGGTAGAAGTTTAAGCAGGCAAGTGTAAGTAACTGTGGGATCTCACAAAAGAACTGATTGACAATGTTGGAGCAGAAAGGGGTTGCAAAAGTTGCACTCGTGTGCATGACTGCATTGAGAAAGCCAGCGATCCACACACCAGCAACCATTTGTTTGCAGGCTGCCTTGTTCATCACCATTTCATATTGTAATGGATTGCAAATGGCAACATAGCGATCATATGCCATGACTGTAAGAAGGGAAATATCAGATGATAAAAAGAAGACAAATAAAAGAACTTGAGCAACGCATCCACTGTAAGATATGTGTCTGGTATTCATGAGAGAATTCACGATGGATTTGGGGATGGTGACTGAAACAGCCCCTAGGTCCTGGATGGCCAAGTTCATCAGAAAGAAGTACATGGGAGTGTGAAGGTGGTGGTCAAAAGCTATAGCAGAGATGATGAGAAGATTCCCAAATACAGTTGCCAGATACAATGCTAGGAACAGAGAGAAGTGTAGAATCTGCAGTTTTCGTATTGCTGAGAACTCCAGGAGCAGAAATTCAGAGACAGAGGATTCATTACTTATTTTCTCCTTCATTAATATAAATCTTCCTGTCACAGGAAGAAAACAGGAAGATATGTATTGGTTTAAGTCCTCTAGTGATAACAAATATTTACTACTTTGGAAAAGGGTTTTTAGATGTTGAAGGAAAAAGAAAGAAGTGAACAAAAAAGGAGAAACAATTATTTTTTATTCAAATGAGAATTTAGCTATCAATTCCTTATATATATCATTATTATTTTTTTAAAAAACTACTACTGTTTCAAAAATAGTAAATTGTGGTATTCACAAGTTCTTGAAGTTGATTGAATTTTAGAGGAGGAACACAGGAGTCCTACTGCCATCATTTCCTTACTTGCTTTGTATGTGGAATTATGCTGAGGGCAGATGCATCTTGAGAGAATCTCCATATTTACAAAACATATTTTGATATTTTAATTCATGGTCAAAACTGAAGTAACTCTTAAATATAGGGGGATAACTTGCTGCCTATATGATGCAAATTCAAAATCAAGTTTCTTCTATTAAATTCCAATGTCCATAACAATCTGGGTCATGAACATGTTAAAAGCTTGATTCCTGATATCCCCCTTCACTCAGTGAGTCTTTTGCAGGAGTAACTGATAATAGTTCCACAAGACTCACACACTTGGCTCATACTCACCTGTATTATGTATTCTAGGCCTAATGTTTAGTACTCCTTCTTAGTTAAGATCACATGTTTCAACTTTTTTAATCTTTGTTATATGTTTCCAACCTTAATGCATGCTGCACACAAACCACATTGTTTTGCATGTAAAATGTATAGGCTTACAACTGCTTTGCGCTTACCCAGATATTTTGGCTGCCACATTATGCTAAGCCAAGACAAGGTTCTTCAGCTCCCTCCTCACTCACTTGGAGCGGTAATGAAGTTTTTTTCTTGGTTAATATTCATGGTTGGTGAGGAGAGATCCTAACCACTGGTCTTGGCTTGGATGATAGGCTAAAACAAAACTTGGTGTAGCTTGAGTTGATTGTAAATAGCATTATGGAGGAGCAAAGCTACTGTACTCTTCTCTCCATGTGGTTCAACATTTGTGCAGTCTTCCTAAGATAAAATTTGGTTTAGTATGTCACGGAAGCCAGATCATTGGGTATTCTACGTGAGTCTAAATAAGTTTCAGGAACCACAACAAGCACGTTTTCCCATTCTACATAATACACTACAGAAGTATTGTCTGCGTTTAGTCCTCTGAAAACTACCCAGGTATCACAAAAGCTATAAACATATACTGGTAAATATCTTACTCTTTTCCTTAATAGAAAGTAGATTTCCAGATGCAATTTCTTCATCACTTTATTTTCATCGGTATTTTAGAAAATCACCCCATCCTTTTGTTCTGTAACATTGAACATATGGGTATACTCTTGCAGAATGAAGCTTTTAACATGGAGTGGAAAATTATAACCTACCTCTCTCTCTCTCTCTCTCTCTCTCTCTCTGTGTGTGTGTGTGTGTGTATGTGTGTATGTATGTGTGTGTATATATATATATATATCATATTTTAATGCACTCCTCAGAGTTTGGTCTCAAGAGCCCAACACAAATTTGCCATTGTGTCTCTGGAAACTTGGACTCAGGAGTTCCACTAAAATAAAAGCAGTGTTTCTAAAGACTTAGCCCCAGGAGTCTAACACAAATAATCAAGGTATGTAAAAAACAAAACAAAACTTCCAGTTTCTAAACAGCACACTTTCTAATATTTAAAATAATAATATTGCTACGTAAGTCTGTCTGGAACCTTCTGGTTTCAACTGGACTTTCTCAGACTCATTTCATTCTTTCTTTTTAAATAATGTTTTTATTTATTTTCATGGTACTGAGAGTTATATGACATATGACTGGCTCAGTGTTCCCCGCTCCTTCTCCTCCCCCCACCCCACTGTGTTTTGGTCAATGCTCTAATTTTCACCCAGGTGTTTATCTTGTGAACTGCCATGAGAGCTTGTGATGAAGGTTGGTTTTTAAATCTAGTAAGTAGTAAAATAATAATAACAACTCTAAGGAAATACTATAGTATTCCACCAGGAAAAAAAATAGTTGGAAGGGTATCCTTGAAACTACCATTTGCAATGCAGACATAGGGTTTCTCATCTACTTCTGCTAATATTGGTCTCCAAAGATAAATTTATGGATTTGTTTACATTCAAATACAAGGGCCAGCACCTCTAATTCTATTTGTGTGTGGTTGCTTTTGGGGTTGGTGAGAGGGCTTGCAGCACATCCTACTTGTCTTCAGAGTTTCCATATCTATGTGAGATTTAATGTGTATCACTGTTGACTTTGGTTGTCCTGGGCAAAATATAGTGACTGACATATGAATACATAAATTAACAAGTTAACATTTGGTTGTTGTTTTTTTTTAAAATATCCATTATAAAAAAAGTTCCTATGCCTACTCTGGAGGTAACTATGGACAATTCATAATCATAATATTGTGTTCAAATCTTTAGACTATGTTAGCATGCCATGTCTACAGAACATGAAGTTCTTTTCACTTATTCATAAAGATTCCATACATTTGAGTACTTCCAGCCTTGTGAGGTCGAAAGGAACTTTGCAAGGAACATGTGTCACTGGTCTTTTTGGCTATAGTATTTAGATTTTATATACACTTTGCCCATTCCTCCAAAAACATAAGGGTACCTCTGTTCAACGTGAATGGCTTTTGTTTGGCAAATTGTGTCAGTGGCCACTGTGTCAGATTCCCTCACTAAAGATGGGAGGTGGGAAACATGACCAATTTCCTGGGTTTCTTAAAGGTACAACTCTCCCTAGTAACAACACTGGAGACATTTTAACTCTTTGTCAGTAAAAAACAGCCAGGTCTTCTTCTTATGGGAAGGATGCCCTGTGTCCACTTATCTGCCACCAAAGGTTCAAAGTAATGAGGAGGCACTTCTGGAACAAAGATAGAATTTTATAGATTTACATTCATTGAGGATTCAAACTTAATAGTCACTCTCTTAAGGCACAACACTTCATTTTAGAAATGTTACTTGAGTTGGAAACAATAGTTTCAGGCAAAAACTCTTTACACAGAACTTTTAAACCCCAGTCAAAACACTAGTTTAAAACTAGTCTCAGGATAGACTTTTCCCAACTAAAATGGATATTCGTGTCATGGCAAGAATCTCACAGCCCTTTCTAGGGTTTTTTCCTTAGCCTCAAGGAAGCAATTTGGGTAGCCTTCTAAAACTAATCCCGAAATTCAATCAGAACAGGTCCTTCTCATCTGAAGTTCCTAAACAAGGGCTCATCCACATTTTTCCTTTTCCCATGGCTAGAAACCAAGGATGTGAGTGGGTTTTTTTCCTCTCCTTTCTGTAGGAAAACCCACTTTGGCTTTATATAAAAAGAAATGACAATCCCAGAAAAGCTGATTGCCAGATGAATGCACTGGGTCAGAAAAGGTACACATGCACTATATGACAGACATTCCCTCTTTAAATGTATGATTAACAGGCTATGTGAACAGAGATGCAACATTGTTAATGGTACATCTAAGCTGGAGGAACACAAGATGTCATTGTGACACCTGGCAGATTTTGAGTCTGCATATCAAAATGTTTCTAGAAGCTGTAACTGGTCATATCTCCACAGATCCCTATGCTTATACCTACAGAGAGAAGTGTAACCGTTTCAGTATAAGTCTGGAAAAGATATTAATAGAAGAGTGCTTCACACCCAAGAGCTTTGATACAGCATTTTTAATCTCCTTATTTCTCATGCTGTAAATCATTGGATTGAACATGGGTGGTACAATGGTATACATCACAGTTATTGCAAAGTCCCCATTAGATGGAATTTTTGAGGGAGGCCTAAGATAAGCAAATGCTGCTGTGAAACAAAATACGGAGAAGACAACAAGGTGAGGTATGCAAGTGGAGAAGGCCTTTTTCCTTCCCTGAACAGAAGGAACTTTCAGAACCACAGTAAAGATATGTACATAAGTGACAACAATGAAGACAAAACATCCAGACATAAGTATTACACTCACTACTATAGCTCCAATTTCCATTAGGTATATGTTAGAGCAGGCAAGTGTAAGTAACTGTGGGACCTCACAGAAGAACTGATTGACAATGTTTGAGCAGAAAGGAGTCACAAAAGTTGCACTCGTGTGCATGACTGCATTGAGAAAGCCAGAGACCCACACACCAGCAACCATTTGTTTGCAGGCTGCCCTGTTCATCACCATTTCATATTGTAATGGATGGCAAATGGCAACATAGCGATCGTATGCCATGACTGTAAGAAGGGAAACATCAGATGATGAGAAAAAGAAAAACGAAAGAACTTGAGCAATACATCCAGCGTAAGATATGTGTCTGATATTCATGAGGGAATTGGCCATCGATTTAGGGATGGTGACTGAAACAGCCCCTAGGTCCTGTATGGCCAAGTTCATCAGAAAGAAGTACATGGGAGTGTGAAGATGGTGGTCAAAAGCTATGGCAGAGATGATGAGAAGATTCCCAAATACAATTACCATGTACAATACCAGGAACAGAGAGAAGTGTAGAATCTGCAGTTCCCGTACAGCTGAAAACTCCAGGAGTAGAAATTCAGAGATAGAGGATTCATTGCCTATCTTTGCATTCATTACTAAAATGACTGGTGCTTCTAGAAGAAAACAGGAAGATAAGCACAGGTTTAAGTCCTTTTCTAATAATCAATATTTGTTATCCAATACTGCTTCAGATATGATTTTTGTGGGATATAGATTTTTTAAAAAGTGGTGAACAAAATAGTGTAATAATAAATCTTCATCTAAAGGAGATGTTAGCTTTCAACTCCATATATGTTAAAATAAATTATTGCTAAGTAGTCTTTTTTCTTTGGGGAATTATAGGGGTAGAGCTACCCAAAGAGCATTGAAATTTATTCATGTATGCTACTACAACGGCAAGAAAGTTATTTTCCCAAAAATTGAAAGAAAAAGAAGAATCGAGACAAAAGAAGAATGGATACAAAAACTTATGGACTATGCAGAAGTGGCAAAATGTACTGGAAAAATAAGAAATCAAGCTAACAAACATTTTATTAAAGAATGGACTGAGGTAGACGGAGACCTCCAGGTATCCCACCTGGCGGGAGGTGAAGCCAAGCCTGTGGTAATGGTGCCACATAGGGTCCAGGGGGCTGCACATGACCACACAAAGGGTGCCCCCCATTTAATGTGGGGAGCGGTCATTATTGAATATTTATGAACAAATTGTTGTACTAAGCTGCAGTTTCATAAGAGTATATACAGTGGTACCTCACAAGACGAATGCCTCGCAAGACAGAAAACTCGCAAAATGAAAGGGTTTTTTGAGCTGCTTCGCAAGACGATTTTCCCTATGGGCTTGCTTCACAAGACGGAAACGTCTTGCATGTTTGTTTCCTTTTTCTTAAACTCGCGGAACGAATTATTTTCGTCTTGCGAGGCACCACTGTAATTAAGGTAGATGAATGAAAGTTCCCCCACCCCTGGTATGGGGGGAGTGATGCCCATTACGCCAGAGTGGCGTCACGATCACCCCAGGCCTCTTTTGGCCAATTGCGATTGAGTGGGGTGGATGCTGCCACTTCTGTAGTTCTATGTCCATCTTTGGCATATTTTCTGTCTATGTGGAAGTCTGCAGAAACAATGTGGAGAGGGGAGATGCTTCTTGCCATCATCTCCATATTTACAACACACATTTTGATAATTACTTAGAATTACAGTAATACTTAAATACAGGAGGATGATTAGGTGCCCATATAATGGAGACTAAAATTTGTGGGTTTTGTGTTAATTTCCAGTGCAATGCCCATCACAACTTGAGTGTGCAATACCTTAACAGCTTGTTTCCTAACATCCCTGTTTGATCAGTGAGGTCTTTGACTGAATCAGTGGTAGTGGTTCCACATGGCTCAGACACAGAGCACATACTTCCCAGGAGGCATGTATTCAGTATTCTGGGCTCAATGCTTTGCAACTCCTTCCTAGTTGAGACCACAGAGGTTTCAAGTGTTTTAATGTTTGTTGTATGTTTTTAACCTTAATGTGCGCTGTGGACAGACCACAGTCTTATAAATGTACAAATGTATAGACTCTTGGAGAGAAGCTTACAGCTGCTTTGCTGCTCCCCAGATCTTTTTGCTGCCACACTATGACAAGACAAGACAAGACAAGACAAGTGCTAAAACTCTCTCCTAACTCACTAGGAGCTGGAGTGAAGGTTTGTTCTTGGTTGCAGCTCATGGTTGGTGAGGAGAGAGGCTAACCACTAGTCTTGGTTTGGATGGTGTGCAAGTCAAAACCTGGAGTAGCCTAAGATGACAGCAAAAAGGAGCACAGAGGAGCAAAGCTCCTGTAATCTTCTTTCCAGGGCATTGCACATTTGTGAAGTCTCACTAAGTTAAGATTTGGCTTAGGTTATCATGGAAACCAGGTCACTGGGCTTTCTATATGCAGTCTATATAGGTTTCAGGAGAGACCACATAACAAGCAGGATTTCACATTCTACATAATACACAATAGTTAATTTAGCCCTCCAAAAACTACACAAAAACTACACAGGTATCACTAAAGTAATAAAAATAGAAACATCTCACTCTTTTCCTTTAAATAAATTTCCAGATGAAATTTCCTTATCACTTTAAGATGTTCTGTATTCTTCTAGCCACCCATGGATCTTTTTTTCTTTTTCTTTTAATCTCTTCCTCCTTTTCTTCTGAGGCAGTGAAAATGTTTCTATACTCTTGCAGAATGAAGAGTTTACCATGGGGTGGAAATTTATTACTATTGTTACAGTTATGTTCCTAGGAGTTTGGTCTCAAGAGCCTCAATCAAATCAGCAATTGTGTTCCTTGTTGGTTGGACTCAGGAGCCCCACAAAAAGCAGCAGGAGTGTTTGTTAAGCCTTGGTCCCAGGTGTCCAACACAAATCCATCAAAGTATGTAAACTTCCACCTTAAACATTGCTCATGAAAATATTTAAGCTAGAATAAACCACAGACACTTAGATTTATTTATGTTCCTGTTTCTAAAAAAACCACCATATTATTTAACACTAATAATAGTGATGATGTTAATGCCATATAAGTCTTTCTGGAACCTACTTGTTTCAACTGGACCTTCTCAGACTCATTTCTGATAGTTGTGTGAGGTATAACTAGCTCAGTGTTCCCCTTGTACAGTGATTTCCCCTTACCCACTGTGTTCTCCCATTTAGGATATCTGGAGGAGATGCTGTTTATTGCATTTTAATATATGCTCATCTGAGGTCTGTATTTTATACTGTCTGAGAGCTAGTTCTTCATTAACAACATCCCCATGTGTCCCTGAGATATCATCATGCATTCAACCCTCACCTTTGGTTGCAAAGGAGTCTGTGCTCATAACCCTGTTCCATAATATCATTTTTGTCTCAGTATCTTATGTGTCTGGGACTGGAAACCTTGTGTTAAATCAGAGTTAAGGTGTTAACACGCATAGTGGCCTGGTCCTGAGTTTTCTATGAAACAAGAGCTCATCAAGGGAGCTTCCCTGCTCTAAGGATGTGGCCCTGTAATTGTGTGTCAAGGCCCCTAAGGCACCCCCAAGAGAAATAAAGACACAAGGACACAGCATTTTAGGTTAATGTTAGTTTAGGCCACAACTTTATTGGTTACAGAATGTGAGCAGTATTGGCTTAGGCATTGGCAACAACAGACTACACTCCTGCCTGCCTTGCATGAAGTCTGTAAGGGTAAACCACCAGTAGGCGGAGCCCTGCTGATGAGGATCAACTTGAGCATCCCCTGGATTCGTGACGGGATCTTGGCATGGCCCTAGCCACTCCACAGGTTTTGGATGAGATCCATATCCCCAGATTCCTTTAACGAAATACCCTTAAGCATGGAGGGGCAGGTGATGGCTGCATCTTTCCTCCCCCACACAACACCATTCCAATGCCTAAGCACCACGCGAGCCCAAAGCTCACCACCAATACCTTCACACCTGCAACCAACCTCTTATGCCTTTGATAATATCGGCCAACCAAACATTAATTTTGTGATGCCAAATAAGGATCTGTTTTGAGTCCAAGTTCTGTCCATCTGTCTGTCCCCCCCCCCCCCGGAAAAACTTTATAATTGGGACTTTTTGAGACTAGAAGTAACATGAAACCTGTGATGCAAACTTATGGCCCATGCCGGGGGGGGATAGCTCTCAAGTGTGACTATTTCAGAATTATTTTGATTGAGTTAGCACAATGGCTATTTCTCCAGGCACATTAAAACTTAACTGGATTCCCTGTAAAAATACTTCAGCTAGAACAAATCATAAACACTTAGCTTGGCAAATATGTGAAGATATTTACTCACAGAGTTTCAAACCTTACAGCAAGCAAGTCTATCCATTGGCAGTACAAAAATTAAAGAAGTAAAAGTCATCTCAAAAAGTGACTCGAAAAGAAAAGAGCTTCATTTTCTTGCAAAAGGGAACATGCAATCTTTTGGTTGCATGTTAAGATCCCCAGGAGCTTCCCAATAATAAAGACACAATTGACAAGGAATTTAGCTTTAGGTTATTGGCAAAATTTTGGCCACAATTTTATTGATTACAGATAGTGAGTGGTTTGTTTAGGCGTTGGTTCCTGACTAGCTGTACCTGACCTCAGCAGGACAAGACTGACGACTCGGCCCCACCATATCGTCAGTACAGGTAAACACCATGGGGTAGCATTGTTATGGTCATGTCACTCAAGTTCACCCCAAAATGCTCCCAGGGACTCTTGCATCGCCCTACCCCCCAAAAGGTGTTGACAAAAGCATGGCGAGTCCCTGGATTCCTTTAACAGAATACCTGTTGCACATTGGAGGGGCCAGGCTATCTGACCTCCCCTCCAGACCACCTTGAACCAATGCCTAACCACCACAAAAGCACCTGGGCTCACCGCCAAAAATTACTCACACCTGCAACCAAACCTTTAACCCCACTGACACTTTAGTCAGCCAAACATCATTGCATGGACAGGCAGAATCCCCCAAACCCTGGGTGGCCCTCGTGTGGAATAATGACTCAAGACAACGTGCTATGGGATTAAAGTTGGCCCCAACTTTATTATGTTTCAGTTGTGGGTAGACCTTGGCTCAGGCATTGGGAGTTTATCCCTCCCCGTCCCCTGCTGGGGATCTGGGGAACATCAGGGTTATCCATTGTGGGGGTGGGCTGCTTCTGGAGAACATAGGTTCAAGCAGAGAGAGCCAGCCCCGGTTAAGCCGCCATCGCAGGGAGAGCAATGACAACCTCTAGGCATACGGCCAAAGCCTCCCCCCAAACAACCCCTTTAACAAATAGATTAAAAATGGTGCTGAAAGAGATAATTCATAAAGATCAAACAGGATTTCTTCCCAGACGATTTATGCAATCCAATATTAGATGTATGATTAACGTATTAGAATATTTGGATATTAAAATCGATAAACCAGCAGCTATTATGTTGGTGGACGCTGAAAAAGCTTTTGACAACGTGTCCTGGAAGTTTATGAAAAAATTAATGGAAGAAATCGGACTGGGAGAAAATATTTGTAAAGGAATAAATGCCATCTATTCGGAACAATATGCAAAATTGATCATCAATGGAAGAATTACTGAGGAGTGCAAAATAAACAAGGGAACCAGACAGGGCTGCCCATTTTCACCACTGATATTTATCTTGGTGATGGAAGTCTTGAACAATCAGATAAGAAAGGATCAGCTTGTTAAAGGCATCACTCTGGGAAACAAAACATATAAAATTAAAGCTTTTGCAGATGATTTACTTCTTATGACTGGAAACCCTAAAGAAAGTCTGAAAAGAGTGCTGGAATTGATTAAAGAATTTGGAGAAGTGGCAGGCTTTAAGCTGAATATAACAAAAACAAAAACGCTTGTTAAAAATGTAACCACGGAAGAAAAGGATGACTTAGAAAAAATATTGGGCCTGAAAATCTCTTCAAAAGAGAAATACTTGGGTATTTGGATCACACCCAAGAACATAAACTTATTTCAGGATAATTACACCAAAACTTGGCTAGAGATTAGGAAAAAAAACTTTATAACCTGGAGTAAATTAAAATTAAAATTTCTGGGTAGGATATCCATTATAAAGATGAATGTGCTTCCAAAATTAATCTTTTTATTTCAAATGATTTCAATACTGGGCGAAGCAGGTTGTCTCAAGATATGGCAAAGAGAAATTTCCAAATTCCTGCGGGAATGGAAGAAACCTAGGATTAAACACCTGATCTTAATAGACATAAAAGAGAGAGGAGGCTTTTCTCTACCCGACCTAAAACTTTACTATGAGGCAGTCTGTTTCACCTGGCCAGAAGATTGGTGCATGTTGCAGGATCTGGACCTCCTGGACCTGGAAGGTTTTGAGAACCGTGGGGGATGGCACGCCTACCTGATATATGGAAAAGCGAAAATTCATAAAAATTTTACCAACCGTATAATAAGAAAGTCACTCTTTGCTGTATAGGGAAAATATAAAGACCTGATGGAGCCTAAAGTCCCGTGGTGGACTTCTCCAATAGAAGCCATAGCAGTAAAATGGAAAAATACTCAGGAAAGCTGGCCAACATATAAAACACTTCTAAAAAATGAAGATAACCAAATAAAATTTAAAAACTTTGAGGAAATAAGAGAACACATCTCAGACTGGTTCCAATACCATCAGTTATTTGAAAAATTTAAATCTGACAAACAAAAGGGGTTCTCAACAGAAATTTCCTGATTCAAATCTGATCTTGTAAATTCTAAAAGAAAAACTCTTTCCAAAACTTATCGACTCCTCCTTGACTGGACAGTCAAAGAGGAGGAGGTAACAGTGGCAATGGTGAGGTGGTCCCAGGATTTTGGCCATTCAATAACCATGGCCCAATGGGAAAACTTATGGAAGATCAATTGGAAATTCACAAATTGTTACACGATTAGAGAGAACTTTCAAAAAATGCAACATCGATGGTATCTAACACCATGGAAACTTTCAAAAATGTATAAAAATGTGTCAAGTAATTGTTGGAGATGCGGAGACTCAGGAACATTCTACCATATGTGGTTGATATGTAGGAAAATACAGGTATTCTGGGAGAGTATCCATGCAGAACTGCAAAAAATGCTAAAGATCTCTCTCAATAAAAAACCAGAGGCCTACCTCCTGGGAATAACAGATTTGGATATTCCACAAAAGAGAAAGGGTATCTTTTTATATACAACGGCGGCAGCAAGAGTTTTGATCGCAGCAAAATGGAAGAGTAATGAAATCCCCTCTATACAAGATTGGATCCAAAAGCTGACAGAATATGCCAAATTAGATGGTTTTCAGAAAACATAAAGAATAAATCAAAACAGGAATTTGTTTCAAAATGGGAGGTTTTCAAAGAATATCTGAAAAATAAATATAGTAGTTTAAATTCTGTTGCAGCATTCGAGGAACTTCAGTAATAGTTGCAAGGTAGATATAAGAAATTAGATTTATTAAGAATAAGTTTAATTATGATAAAAGTGTATATTGGCAATAAGTAATATGAATTTGAAATATGGAATAGATGGGAGGTTGGGTCCTTAGTGTTAAGACCAATAGATGTTTTATTGTTTGCTAAGAAAATTATGTGTCTATGGTTATTCTTGTGTGTAATTTGGTATTTGTGTTTCTTTTCTTTTCTTTTTCTTGTTGTATCAATAAAAAACTTTATTTTTTTTAAAAAAGACAGAATTTGTGATCAAAGAGACAATGGGGAGTTTACCGGAAAAGTCAAAATGGCTTCAGAATTGCTCTCCTGTACTATTTCAGATACGTGGTTTATATACTTATGTATGTGTTTGCCTTGTAAATTTATGAACATCAAGTTTATACATATATGAGACCTTAGAATTCCAGTAACAATATGAAATCTTTTGTTTGGCTTATTGTGTGCCATCGTTCAATAAGTCCCAGAGCATGACAAGTTTTTAGTCCTAGCAAAGGTTCTGTATTCCCATACTATCATAAATGGGATGGCCTCTATCAGATATTGGAAGCTAACCCTCAATTCTCTGTGTGGTATTACTTCTACAGTGTGAAACTCTGGTCTTATATTTTGTTTCTAAAAAGACTAGGGTGTTGTTTTTAAATTCTAATGCTTTGTGTCAGTGATCACTGTGTCAGACTCTCTAAACTGAAAATGGGAACTGGAAAGTATGACCAATTTTCTCAGTGTTTAAAAGATACAACTCTCCTTATTAACAACACTGGAGACATCTGTTTACTTACACTCAATGTGGGTTACAGCTTAATGGTTACTCTTCAAAGGCACAACATTTCATTTTAAACATGCTTATTCATGTAAGGCACAATATGTACTGTAGTTTCAGGCAGATACTCTTTACACTGAACTTTAAAACCCCAGTAAGCACTTTTCTTCAAACCTCTTCTCAGGATAAACTATTTCCACTTATAATGGGCATTTGTTTCACTGCCTTAGCAACTATCTTACAACCCCTTCTAAGATTTTTAATTCCCCTTCAAGGAATCAAATTGGTTATCCATGTTTAGCTACAGTAGTTCCTAATCTGAATCAGAATAGGTCCTTCTCTTTGGATTTAGAAGGTTTTAGCAACATATTTGGATGGCATGCATATTTATGGTATGATAAGGTCAAAGCACATAAAGCATTTAAAAATTATATTGTCAGGAAAGCATTGTTTAATGCTTGGCAGGGGGTTGGACTCGATGGCCCTTGTGGTCTCTTCCAACTCTATGATTCTATGATTCTATAAGGACCTATTTGAAAATAAAACCCCAAGGTGGTTGTCACCGATGGAAGCGAAGGCTCAGAAAAAGCTCAATATGGAGGCCAAATGGCCGAAATATTGGGAAATTTTGGAACAAGAAGGAGACAAATTGAAATTGCAGAGTTTCGAGAAATTAAAAAACAAAGTGAGAGATTGGTTTCATTATTATCAGATAATGGAGGCATATAATTTGGATAAGAAAATTGGCTTCCAGGTGGAAAAATCAAAACTAGAAACAGAACTGCTAGAACCCAAAACTAAGAATTTGTCAAAAATGTATAACTTGCTGTTGAAATGGAATACTCAGGATGAAACGGTGAAATCTGTTATGATTAAATGGGCACAAGATATTGGACATAATATTATGTTTGCTGACTGGGAACAGTTATGGACCACAGGTATGAAGTTTACGGCATGTAATGCCTTAAGAGAGAATATTATGAAAATGATATACAGGTGGTACATGACCCCAGTCAAGCTTGCAAAAATCATTTGCCCGATAATAAATGCTGGAAATGTAAAGAAACGTAAGGTACATTCTTTCACCTTTGGTGGACGTGCCCAAGGATTAAGGCTTTCTGGGAAATGATATATAATGAACTGAAAAAGGTATTTAAATATACCTTCTTGAAGAAACCAGAGGCCTTTCTTCTGGGCATTGTTGGCCAATTGGTGTCAAAGAAAGACAGAACTTTCTTTATGAATAGAAAAAGGGACACGACAGGGGTGCCCAATCTCCCCATTGCTTTTTATATCGGTCCTGGAGGTTTTGCTGAACATGATTAGAAAGGACCAGTTGGTGAAAGGTATACAGGTCGGAGTAAAACAGTACAAATTGAGAGCATTTGCAGATGATTTGGTACTTACATTACAAGAGCCAGACTCTAGTACTAAAAGAGTTTTAGAATTAATTCAAGAGTTTGGTCAAGTCGCAGGATTTAAATTGAATAAACTGAAAACTAAGGTATTAGAGAAAAATTTAACAGCTATTGAAAGGGAGAGGTTCCAGAATGAAACAGGTTTAACTGTGGTCAAGAAAGTGAAATACTTGGGGATTAACATGACAGCTAAAAATGTGAATCTATTTAAAGATAATTATGAGAAATGCTGGGCAGAAGTAAAAAAAAAGACTTAGAAATATGGTCAAACTTGAAACTTTCATTGTTAGGCCGTATTGCTGTGATTAAAATGAATGTATTGCCTAGAATGTTGTTTCTATTGCTAACATTGCAAATTGTGGACAAGATGGATTGTTTCAAGAAGTGGCAGAGAGACATATCCAGATTTGTCTGGCAGGGCAAGAAACCTAGAATAAAATTTAAGATATTAACTGATACAAAGGAAAGAGGTGGATTTGCCCTGCCAGACTTAAAACTTTACTATGAATCAGCAGCTTCCTGCTGGTTGAAAGAGTGGCTACTTCTTGAAAATACAGACATTTTCGATTTAGATGGTTTTAACAATGTATTTGGATGGCATACATATTTATGGTATGATAAGGTCAAAGCACATAAAGCATTTAAAAATCATATTGTAAGGAAAGCATTGTTTAATGTTTGGTTAAGATATAAGGATTTATTGGAAAATAAAACCCCAAGGTGGTTATCACTGATGGAAGCGAAAGCTTTGAAAAAGCTTAATATGGAGGCCAAATGGCTGAAATATTGGGAAATTCTGGAACAAGAAGGAGACAAATTGAAATTGCAGAGTTTTGAAAAATTGAAAGACAAAGTGAGAGATTAGCTTCATTATCATCAGATAATGGAGGTTTACAAATTGGACAGGAAAATTGGCTTCCAGGTGGAAAAGTCAAAATTAGAAAAAGAGTTTGTTGGAATCCAAAACTAAGAATTTGTCAAAGATGTATAACTTGCTGTTGAAATGGAATACACAGGATGAAACAGTCAAATCAGCTATGATCAAGTGGGCACAAGATATTGGTCATAACATTATGTTTGCTGACTGGGAACAGTTGTGGACCACCGGTATGAAATTTACGGCATGTAATGCCTTAAAAGAAAATATTATGAAAATGATTTATAGGTGGTACATGACCCCAGTCAAGCTTGCAAAAATCTACCACTTGCCTGATAATAAATGTTGGAAATGTAAAGAGATTGAAGGTACCTTCTTTCACCTTTGGTGGACGTGCCCAAAGATTAAGGCTTTCTGGGAAATGATATATAATGAAATGAAAAAGGTATTTAAATATACCTTTCTTAAGAAACCAGAGGCCTTTCTCCTGGGCATGGCTGACCAATTGGTGTCAAAGAAAGACAGAACATTTTTTATGTATGCTACAACAGCTGCAAGAATACTCATCGCAAAGTATTGGAAGACACAAGATCTACCCACCTTGGAAGAATGGCAGATGAAGGTGATAGACTATATGGGACTGGCAGAAATGACCGGCAGAATCCGAGACCAGGGAAAAGAGACGGTGGAAGAAGATTGGAGGAAATTTAAGAACTATCTTAAGAAACATTGCAAAATTAATGAATGTTAGAATGATTCTGGTTTAGAAATTAAGTGGATTACAGTTGTAAGGATTAAGTTAAAAGAAAAGAAAGGTTAAAAATTAGATAAATTTAAGGGTGAGGATTTGCTGAATTAAAATTTGAAATTGGAATGCAGAAAGGGGAGGTATGAGGAGGTCGGAGAAGTAAGTTATAAGAAAATAAGGGTTTGAAATTATACTTGTTCTTTTTTTGTTTGTGTTTGTTTGTATTGTTGTGTTGGTCTGTATAATCTGTGAAACTTTAATAAATATTTTATATAAAAAAAACAAAAAACAGAACTTTCTTTATGTACGCCACAACAGCAGCAAGAATACTTATTGCAAAGTATTGGAAGACACAAGATCTACCCACTTTGGAAGAATGGCAGATGAAGGTGATGGACTATATGGAATTGGCAGAAATGACTGGCAGAATCCGAGACCAGGGAGAAGAGTCGTTGGAAGAAGACTGGAAGAAATTTAAAGACTATCTACAGAAATATTGTAAAATTAATGAATGATAGAATGATGTTGGATAGCAACTAAGGGGTTTCCAGCTGTAATGATTTAAGAGAATATGAAAAAAGGGTTATAAATGGGTTAAAATCTAATGGTAAGGATTTGCTGAACCAATAAATTGAAGTGGAATACAAAAAAGGGAGGTATGAGGAGGTCCGGGAAATAAGCTAAAAGAAAATAAGTAAAAGAAAAAATGTATTTTTTTAACTGTTTTTATTTTGTATTTTTCTTTTTTCTTTTTCATTTTTACTGTTATATTTCAAAAAAAATTAATAAATATTTTACAGAATAGGTCCTTCTCTCTCCAGGTTGCTGTCTAAATGATAAAGAGTGCCTATCTAACTGGCATACAATCCCAATCTGTTTGACAGCAAAATTCTGTATTTTTTACTCACCAGTTTTTTTCCAGATTGGTTGGTGTTCTAACAAACTCTGACTGCTGCTGACTCAAGATCTGTCCATTGCAGTCACGTTTATCTATGCTGCTATTCCATCATACTTCCATTTGTTTCTAAGGGAATGGTGAATACCTCTAGGCCCTGTTCTGTTCTTATTTCAGTAGTGATGAAAAAATCTGCATTGTCTGGTGAGGAGGTGTCTCTCTTTTGTATTTTTTCCTGAACTTCCTTTAGATGACAAAATATTTTTGCAAAGAGGTTGTATCCCCCCCCCCATGCATTCTAACACTTCCCTATCACAGGGCAGTGTTTGTGTTTCTGACTGCCTCCAAGATGCATGCAATTTTTGCTGAGATGTTAATTCAGATATGTGTGCATGTGACATTCCAGTAAATCTGTGAATTCCTCTTCCCCCCAAAATATTTTCATCTAAGTGCTATCACTTCCTTGAAAACATGAATACTTGGTTAAAATCACTGCAGTGTGTCATAGCCGAAAGGAAAATTGACCTGTTATTATCCATGTGTTAGAGGATTAAGGGGTGCTAAGATGTGTTCAGCCACTTTAAGAATCATGCAAGTGAACAATGGGGTATAAACTTCAACATACATACATAAATGTATTGTCAACATGCCATGAGATCTGACAAGCAAAAGTGTGATAGAGCTGAGCTGAAGGAATACAAGATGACCATTTGAAACAAGGCAGATGTTGAGTTTGAATATCTGAATCTATTATGAAAATTTAACTTGAAATGATGCTGTCTTCCAGGAGCACCCTTTAATTACACCTTTTCAGAGCAAGCCTGGAAGATATATCCAGAGGAGATTGCCTCAAACCCAACAGTTTTGATAATGCATTTTTGATCTCCTTATTTCTCATGCTATAGATTATTGGATTGAACATGGGTGGAACAAGACTATACATCACAGTTAATGCAAAGTCCCCATCAGATGGAGTCTTAGAGGGAGGCCTAAGGTAAGCAAAACATACAGTGAAACAAAATACGGAGAAGACAACCAGGTGAGGTATGCAAGTGGAGAACGCCTTTTTCTTTCCCTCAACGGAAGGGATTTTTAGAACTGCAGTGAAGATGTGAACATAAGTGACAACAATGAAAACAAAACATCCAGACACAAGTATTATACTCACCACTATAACTCCAATTTCCATTAGGTAGAAATTTGAGCAGGCAAGTGTAAGTAACTGTGGGATCTCACAAAAGAACTGATTGACAATGTTGGAGCAGAAAGGGGTTGCAAAAGTTGCACTCGTGTGCATGACTGCATACATAAGGCCAGCGACCCACACACCAGCAACCATTTGTTTGCAGGCTGCCTTGTTCATCACCATTTCATATTGTAATGGATTGCAAATGGCAACATAGCGATCATATGCCATGACTGTAAGAAGGGAAATATCAGATGATAAAAAGAAGACAAATAAAAGAACTTGAGCAACGCATCCAGTGTAAGAAATGTGTCTGGTATTCATGAGAGAATTCACGATGGATTTGGGGATGGTGACTGAAACAGCCCCTAGGTCCTGGATGGCCAAGTTCATCAGAAAGAAGTACATGGGAGTGTGAAGGTGGTGGTCAAAAGCTATAGCAGAGATGATGAGAAGATTCCCAAATACAGTTGCCAGATACAATGCTAGGAACAGAGAGAAGTGTAGAATCTGTAGTTTTCGTATTGCTGAGAACTCCAGGAGCAGAAATTCAGAGACAGAGGATTCATTACTTATTTTCTCCTTCATTAATATAAATACTCCTGTCACTGGAAGAAAACAGAAAGATAAACATTGGTTTAAGTCCTCTTGTGATAACAAATATTTACTACTTTGCAAGAAGGTTTTTAGATGTTGAAGGTAAAAGAAAGAAGTGAACAAAAAAGGAGAAATAATTATTTTTTATTCAAATGAGAATTTAGCTATCAATTCCATATCAATATCATTATTTTTTTTAAAAAAACTACTACTGTTTCAAAACTAGTAAATTGTGGTGTTCACAAGTTCTTGAAGTTGATTGAATTCTAGAGGAGGAACACAGGAGTCCTACTGTCATCATTTCCTTACTTGCTTTGTATGTGGAAATACACTGAGGGCAGACGCACCTTGAGAGAATCTCCATATTTACAAAACATATTTTGATATTTTAATTCATGGTCAAAACTGAAGTAACCCTTAAATATAGGGGGATAACTTGCTGCCTATATGATGCAAATTCAAAATCAAGTTTCTCCTATTAAATTCCAATGTCCATAACAATCTGGGTCAAGAACATGTTAAAAGCTTGATTCCTGATATCCCCCTTCACTCAGTGTGTCTTTTGCAGGAGTAACTGATAATAGTTCCACAAGACTCACACACTTGGATCATACTCACCTGTATTATGTATTCTAGGCCTAATGTTTAGTACTCCTTCTTAGTTAAGATCACACAAGTTTCAACTTTTTTTATCTTTGTTATATGTTTCCAACCTTAATGCATGCTGCACACAAACCACATTGTTTTGCATGTAAAATGTATAGGCTTACAACTGCTTTGCGCTTACCCAGATATTTTGGCTGCCACATTATGCTAAGCCAAGACAAGGTTCTTCAGCTCCCTCCTCACTCACTTGGAGCGGTAATGAAGTTTTTTTCTTGGTTAATATTCATGGTTGGTGAGGAGAGAGCCTAACCACTAGTCTTGGCTTGGATCATAGGCTAAAACAAAACTTGGTGTAGCTTGAGTTGATTGTAAATAGCATTATGGAGGAGCAAAGCTACTGTACTCTTCTCTCCATGAGGTTCAACATTTGTGCAGTCTTCCTAAGATAAAATTTGGTTTAGCATGTCACGGAAGCCAGATCATTGGGTATTCTACATGAGTCTAAATAAGTTTCAGGAACCACAGCAAGCACGTTTTCCCATTCTACACAATACACTACAGAAGTATTGTCTGCGTTTAGTCCTCTGAAAACTACCCAGGTATCACAAAAGTTATAAACATATACCGGTAAATATCTTACTTTTTTCCTTAATAGAAAGTAGATTTCCAGATGTAATTTCTTCATCACTTCATTTTCATCTGTATTTTTGAAAATCACCCCATCCTTTTGTTCTGTAACATTGAACATATGGGTATACTCTTGCAGAATGAAGCTTTTAACATGGAGTGGAAAATTATAACCTCTCTCTCTCTCTCTCTCTCTCTCTCTCTCTCTCTCTCTCTCTCTCTCTCTCTGTATATATCTAATGCACTCCTCAGAGTTTGGTCTCAAGAGCCCAACACAAATTAGCCATTGTGTCTCTGGAAAATTGGACTCAGGAGTTCCACTAAAATAAAAGCAGTGTTTCTAAAGACTTAGCCCCAGGAGTCTAACACAAATAATCAAGGTATGTAAAAAACAAAACAAAACTTCCAGTTTCTAAACAGCACACTTTCTAATATTTAAAATAATAATATTGCTACATAAGTCTGTCTGGAACCTTCTGGTTTCAACTGGACTTTCTCATACTCATTTCATTCTTTCTTTTTAAATAATGTTTTTATTTATTTTCATGGTACTGAGAGTTATATGACGTATGACTGGCTCAGTTCTCCCTGCTCCTTCTCCTCCCCCCACCCCGCTGTGTTTTGGTCAATGCTCTAAATTTCACCCAGGTGTTTATCTTGTGAACTGCCATGAGAGCTTGTGATGAAGGTTGGTTTTTAAATCTAATAAGTAGTAAAATAATAATAATAACTCTAAGGAAATACTATAGTATTCCACCAGGAAAAAAATAGTTGGAAGGGTATCCTTGAAACTACCATTTGCAATGCAGACATAAGGTTTCTCATCTACTTCTGCTAATATTGGTCTCCAAAGATAAATTTGTGGATTTGTTTACATTCAAATACAAGGGCCAGCACCTCTATTTCTATTTGTGTGTGGTGGCTTTTGGGGTTGGTGAGAGGGCTTGCAGCACATCCTACTTGTCTCCAGAGTTTCCATATCTATGTGAGATTTAATGTGTATCACTGTTGACTTTGGTTGTCCTGGGCAAAATATAGTGACTGACATACGAATACATAAATTAACAAGTTAACATTTGGTTGTGTTTTTTTTTTAAAAAAACCCCAATATAAAAGCAGTTCCTATGCCTACTCTGGAGGTAACTATGGACAATTCATAATCAGAATATTGTGTTCAAATCTTTAGACTATGTTAGCATGCCATGTGTACAGAACATGAAGTTCTTTTCATTTATTCATAAAGATTCCATACATTTGAGTACTTCCAGCCTTGTGACGTCCAAAGGAACTTTGCAAGGAACATGTGTCACTGGTCTTTTTGGCTATAGTATTTAGATTTTATATACATCGTTCACTTTGCCCATTCCTCCAAAAACATAAGGGTACCTCTGTTCAACGTGAATGGCTTTTGTTTGGCAAATTGTGTGTCATCTTTCAATGAATCCCAGAGCATGACTAGTTTTTTCTCCAAACAATGGTTCTGTATTCCCATACACTATCACAAATAGGATGAACTCTATCTGTTCTGGGAAGCTGACCCCCAATTTCCTGTGTAGAATTACTTTCCCCGTGTGGATCTCAACTCTTACATTTTCCAAAAGGATGTAGTTTTGTTTTTTAAGATTTTGAGAAATTGTGTCAGCGGCCACTGTTCAGATTCCCTCACTAAAGATGGGAGGTGGGAAACATGACCAATTTCCTGGGTTTCTTAAAGGTACACACTCTTCCTAGTAACAACACTGGAGACATTTTAACTCTTTGTCGGTAAAAAACAGCCAGGTCTTCTTCTTATGGGAAGAATGCCCCGTGTCCACTTATCTGCCACCAAAGGTTCAAAGTAATGAGGAGGCACTTCTGGAACAAAGATAGAATTTTATAGATTGACATTCATTGAGGATTCAAACTTAATAGTCACTCTCTTAAGGCACAAGAAAATGTTTCTATACTCTTGCAGAATGAAGAGTTTACCATGGGGTGGAAATTTATTACTATTGTTACAGTTATGTTCCTAGGAGTTTGTCTCAAGAGCCTCAATCAAATCAGCAATTGTGTTCCTTATTGGTTGGACTCAGGAGCCCCACAAAAAGCAGCAGGAGTGTTTGTTAAGCCTTGGTCCCAGGTGTCCAAAACAAATCCATCAAAGTATGTAAACTTCCACCTTAAACATTGCTCATGAAAATATTTAAGCTAGAATAAACCACAGACACTTAGATTTATTTATGTTCCTGTTTCTAAAAAACCCACCATATTATTTAATACTAATAATAGTGATGATGTTAATGCCATATAAGTCTTTCTGGAACCTTCTTGTTTCAACTGGACCTTCTCAGACTCATTTCTGATAGTTGTGTGAGGTATAACTAGCTCAGTGTTCCCCGTGTACAGTAATTTCCCCTTACCCACTGTGTTATCCCATTTAGGATATCTGGAGGAGATGCTGTTTATTGCATTTTAATATATGCTCATCTGAGGTCTGTATTTTATACTGTCTGAGAACTAGTTCTTCATTAACAACATCCCTATGTGTCCCTGAGATACCATCATGCATTCAACCCTCACCTTTGGTTGCAAAGGAGTCTGTGCTCATAACCCTATTCCATAATATCATTTTTGTCTCAGTATCTTATGTATCTGGGACTGGACACCTTGTCTTAAATCAGAGTTAAGGTGTTAACACGCATAGTGGCCTGGTCCTGAGTTTTCTATGAAACAAGAGCTCATCAAGGGAGCTTCCCTGCTCTAAGGATGTGGCCCTGTAATTGTGTGTCAAGGCCCCTAAGGCATCCCCAAGAGAAATAAAGACACAAGGACACAGCATTTTAGGTTAATGTTAGTTTAGGCCACAACTTTATTGGTTACAGAATGTGAGCGGTATTGGCTTAGGCATTGGCAACAACAGACTATATCTGACTCCTGCCTGCCTTGCAGGAAGTCTGTAAGGGAAAACCACCAGTAGGGGGAGCCCTGCTGATGCAACTTGAGCATCCCCTGGATTCCTGAAGGGACCTTGGCATGGCCCTAGCCCCTCCACAGGCTTTGGATGAGATCCATATCCCCAGATTCCTTTAACGGAATACCCTTAAGCATGGAGGGGCAGGTGATGGCTGCACCTTTCCTCCCCCACACAACACTATTCCAATGCCTAATACCACGCGAGTCCAAAGCTCACCACCAATACCCTCACACCTGCAACCAACCTCTTATGCCTTTGATAATATCGGCCAACCAAACATTAATTTTGTGATGCCAAATAAGGATCTGTTTTGAGTCCAAGGTCTGTCCATCCATCTGCCCCCCCCCCAAATAATGTATAATCTTTACTTCACTTTCTGCCTGTCCACTAGAGTGGGACTTTTTGAGACTAGAAGTAACATGAAAAAAAATTCTTAAGTACCTGTGATGCAAACTTATGGCCCATGCCGGGGGGGGGGGGGGGAATAGCTCTCAAGTGTGACTATTTCAGAATTCTTTTGATAGAGTTAGCACAATGGTTATTTCTCCAAGCACAATAAAACTTAACTGGATTCCCTGTAAAAATACTTCAGCTAGAACAAATCATAAACATTTAGCTTGGCAAATATGTGAAGATATTTACTCACAGAGTTTCAAACCTTACAGCAAGCAAGTCTCTATCCATTGGCAAAACACTCCTCCCAAAGCATTCCCTATCTGGACATCCAGGATACGTTCACATGGGCAGGAAGGCCAAGATGGCACCCCAGTCCAGACTCGTCAGCGCGCTTGCCAGCCCAGTGCATGATGCTGTGGACAACAATCCAAATGGCATCATTGGCTACGCTTAGAGCTCCTGACTCTAACAACAAGCTCCAAAGCAGATAAGGAAAAGTCCTGAACCACTAAGCCTCCAGACTCTCCACCCCGTGCTGGCTCCAACACAATTTCCCCAACTCTCAGTACACCAAAACTGCAATGGAATACTGAAAGGAGTCTCACCTCGATCTTTAACCAGAGACAAGTCTTAACTTGTTGCGGATACTGCATAGAAGGTCAAAATTGACCGGTTTCCTGCCCACTGTCCTGTGAGGTTGGAGCCTATTCCCACCTTCCAAGGCCCTGTGCATGACAAACTTTTCACAAAGGTCTCTGGAAAAGAAAGCTTTATTATAACAGAAATTGCAGTGGACTGAAATCTAATAGTTTTCAGCATGTCCGATCTGCAGCAGGTGGGCCAACACTATGAACTGTGCTCAGAAACGTACTGGGAGGCAATGTAGGTCTTTCAAGACCAGTGTTGTCATTTCATCTAGGTGCTGTCACTCCTCTGAAAACCTGAATAGTCTGTTAAAATGGCTCTTTGCATGATGTGGGGTGACAGAGTAGACAGGAAACATGACCTCTTATCCATAAACCAGAGGATTAAGTGCTACTGAGATGTGTTCAGCCTGTTATAGGCCTCTTTGAAAACCATGCAAGTGAACAATGGGGTACAACAACTTCAACATACATACATAAATGTATTATCAACATGCCATGAGATCTGACAAGCAAAAGTGTGATAGAGCTGAGCTGAAGGAATGCAAGATGACCATTTGAAACAAGGCAGATGTTGAGTTTGAATATCTGAATCTATTAGGAAAATTTAACTTGAAATGATGCTGTGTTCCAGGAGCGCCCTTTAATTATACCTTTTCAAAACAAGCCTGGAAGATATATACAGAGAAGATTTCCTCAAACCCAACAGTTTTGATAAAGCATTTTTTATCTCCTTATTTCTCATGCTATAGATTATTGGATTGAACATGGGTGGAACAAGACTATACATCACAGTTAATGCAAAGTCCCCATCAGATGGAGACTTAGAGGGAGGCCTAAGGTAAGCAAAACTTCCTGTGAAACAAAATACGGAGAAGACAACAAGGTGAGGTATGCAAGTGGAGAAGGCCTTTTTCCTTCCCTGTACAGAAGGGATTTTCAGAACTGTAGTAAAGATGTGCACATAAGTGACAACAATGAAGACAAAACATCCAAACACAACTATTATACTCACCACTATAGCTCCAATTTCCATTAGGTAGAAGTTTGAGCAGGCAAGTGTAAGTAACTGTGGGATCTCACAAAAGAACTGATTGACAACGTTGGAGCAGAAAGGGGTTGCAAAAGTTGCACTTGTGTGCATGACTGCATACAGAAGGCCAGCGACCCACACACCAGCAACCATTTGTTTGCAGGCTGCCTTGTTCATCACCATTTCATATTGTAATGGATTGCAAATGGCAACATAGCGATCATATGCCATGACTGTAAGAAGGAAAATATCAGATGATAAGAAAAAAAGAAACAAAAGCACTTGAGCAATGCATCCAGTGTAAGAAATGTGTCTGGTATTCATGAGAGAATTCACGATGGATTTGGGGATGGTGACTGAAACAGCCCCTAGGTCCTGGATGGCCAAGTTCATCAGAAAGAAGTACATGGG
Organism: Podarcis bocagei; assembly: GCF_964188305.1. Classification (NCBI taxonomy): domain Eukaryota; kingdom Metazoa; phylum Chordata; class Lepidosauria; order Squamata; family Lacertidae; genus Podarcis; species Podarcis bocagei. The sequence goes on along the minus strand of NC_138138.1, from coordinate 31,938,560 downwards.
AGTGTGAAGGTGGTGGTCAAAAGCTACAGCAGAGATGATGAGAAGATTCCCAAATACAGTTGCCAGATACAATGCTAGGAACAGAGAGAAGTGTAGAATCTGCAGTTCTCGTATTGCTGAGAACTCCAGGAGTAGAAATTCAGAGACAGAGGATTCATTACTTATTTTCTCCTTTCCTGTCACTGGAAGAAAACAGAAAGATAAACATTGGTTTAAGTCCTCTTGTGATAACAAATATTTACTACATTGGAAGAGGGTTTTTGGATGTTGAAGGTAAAAGAAGTGAACAAAAAAGGAGAAACAAATATTTATTTAAATGAGAACATAGCCTTCGACTCCATATAGATAATGTATCATTATTTTAAAATAAACTTCCCACTTTTTCAAAACTAGTAGATGTTCTCAAGCTCTTGAAGTTTAATGCTGCCACTGCTAGAGGAGGAACACAGGAGTCCTACTGCCATCATTGCCATATTGCGTGGACAGGCGGAGTCCCCAGATCCTGCACGGTCCCCCCGTCATGTGAATAACGACTCAAGACAACGTGCTATGGGATTAAATTGGCCACAACTTTATTAAATTTCAAATGTGGGTAGACCTTGGCTCAGGCATTGGGCGTTCTCCCTCCCCGGTCCCCAGCCGGGGACCTAGGGAGCATCAGGGTTATCCAGTGTGTGGGGGGGGGATGGGCCGGCTCTGGAGAACATATGTTCAAGCAGAGATGGCCGCCCCCGTAACGCCGCCGCCGCAGGAGGGAGCAATGACGACCTTTCGGTGTACGGCCAAAGCCTCCCTTCAGAAAACCCCTTTAACGGGGAACCCTGGTATCGCCGCCGCAAGAGGAAGATGGACAAAAGGATTCCGCCCAAGGCCTGATACCGCCAAAGTTGTGACGTTTTGCTACGGGAAAGGCGAAACCTGCCAATGCAGGGAAATTCCTTTCCGGCCCTTTAATAGCGACCTTAACGTAGCAGCGCCCGCATACCTGTGAAGAAAAGTTAACCTGCAAAACTGTGAAGAAAAGTTAACCTGCAAAATAAGACCTTAACTGAGGGTGGGTAGGGTGGGAGAAGCTCTGGAGCCAAGTGTGGATTCCTAGGTAAGATCCTCCCTCTATTGTGTGGGCAGGTAATCCCTCCCCTACCTGGCCTGGTCTCCTTGGCAACGCTTCCCCCAGGTGGGATTGGACAACTGACTGAGGTAGGTGGAGACCTCCAGGTATCCCACCTGAGGGAAGGCAAAGCCAAGCCTATGCTGTTGGAGCCGCTCCAGATCTAGGGGCTGCACGCTTCCACGCAAAGGGCGCCCCCCATTTTAAGCGGGGAGTGGTCATTTGCTTAGTATATGGCAATATGCAGAGGACAGATGTACCTTGAGAGAATTCCCATATTTACAAGTGGTATTTTGATATTGTAATTCAGCATCAAAACTGAAGTAACTCTCAAATATAAGGGGATAACTTGCTGCCTATATGATGCAGATTCAAAATCAAGTTTATTCTATTAAATGCAATGTCCATAACAATCTGGGTCATGAACATGTTAAAAGCTTGATTCCTAATATCCCTGTTCTTTCAGTGAGGTCTTTGGCAAGAGTCACTGATAATAGTTCCACATGTCTCACACACTTGGCACATACTCACCTATATTCCAAATTCTAGGCCTAATGTTTTGCTCTCCCTGCTAGATAAGATCACACAGGTTTCAACTGTTCTTATCTTTGTTATATGTTTTTAACCTTAATGCATGCTGTGCACAAACCACATTGTTTTGCATGTAAAATGTGCTGCTTTGCTCTTCCCCAGACCTTTTTGCTACCTCATTATGCTAAGACAAGAAAAGGTGCTTCAGCTCTCTCCTCACTCACTTGGAGCTGCAGTGAAGGTTTGTTCTTGGTTGAAGTTCATGGTTGGTGAGGAGAGAGGCTAACCACTAGGGTTTTTTTGATGACATGCTGAAACAAAACTTGGTGCAGCTTGAGCTGACGGTAAAAAGGATCATGGAGGAGTATAGCCACTGTGCTTTCCTCTCCATGATGTTCAACATTTGTACAGTCTTCCCAAGATAATACTTGGTTTAGTATGTCACAGAAACCAGGTCATTGGGTATTCTATGCAAGTCTCAATAAGTTCCAGGAGAGACCGCAACAAGCAGGTTTCCTGATTCTACACAATACACTATAGAAATATTGTCTGTGTTTACTCCTCTGAAAACTACACAGGTATCACTAAAGTTATAAACTTATAAATATCTTACTTTTTTCCTTAATAGAAAGTTGATTTCCAGATGCAATTTCTTCATCACTTTATTTTCATCTTTTTAAATAATAATAATAATCATCCCATCCTTCTCTTCTGGAACAGTGAACCTCATCCAGAATGAAGCTTTTACCATGGGGTGGCAAAATATAACATGTGTACACACACACACAAAAAAAACACCCACACACACTCCTCAGAGTTTGGTCTCAAGAGCCTAACACAAATGATCAATTGTGTCCCTGGAAGCTTGGACTCAGGAGTCCCACAAAAATTAAAGCAGTGTTTCTAAAGACTTGGTCACATGATTCTAACACAAATAATCAAGGTATTTAAATGGAAAGAAAGAAGCAACTTCCTGTTTCAAAATAGCACACTACATAACATTTAAAATAATAATAATGCTATATAAGTCTCTCTAGAACCTTCTAGAAACAGGTAGGTAGACATGTTGGTCTGCCATGGTGCAAATAAATAAATAAATCTTAAAAAGATTATTAAAAAAACTATTCCAAAAAAATCCTTTAAAAGAATCAAGTCCTTAAAAAAAAAAGTCCTAAAACAGTCTTTAAAAGAATCCTTCCCCCATTTTTTTTTTAAACTGTCCAGTAGCAGCTTAGAGACCAACTAGGTTATTCTGGGTATAAGCTTTCGTGTGCATGCACACTTCTTCAGATACTCTGAAACAGAAGTCACCAGACCCTTATATATAGTGGGAGGGTGGGGAGGAGTATTTCTCAGAAGGGTGGTGGGAATGGGTGCTTGGCTGATGGAACCTTCTGGTTTCAACTGGACTTTCTTACTCTCATTTCTTTCTTTCTTTCTTGAATAACGTTTTTATTTAGTTTCATGATACAGAGAGTTGTGTCACGTACGACTGGCTCAGTATTCCCCGCTCCATTTCCCCCCTCTGCTGTGTTCCTCCCACTTCTGCCATTCTTTCTTCTCCTTTTCAAGCTATCAGTGATATTATTTTTGTCTCAATCTCTTATGTATCTGAGACTGAACACCTTGTGTTACGTCAGAGTTAAGGTGTTTCGCACATTGTAGTCTGGTCCTGACTTTTCCATGAAACAGAAGCTCAGCAGGGGATCTTCCCTTTTCTAGTGATGTGACCTTGTAATTTAGTAATGCCAAATAAGAACCTGTGTTAGTCATAGGCTTTTTTTCAGCAAATCCTTTGCAATTTTCACTTTGATTTATGCCAGCCCACTAGACTAAAGCCTCTGTATGTGGGACTAGAGGTAACATTGAAAATATATATATAGTAAACTTCTTAAATATTTGTGATGCAATCTGAGGGTCATTATCATTCCTGAAAATCTGAGGTAACCATGCCTGGGAAAAGATAGCTCTCAAGTGCTATTCTCAATTGTGACTATTTTTGTGTAATTTTGTTGCAGAAAGAGGTTTGGAAGGGAGATTCTTCAACCTCTCATAGTAGAGTTGATACAATTGTGATTTCTCCAAGCACATTAAAACTTAGTTGGATTTACATCTGCCGCTCTCCACCTTTAAACAAACATTTTCCCTGAAAAAACTTCAGCTATAATAAATGATAGACACTTTAGCTTAGCAAGTAGGTGAAGATATCTACTCACATAGTTTCAAAAGTTGCAGCAGGTAAATCTCCATCCATTGGAAGTAAATCAAACAAAACAAAACAAAACAAAACAAAACAAAGAAGTAAAATGTTCTAAATGACTTAAAAGGAAAAGAGCTTGGTTTCGTTACAGAAAGGATGATACAATCTTTGAGTTAGCAAAGATGCATGCTGTAAAATCACATTTTGGGAAGATTCAGTTCACTTGGGCTCTTTTGTAGCTGGGAGCCATGCTACAACTGCAGCTTATTCCAGGAAGCAGCAGAGTGGAGGGACAGAGACTGCTTGGAGTCTGCTAACTCCACCTACCTAGCAACTTGATCTCTGTTGGATCTAGGAAGCTTTGGATCTAGGAATTCTTTGTGTGGAATTACTTCCCCATTGTGAACTTCCTGTCCTCTATTTTGTTTTCTAAAAGGACAAGGCTTTTTATTTTATTTTTAAGATTTTGAAAGATTGTGCCAGTGATCTCTGTGTCAGAGTCCCTCACCAAAGATCAGAGCTGGACAACATGATTCATTTTCTAGGTGTTTAAACAATTCAACTCTCCCAAGTAACAGTTTTAAATCTTTGTGGTAATTTGTGTTCATTTAAACTGCAGCCAGGTGTTCTACTTACAGGTATGTGAAGGATGCCCTGTGTCCACTTATTGCCAACCCAGAGGTCAAAGTAGTGAGAGGAAGAAAAATAAACTTTTAATGTATTTAAACTCATAGGGTTCCAGTTTAATGATAACTCTTTTAAGGCACAACACTTCATTTTAGACATGCTTATTTATGTGAGGCACGATATCTAGTTTCAAGCAGACACTATTTACAGAGAACTTTAAAACCCCAGTCAGCATTCTTACTGAAACCTCTTCTCGGGTTAGACAGTTTTCACCTATAATTGGATAACTTGCTGCCTATATGATGCAAATTCAAAATCAAGTTTCTTCTATTAAATTCCAATGTCCATAACAATCTGGGTCATGAACATGTTAAAAGCTTGATTCCTGATATCCCCCTTCACTCAGTGAGTCTTTTGCAGGAGTAACTGATAAAGCGTGTTCTCCTTCATGGAGAGCACCTGTTGCGGTGGGGGCCGCCAGGACACTCCAAAGTTGGGGGCGGGCTAACTGATCGTTGGCCACTGATGCGATTGGGGCTTCCCTTGTTGTTGGGAAAAAATTAATGTTGCCATTTATTGATTGACAGCCAGAAATGCTAAAACTCCTTGCACGAGGCTAGGGCTTCCTCTTTTTGCCCGTGCAGTGGATTGCCCGTCCCTCCCTCCCTAAAATAGGGTTGTTCGCTTTGACCTTGCTATGCCTGTCATGGGGTCGTCTGCTTTGGAGCGGGGGCCTGGTAGGAATTTTGTCCATCTGGCTGATTGGCTGGGGCCATTTGGTTTTTGCCTACTGCGTAGCAAATCGTCACAACTTGTAAGGTTGCGGTTAGGCATTGGTTTATGGTTTGGTTGGTTGAGGGGCATGGATTGGCTGTGCCTGCCCCTCTAATGTTGCTGCTGCAAGGGATTCCGTTAAAGGAATTGGGGGCTAACTATTGCTTGTCCACTCTGGCAAGGGGGCTCGGGCCATAGCAATGAGCTCCTGGTTGCATTTGGGGTGAGGGCAGATTCCCTGCTCCGCGTAACCCCCAAGTGTATTCCCCCATTCTGACTTTCGCATTGTGCGGAATGTCAGTCTGTCCCCCACGGTGGGGGCAGATAGTCGCAACCAATGCCTAAGCAACCACTCACAAATTTGTATTTTAATAAAGTGGTGGCTAAAATTATGCCAAAAACCTTAAACAAAAATTCTGTGTGATGTGTGAGTTATTGGGGTGGACCTGGGGACCTCGACACGCAATAGTTCCACAAGACTCACACACTTGGCTCATACTCACCTGTATTATGTATTCTAGGCCTAATGTTTAGTACTCCTTCTTAGTTAAGATCACACAAGTTTCAACTTTTTTTTATCTTTGTTATATGTTTCCAACCTTAATGCATGCTGCACACAAACCACATTGTTTTGCATGTAAAATGTATAGGCTTACAACTGCTTTGCGCTTACCCAGATATTTTGGCTGCCACATTATGCTAAGCCAAGACAAGGTTCTTCAGCTCCCTCCTCACTCACTTGGAGCGGTAATGAAGTTTTTTTCTTGGTTAATATTCATGGTTGGTGAGGAGAGAGCCTAACCACTAGTCTTGGCTTGGATGATAGGCTAAAACAAAACTTGGTGTAGCTTGAGTTGATTGTAAATAGCATTATGGAGGAGCAAAGCTACTGTACTCTTCTCTCCATGAGGTTCAACATTTGTGCAGTCTTCCTAAGATAAAATTTGGTTTAGCATGTCACGGAAGCCAGATCATTGGGTATTCTACATGAGTCTAAATAAGTTTCAGGAACCACAACAAGCACGTTTTCCCATTCTACACAATACACTACAGAAGTATTGTCTGCGTTTAGTCCTCTGAAAACTACCCAGGTATCACAAAAGTTATAAACATATACCAGTAAATATCTTACTCTTTTCCTTAATAGAAAGTAGATTTCCAGATCACTTTATTTTCATCTGTATTTTAGAAAATCACCCCATCCTTTTGTTCTGTAACATTGAACATATGGGTATACTCTTGCAGAATGAAGCTTTTAACATGGAGTGGAAAATTATAACCCCCCCCTCTCTCTGTGTATATATATATATATATATATATATATATATATATATACACACACACACACAATGCACTCCTCAGAGTTTGGTCTCAAGAGCCCAACACAAATTTGCCATTGTGTCTCTGGAAACTTGGACTCAGGAGTTCCACTAAAATAAAAGCAGTGTTTCTAAAGACTTAGCCCCAGGAGTCTAACACAAATAATCAAGGTATGTAAAAAACAAAACAAAACTTCCAGTTTCTAAACAGCACACTTTCTAATATTTAAAATAATAATATTGCTACATAAGTCTGTCTGGAACCTTCTGGTTTCAACTGGACTTTCTCAGACTCATTTCATTCTTTCTTTTTAAATAATGTTTTTATTTATTTTCATGGTACTGAGAGTTATATGACGTATGACTGGCTCAGTTCTCCCTGCTCCTTCTCCTCCCCCCACCCCGCTGTGTTTTGGTCAATGCTCTAAATTTCACCCAGGTGTTTATCTTGTGAACTGCCATGAGAGCTTGTGATGAAGGTTGGTTTTTAAATCTAGTAAGTAGTAAAATAATAATAATAACTCTAAGGAAATACTATAGTATTCCACCAGGAAAAAAATAGTTGGAAGGGTATCCTTGAAACTACCATTTGCAATGCAGACATAGGGTTTCTCATCTACTTCTGCTAATATTGGTCTCCAAAGATAAATTTATGGATTTGTTTACATTCAAATACAAGGGCCAGCACCTCTAATTCTATTTGTGTGTGGTTGCTTTTGGGGTTGGTGAGAGGGCTTGCAGCACATCCTACTTGCAGCACATCCTACTATGTGAGATTTAATGTGTATCATTGTTGACTTTGGTTGTCCTGGGCAAAATATAGTGACTGACATATGAATACATAAATTAACAAGTTAACATTTGGTTGTTGTTGTTTTTTTAAAAAATCCATTATAAAAGCAGTTCCTATGCCTATTCTAGAGGTAACTATGGACAATTCATAATCAGAATATTGTGTTCAAATCTTTAGACTATGTTAGCATGCCATGTCTACAGAACATGAAGTTCTTTTCACTTATTCATAAAGATTCCATACATTTGAGTACTTCCAGCCTTGTGAGGTCGAAAGGAACTTTGCAAGGAACATGTGTCACTGGTCTTTTTGGCTATAGTATTTAGATTTTATATACATTCAATTTAATTTTCAATTTCTTTATTCGACCGATAGTCAGAATTAAAACATTACACAATAATTATAAACTATAACATCATAGGAGATACATAGGTAAGGTAGGGCCACAGAAATAGACCTCTCACAGATAACCCACATCAAAGCATTCAGTTATACGTTTCCGACGCTTGAGTGCCAGGAAAAGAAATTTAGCCACTGACAAGGTTGTTTTCCCAGAAGACTTATTTAGCAGATATGCTGTCTGGATTCCTCTTTGTCGGGAACTGAGCTGGGGTAAGTATGGAGTTATAAAATACTGTCTTAAATCGTTGTAGAAGGGGCAGCTCAATAAAATGTGCTCTGTGGATTCTACCTCACCCAATGCACAGTGGCATAATCTCTGGTCATATGGAACTCCTCCATATCTTCCCTACAGGACCGCCGAGTCAAGAACATTCAGCCTAGCCGCAGTAAATAGTCTGCGGTATTCCACGTAGTGGATATCCGCCAGGTAGCGAGCTGGGGCAGCCCGATACAACTGCTCCCCCAGAAACAACCCAGGTTTCACACGGGCTATGTCCTCCTGTCTGGCAATATCCCTTAATATTTGCGCGATCACCGCCTTTGCGTGGCTATACGTCATGGACTCTATATAAAGGGAGGACAACCCACACTTCTGCACTTCCTCCACTATCTCCCCTTCCCATGGAGATTTAAAGTTATCCCTCAGAATCAAGGGGGCCAAACCCACCGGTCTGAAACAGAGCTTGAGCCATAGCCATAGCTTCGCTTTCAGGGCCACATACCTAAAGGCTTGGCAACCGGTTTCCAATCTCATGATCGCGCCTGCCACGGAGGGAGCCACTCTCTTAAGGCACAACACTTCATTTTAGAAATGTTACTTGAGTGGGAAACAATAGTTTCAGGCAAAAACTCTTTACACAGAACTTTTAAACCCCAGTCAAAACACTAGTTTAAAACTAGTCTCAGGATAGACTTTTCCCAACTAAAATGGATATTCGTGTCACTGCCTAGCAAGAATCTCACAGCCCTTTCTAGGGTTTTTTCCTTAGCCTCAAGGAAGCAATTTGGGTAGCCTTCTAAAACTAATCCCGAAATTCAATCAGAACAGGTCCTTCTCATCTGAAGTTCCTAAACAAGGGCTCATCCACATTTTTCCTTTTCCCATGGCTAGAAACCAAGGATGTGAGTGGGTTTTTTTCTCTCCCTTCTGTAGGAAAACCCACTTTGGCTTTATATAAAAAGAAATGACAATCCCAGAAAAGCTGATTGCCAGATGAATGCACTGGGTCAGAAAAGGTACACATGCACTATATGACAGACATTCCCTCTCTAAATGTATGATTAACAGGCTATGTGAACCGAGATGCAACATTGATAATGGTACATCTAAGCTGGAGGAACACAAGATGTCATTGTGACACCTGGCAGATTTTGAGTCTGCATATCAAAATGTTTCTAGAAGCTGTAACTGGTCATATCTCCACAGATCCCAATGCTTATACCTACAGAGAGAAGTGTAACCGTTTCAGTATAAGTCTGGAAAAGATATTAATAGAAGAGTGCTTCACACCCAAGAGCTTTGATACAGCATTTTTAATCTCCTTATTTCTCATGCTGTAAATCATTGGATTGAACATGGGTGGTACAATGGTATACATCACAGTTATTGCAAAGTCCCCATTAGATGGAATTTTTGAGGGAGGCCTAAGATAAGCAAATGCTGCTGTGAAACAAAATACGGAGAAGACAACAAGGTGAGGTATGCAAGTGGAGAAGGCCTTTTTCCTTCCCTGAACAGAAGGAACTTTGAGAACCACAGTAAAGATATGTACATAAGTGACAACAATGAAGACAAAACATCCAGACATAAGTATTACACTCACTACTATAGCTCCAATTTCCATTAGGTATATGTTAGAGCAGGCAAGTGTAAGTAACTGTGGGACCTCACAGAAGAACTGATTGACAATGTTTGAGCAGAAAGGAGTCACAAAAGTTGCACTCGTGTGCATGACTGCATTGAGAAAGCCAGAGACCCACACACCAGCAACCATTTGTTTGCAGGCTGCCCTGTTCATCACCATTTCATATTGTAATGGATGGCAAATGGCAACATAGCGATCGTATGCCATGACTGTAAGAAGGGAAACATCAGATGATGAGAAAAAGAAAAATGAAAGAATACATCCAGCAATACATCCAGCATAAGATATGTGTCTGATATTCATGAGGGAATTGGCCATCGATTTAGGGATGGTGACAGAAACAGCCCCTAGGTCCTGTATGGCCAAGTTCATCAGAAAGAAGTACATGGGAGTGTGAAGATGGTGGTCAAAAGCTATGGCAGAGATGATGAGAAGATTCCCAAATACAATGACCATGTACAATACCAGGAACAGAGAGAAGTGTAGAATCTGCAGTTCCCGTACAGCTGAAAACTCCAGGAGTAGAAATTCAGAGATAGAGGATTCATTGCCTATCTTTGCATTCATTACTAAAATGACTGGTGCTTCTGGAAGAAAACAGGAAGATAAGCACAGGTTTAAGTCCTCTTCTAATAATCAATATTTGTTATCCAATACTGCTTCAGATATGATTTTTGTGGGATATAGATTTTTTAAAAAGTAATGAACAAAAAAGTGTAATAATAAATCTTCATCTAAAGGAGATGTTAGCTTTCAACTCCATATATTTTAAAATAAATTACTGCTAAGTAGTCTTTTTTCTTCTGGGAATTATAGGGGTAGAGCTACCCAAATAGCATTGAAATTTATTCATGTATGCTACTACAACGGCAAGAAAGTTATTTTCCCAAAAATTGAAAGAAAAAGAAGAATCGACAAAAGAAGAATGGATTCAAAAACTTATGGACTATGCAGAAGTGGCAAAATGTACTGGAAAAATCAAGCTAACAAACATTTTATTAAAGAATGGACTGAGGTAGACGGAGACCTCCAGGTATCCCACCTCGGGGGAGGTGAAGCCAAGCCTGTGGTAATGGTGCCACATAGGGTCCAGGGGGCTGCACATGACCACACAAAGGGTGCCCCCCCCATTTAATGTGGGGAGCGGTCATTATTGAATATTTATGAACAAATTGTTGTACTAAGCTGCAGTTTCATAAGAGTATATAATTAAAGTAGATGAATGAAAGAATCCGTTAAGATAATTTAGAATATTCTGGAAATGAAAATAAACATAAAAATTAAGGAACCACGGAATGTGTCAAGTTTTGAAACGATAAAATAATTGTAAAACTATTGAAATGTATATAACTGACAACCATAAATAAATAAAAAAAACTACTGCTGTTTCAAAACTAGTAGATGGTGCTGCTCACAAACTGGATCATCTTAAAGCATGGTCCTGGTTGCAGGCAGGCCCACAACACAGTTCCCCCACCCCTGGTATGGGGGGAGTGATGCCCTTTACGCCAGAGTGGCATCACGATCACCCCAGGCCTCTTTTGGCCAATTGCGATTGAGTGGGGTGGATGCTGCCACTTCTGTAGTTCTATGTCCATCTTTGGCATATTTTCTGTCTATGTGGAAGTCTGTAGAAACAATGCGGAGAGGGGAGATGCCTCTTGCCATCATCTCCATATTTACAACACACATTTTGATAATTACTTAAAGGTAAAGGTAAAGGTACCCCTGCCCGAACGGGCCAGTCTTGACAGACTCTGGGGTTTGTGCGCCCATCTCACATCTATTGGCCGGGGGCCAGCGCTGTCCGGAGACACTTCCGGGTCACGTGGCCAGCGTGACAAAGCTGCATCTGGCAAGCCAGCGCAGCACACGGAACGCCGTTTACCTTCCCGCTGGTAAGCGGTACCTATTTATCTACTTGCACCCGAAGGTGCTTTCGAACTGCTAGGTTGGCAGGCGCTGGGACCGAGCAGCGGGAGCGCACCCCGCCGCGGGGATTCGAACCGCCGACCTTTCGATCGGCAAGCCCTAGGCGCTGAGGCTTTAGCCCACAGCGCCACCCGCGTCCCTGATAATTACTTAGAATTACAGTAATACTTAAATATAGGAGGATGATTGGGTGCCCATATAATGGAGACTAAAATTTGTGGGTTTTGTGTTAATTTCCAGTGCAATGCCCATCACAACTTGAGTGTGCAATACTTTAACAGCTTGTTTCCTAACATCCCTGTTTGATCAGTGAGGTCTTTGACTGAATCAGTGGTAGTGGTTCCACATGGCTCAGACACAGAGCACATACTTCCCAGGAGGCATGTATTCAGTATTCTGGGCTCAATGCTTTGCAACTCCTTCCTAGTTGAGACCACAGAGGTTTCAAGTGTTTTAATGTTTGTTGTATGTTTTTAACCTTAATGTGCGCTGTGGACAGACCACAGTCTTATAAATGTACAAATGTATAGATTCTTGGAGAGAAGCTTACAGCTGCTTTGCTGCTTCCCAGATCTTTTTGCTGCCACACTATGACAAGACAAGACAAGACAAGCAAAGTGCATGTTGCAGGATCTGGACCTCCTGGACCTGGAAGGTTTTGAGAACCGTTGGGGATGGCACGCCTACCTGATATATGGAAAAGCGAAAATTCATAAAAAAATTACCAACCATATAATAAGAAAGTCACTCTTTGCTGTATGGGGAAAATATAAAGACCTGATGCAGCCTAAAGTCCCGTGGTGGACTTCTCCAACAGAAGCCATAGCAGTAAAATGGAAAGATACTCAGGAAAGCTGGCCAACATATAAAACACTTCTAAAAAAAATGAAGATAACCAAATAAAATTTAAAAACTTTGAGGAAATAAGAGAACACATCTCAGACTGGTTCCAATACCATCAGTTATTTGAAAAATTTAAATCTGACAAACAAAAGGGGTTCTCAACAGAAATTTCCTGATTCAAATCTGATCTTGTAAATTCTAAAAGAAAAACTCTTTCCAAAACTTATCGACAGTGGCAATGGTGAGGTGGTCCCATGATTTTGGCCATTCAATAACCATGGCCCAATGGGAAAACTTATGGAAGATCAATTGGAAATTCACAAATTGTTACACGATTAGAGAGAACTTTCAAAAAATGCAACATCGATGGTATCTAACACCATGGAAACTTTCAAAAATGTATAAAAATGTATCAAGTAGTTGTTGGAGATGCGGAGACTCAGGAACATTCTACCATATGTGGTGGATATGTAGGAAAATACAGGTATTCTGGGAGAGTATCCATGCAGAACTGCAAAAAATGCTAAAGATCTCTCTCAATAAAAAACCAGAGGCTTACCTCCTGGGAATAACAGATTTGGATATTCCACAAAAGAGAAAGGGTATATTTTTATATGCAACGGCGGCAGCAAGAGTTTTGATCGCAGCAAAATGGAAGAGTAATGAAATCCCCTCTATACAAGATTGGATCCAAAAGCTGACAGAATATGCCGAATTAGATGGTTTATCAGAAAAAATAAAGAATAAATCAAAACAGGAATTTGTTTCAAAATGGGAGGTTTTCAAAGAATATCTGAAAAATAAATATAGTAGTTTAAATTCTGTTGCAGCATTCGAGGAACTTCAGTAATAGTTGCAAGGTAGATATAAGAAATTAGATGTATTAAGAATAAGTTTAATTATGATAAAAGTGTATATTGGCAATAAGTAATATGAATTTGAAATATGGAATAGATGGGAGGTTGGGTCTTTAGTGTTAAGACCAATAGATGTTTTATTGTTTGCTAAGAAAATTATGTGTCTATGGTTATTCTTTTGTGTGATTTGGTATTTGTGTTTCTTTTTTCTTTTTTCTTTTTTCTTGTTGTATCAATAAAAAACTTTATTTTTTTTAAAAAAGACAGAATTTGTGATCAAAGAGACAATGGGGAGTTTACCGGAAAAGTCAAAATGGCTTCAGAATTGCTCTCCTGTACTATTTCAGACACGTGGTTTATATACTTATGTATGTGTTTGCCTTGTAAATTTATGAACATCAAGTTTATACATATATGAGACCTTAGAATTCCAGTAACAATATGAAATCTTTTGTTTGGCTTATTGTGTGCCATCTTTCAATAAGTCCCAGAGCATGACAAGTTTTTAGTCCTAGCAAAGGTTCTGTATTCCCATACTATCATAAATGGGATGGCCTCTATCAGATATTGGAAGCTAACCCTCAATTCTCTGTGTGGTATTACTTCTACAGTGTGAAACTCTGGTCTTATATTTTGTTTCTAAAAAGACTAGGGTGTTGTTTTTAAATTCTAATGCTTTGTGTCAGTGATCACTGTGTCAGACTCTCTAAACTGAAAATGGGAACTGGAAAGTATGACCAATTTTCTCAGTGTTTAAAAGATACAACTCTCCTTATTAACAACACTGGAGACATCTGCTTACTTACACTCAATGTGGGTTACAGCTTAATGGTTACTCTTCAAAGGCACAACATTTCATTTTAAACATGCTTATTCATGTAAGGCACAATATGTACTGTAGTTTCAGGCAGACACTCTTTACACTGAACTTTAAAACCCCAGTAAGCACTTTTCTTCAAACCTCTTCTCAGGATAGACTATTTCCACTTACAATGGGCATTTGTTTCACTGCCCTAGCAACTATCTTACAACCCCTTCTAAGATTTTTAATTCCCCTTCAAGGAATCAAATTGGTTATCCATGTTTAGCTACAGTAGTTCCTAATCTGAATCAGAATAGGTCCTTCTCTCTCCAGGTTGCTGTCTAAATGACAAACAGTGTCTATCTAACTGGCATACAATCCCAATCTGTTTGACAGCAAAGTTCTGTATTTTTTACTCACCAGTTTTTCCAGATTGGTTGGTGTTCCAACAAACTCTGACTGCTGCTGACTCAAGATCTGTCCATTGCAGTCACATTTATCTATGCTGTTATTCCACCACACTTCCTTTTGTTTCTAAGGGAATGATGAATACCTCTAGGCCCTGTTCTGTTCTTATTTCAGTAGTGATGAAAAAATCTGCATTGTCTGGTGAGGAGGTGTCTCTCTTTTGTATTTTTCCCTGAACTTCCTTTAGATGGCAAAATATTTTTGCAAAGAGGTTATATCTCCCCCCCCCCATGCAATCTAACACTTCCCTATCACAGGGCAGTGTTTGTGTTTCTGACTGCCTCCAAGATGCATGTAATTTTTGCTGAGATGTTAATTCAGATATGTGTGCATGTGACATTCCAGTAAATCTGTGAATTCCTCTTCCCCCCAAAATATTTTCATCTAAGTGCTATCACTTCCTTGAAAACATTAATACTTGGTTAAAATCACTGCAGTGTGTCTAGCCGAAAGGAAATATGACCTGTTATTATCCATGTGTTAGAGGATTAAGGGGTGCTGAGATGTGTTCAGCCACTTTAAGAATCATGCAAGTGAACAATGGGGTATAAACTTCAACATACATACATAAATGTATTGTCAACATGCCATGAGATCTGACAAGCAAAAATGTGATAGAGCTGAGCTGAAGGAATACAAGATGGCCATTCAAATCAAAATGTTTATTCGGCTTTACGCCCATCATAAAGCACAACACACAAAACAAATCAAATAAAACAGCGGTCTCGTACAAGGGAGATGTTGAGTTTGCATATCTGAATCTATTATGAAAATTTTACTTGAAATGATGCTGTGTTCCAGGCAGTGGCGTAGCGTGGGTTGTCAGCACCCGGGGCAAGGCAAGTAATTTGCGCCCCCTAACCCGTGGATTTGCGCCCCCTAACCCGTGGATTTGCGCCCCCTAACCCTAACCCCCAGATGTTTCGCCCGGTGCAGCCGGGCCCCCCTGCACCCCCCACGCTACGCCACTGGTTCCAGGAGACCCTTTAATTACACCTTTTCAGAGCAAGCCTGGAAGATACATCCAGAGGAGATTTCCTCAAACCCAACAGTTTTGATAATGCATTTTTGATCTCCTTATTTCTCATGCTATAGATTATTGGATTGAACATGGGTGGAACAAGACTATACATCACAGTTAATGCAAAGTCCCCATCAGATGGAGTCTTAGAGGGAGGCCTAAGGTAAGCAAAACATGCAGTGAAAAAAAATACGGAGAAGACAACAAGGTGAGGTATGCAAGTGGAGAACGCCTTTTTCCTTCCCTGTACAGAAGGGATTTTCAGAACTGCAGTAAAGATGTGCACATAAGTGACAACAATGACGACAAAACATCCAAACACAAGTATTATACTCACCACTATAACTCCAATTTCCATTAGGTAGAAGTTTGAGCAGGCAAGTGTAAGTAACTGTGGGATCTCACAAAAGAACTGATTGACAATGTTGGAGCAGAAAGGGGTTGCAAAAGTTGCACTTGTGTGCATGACTGCATACAGAAGGCCAGCGACCCACACGCCAGCAACCATTTGTTTGCAGGCTGCCTTGTTCATCACCATTTCATATTGTAATGGATTGCAAATGGCAACATAGCGATCATATGCCATGACTGTAAGAAGGAAAATATCAGATGATAAGAAGAAAAGAAACAAAAGAACTTGAGCAACGCATCCAGTGTAAGAAATGTGTCTGGTATTCATGAGAGAATTCACGATGGATTTGGGGATGGTGACTGAAACAGCCCCTAGGTCCTGGATGGCCAAGTTCATCAGAAAGAAGTACATGGGAGTGTGAAGGTGGTGGTCAAAAGCTACAGCAGAGATGATGATAAGATTCCCAAATACAGTTGCCAGATACAATGCTAGGAACAGAGAGAAGTGTAGAATCTGCAGTTCTCGTATTGCTGAGAACTCCAGGAGCAGAAATTTAGAGACAGATGATTCATTACTTATTTTCTCCTTCATTAATAAAAAAATTCCTGTCACTGAAAGAAAACAGAAAGATAAACATTGGTTTAAGTCCTCTTGTGATAACAAATATTTACTACATTGGAAGAGGGTTTTTGGATGTTGAAGGTAAAAGAAGTGAACAAAAAAGGAGAAACAAATATTTATTTAAATGAGAACATAGCCTTCAACTCCATGTAGATAATATATCATTATTTTAAAATAAACTTCCCACTTTTTCAAAACTAGTAGATGTTCTCAAGCTCTTGAAGTTTAATGCTGCCACTGCTAGAGGAGGAACACAGGAGTCCTACTGCCATCATTGCCATACTTGCTTAGTATATGGCAATATGCAGAGGACAGATGTACCTTGAGAGAATTCCCATATTTACAAAAGATATTTTGATATTGTAATTCAGCATCAAAACTGAAGTAACTCTCAAATATAAGGGGATAACTTGCTGCCTATATGATGCAGATTCAAAATCAAGTTTATTCTATTAAATGCAATGTCCATAACAATCTGGGTCATGGACATGTTAAAAGCCTGATTCCCAATATCCCTTTTCTTTCAGTGAGGTCTTTGGCAAGAGTCACTGATAATAGTTCCACATGTCTCACACACTTGGCACATACTCACCTATATTCCAAATTCTAGGCCTAATGTTTTGCTCTCCCTGCTAGATAAGATCACACAGGTTTCAACTGTTCTTATCTTTGTTATATGTTTTTAACCTTAGTGCATGCTGTGCACAAACCACATTGTTTTGCATGTAAAATGTATAGGTTCAAAGCTGCTTTGCTCTTCCCCAGACCTTTTTGCTACCTCATTATGCTAAGACAAGAAAAGGTGCTTCAGCTCTCTCCTCACTCACTTGGAGCTGCAGTGAAGGTTTGTTCTTGGTTGAAGTTCATGGTTGGTGAGGAGAGAGGCTAACCACTAGGGTTTTTTTGATGACATGCTGAAACAAAACTTGGTGCAGCTTGAGCTGACGGTAAAAAGGATCATGGAGGAGTATAGCCACTGTGCTTTCCTCTCCATGATGTTCAACATTTGTACAGTCTTCCCAAGATAATACTTGGTTTAGTATGTCATGGAAACCAGGTCATTGGGTATTCTATGCAAGTCTCAATAAGTTCCAGGAGAGACCGCAACAAGCAGGTTTCCTGATTCTACACAATACACTATAGAAATATTGTCTGTGTTTACTCCTCTGAAAACTACACAGGTATCACTAAAGTTATAAACTTATAAATATCTTACTTTTTTCCTTAATAGAAAGTTGATTTCCAGATGCAATTTCTTCATCACTTTATTTTCATCTTTTTAAATAATAATAATAATCATCCCATCCTTTTCTTCTGGAACAGTGAACCTCATGCAGAATGAAGCTTTTACCATGGGATGGCAAATTATAACATGTGTACACACACACACACAAAAAAAAAAAACACCCACACACACTCCTCAGAGTTTGGTCTCAAGAGCCTAACACAAATGATCAATTGTGTCCCTGGAAGCTTGGACTCAGGAGTCCCACAAAAATTAAAGCAGTGTTTCTAAAGACTTGGCCACATGATTCTAACACAAATAATCAAGGTATTTAAATGGAAAGAAAGAATCAACTTCCTGTTTCAAAATAGCACACTACATAACATTTAAAATAATAATAATGCTATATAAGTCTCTCTAGAACCTTCTAGAATCAGGTAGGTAGCCATGTTGGTCTGCCATGGTGCAAATAAATAAATAAATCTTGAAAAGATTATTTAAAAAACTATTCCAAAAAAATCCTTTAAAAGAATCAAGTCCTTTAAAAAAAAAGTCCTAAAACAGTCTTTAAAAGAATCCTTCCCCCAATTTTTTTTTTTTAAATTGTCCAGTAGCAGCTTAGAGACCAACTAGGTTATTCTGGGTATAAGCTTTCGTGTGCATGCACACTTCTTCAGATACTCTGTAACAGAAGTCACCAGACCCTTATATATAGTGGGAGGGTGGGGAGGAGTATTTCTCAGAAGGGTGGTGGGAATGGGTGCTTGGCTGATGGAACCTTCTGGTTTCAACTGGACTTTCTTACTCTCATTTCTTTCTTTCTTTTTTGAATAACGTTTTTATTTAGTTTCATGATACAGAGAGTTGTGTCACGTACGACTGGCTCAGTATTCCCCACTCCATTTCCCCCCTCTGCTGTGTTCCTCCCACTTCTGCCATTCTTTCTTCTCCTTTTCAAGCTATCAGTGATATTATTTTTGTCTCAATCTCTTATGTAACTGAGACTGAACACCTTGTGTTACGTCAGAGTTAAGGTGTTTCGCACATTGTAGTCTGGTCCTGACTTTTCCATGAAACAGAAGCTCAACAGGGGATCTTCCCTTTTCTAGTGATGTGACCTTGTAATTTAGTAATGCCAAATAAGAACCTGTGTTAGTCATAGGCTTTTTTTCAGCAAATCCTTTGCAATTTTCACTTTGATTTATGCCAGCCCACTAGACTAAAGCCTCTGTATGTGGGACTAGAGGTAACATTGAAAATATATATATAGTAAACTTCTTAAATATTTGTGATGCAATCTGAGGGTCATTATCATTCCTGAAAATCTGAGGTAACCATGCCTGGGAAAAGATAGCTCTCAAGTGCTATTCTCAATTGTGACTATTTTTGTGTAATTTTGTTGCAGAAAGAGGTTTGGAAGGGAGATTCTTCAACCTCTCATAGTAGAGTTGATACAATTGTGATTTCTCCAAGCACATTAAAACTTAGTTGGATTTACATCTGCCGCCCTCCACCTTTAAACAAACATTTTCCCTGAAAAAACTTCAGCTATAATAAATGACACTTTAGCTTAGTAAGTAGGTGAAGATATCTACTCACATAGTTTCAAAAGTTGCAGCAGGTAAATCCCCATCCATTGGAAGTAAATCAAACAAAACAAAACAAAACAAAGAAGTAAAATGTTCTAAATGACTTAAAAGGAAAAGAGCTTGGTTTCGTTACAGAAAGGATGATGCAATCTTTGAGTTAGCAAAGATGCAGGCTGTAAAATCACATTTTGGGAAGATTCAGTTCACTTGGGCTCTTTTGTAGCTGGGAGCCATGCTACAACTGCAGCTTATTCCAGGAAGCAGCAGAGTGGAGGGACAGAGACTGCTTGGAGTCTGCTAACTCCACCTACCTAGCAACTTGATCTCTGTTGGATCTAGGAAGCTTTGGATCTAGGAATTCTTTGTGTGGAATTACTTCCCCATTGTGAACTTCCTGTCCTCTATTTTGTTTTCTAAAAGGACAAGGCTTTTTATTTTATTTTTTAAGATTTTGAAAGATTGTGCCAGTGATCTCTGGGTCAGAGTCCCTCACCAAAGATCAGAGCTGGACAACATGATTCTACAGGTGTTCTACTTACAGGTATGTGAAGGATGCCCTGTGTCCACTTATTGCCAACCCAGAGGTCAAAGTAGTGAGAGGAAGAAAAATAAACTTTTAATGTATTTAAACTCATTGTGGGTTACAGTTTAATGATAACTCTTTTAAGGCACAACACTTCATTTTAGACATGCTTATTTATGTGAGGCACGATATCTAGTTTCAAGCAGACACTATTTACAGAGAACTTTAAAACCCCAGTCAGCATTCTTACTGAAACCTCTTCTCGGGTTAGACAGTTTTCACCTATAATTGGCATTTGCCATAGCAAAAATCTCACAGCCCCTTCTAGGATTTTTATTTCCCCCTCAGGGAATCAAATTGGTAATCCCTGTTTAACTAATTCCTAATCCCAGTCAAGGCATGTCCATGTCTCCCTAGGTTCCTACCTAAATGACATACAACCCCTATCTAGCCAGTATGCAATCCTTCTATCTGTTTAACTGTCAAATTCTGCATTTGTGACTCCAGATTTGCTTTTGTTCTAAACAACTCTGACTAGTTGCTGACTCAAGGTCTGTCCATCACAATCACATTTACCTGTGCTCCTGTGTCCAGCTCTTATACCCTCACATTTGTCTCTAAGGGAGTGGTTCATTCCCTTGGCCCCTGACCTGTTTTTATTACATTAGTGATGCAAAAGTCTGCCTCTGTGTTGTCCTGTATTTTCTTCTAATCCTGCCTTAGATGGCAACATACTTTTGTATGTTGTATTTTTGCAAGCACTGTGACACTTCCTTATCAGAGGACGGTGTTTGTTTCTTTGACTGCCTCCAAACTGCATGCACTTCTCTTGTGAGAGCCAGTGTGGTGTAGTGGTTAAGAGCGGTAGTCACGTAATCTGGGTAACCGGGTTCGCGTCTCCGCTCCTCCACATGCAGCTGCTGGGTGACCTTGGGCCAGTCACACTTCTTTGAAGTCTCTCAGCCCCACTCACCTCACAGAGTGTTTGTTGTGGGGGAGGAAGGGAAAGGAGATTGTTAGCCGCTTTGAGACTCCTGAAGGGGAGTGAAAGGCGGGATATCAAATCCAAAATCTTCTTCTTCTTTTTGAGATGTTAATTCACATTCCAGTAAATCTGTGAATTCCTCCCCCCCCCACCCCAATATGTTCATCTAGGTGTCATCACTTTTGTGAAATCCTGAATACTCTGGTCAAATCACTGTTTGCATGCTGTTGGGGGACAGAGCAGATGATAAATATGGCCTCTTACTATCCATAAATCAGAGGATTAAGGTCTGCTGAAATGTGTTCAGCCTGCTGTAGGCCACTTTTAGAATCATGCAACAGATCAGTGGGCTATAAGTAAGTACATAAATGGGTACATCAACAAGGCATGTGATCTGAAAAGCAAAAGCGTGAATGATCCAACTGAGCTGCATAAATGCAAGATGACCATGTGACACAGGGCAGATGTTGAATCTACATAGCTAAATTTATCTGGAAGCTGTAACTGGCAATGATGATGTGTTTCAGGAACTCCCTTAAATTATTCTTACACACAGAGAGTTCACCTTTTCAGAACAATCCTGGAAGATATATCTAGAGAAGATTGCCTCAAACCCAACAGTTTTGATAAAGCATTTTTGATCTCCTTATTTCTCATGCTATAGATTATTGGGTTGAACATGGGTGGTACAAGACTATACATCGCAGTTAATGCAAAGTCCAGGTCAGATGGAGTTTTAGAGGGAGGCCTAAGGTAAGCAAAACATCCTGCGAAACAAAATACGGAGAAGACAACAATGTGGGGTATGCAAGTGGAGAAGGCCTTTTTCCTTCCCTGAACAGAAGGGATTTTCAGAACTGCAGTAAAGATATGCACGTAAGTAACAACAATGTAGACAAAACATCCAAACACAAATGTTATACTCACTACTAAAGCTCCAATTTCTGCTAGGTATAGATTAGAGCAGGCAAGTATAAGTAACTGTGGGATCTCACAGAAAAACTGATTGACGATGTTTGAGCAGAATGGAGTTGCAAAAGTTCCACAAGTGTGCAGAACTGCATAGAGCAGACCAGCAACCCACACACCAGCAATCAATTTTAGACAGGCTGCCCTGTTCATCACCATTTCATATTGCAATGGATTGCAAATGGCAACATATCGGTCATATGCCATGACTGTAAGAAGAGCAAACTCAGATGAGATAAAGAAAACAAATAAGAGGATTTGAGCAACACATCCAGCATAAGATATGTATCTGGTATTCATGAGAGAATTGGCTATGGATTTGGGGATAATGACTGAAATAGCTCCTTGGTCTTGGATGGCCAAGTTCATCAGAAAGAAGTACATAGGAGTGTGAAGGCGGCGATCAAACGCTACTGCAGAGACAATGAGAAGATTCCCGAATATAATTGCCAGGTACAATACTAGGAACAGAAGGAAGTATAGAATCTGCATGTCTCGTATTGCTGAGAACTCCAGGAGTAGAAACTCAGAAACAGCAGATTTGTTATCTATTTTTGCATTCATAACTAAAATGCTTTCTGCCTCTGAAATAAAACAGAGAGATGAACATTTGATTAAATCCTGTTCTGATAACAAATATTTACTAAACTCTATCTTAAAAATGTATCACAGTGGTTTACAAAACTGTAAAAACATAAATGTTCTATCTCTTTCCTTGCTATACTTTATGCATATGCTAAATGCAGCAGAAACAATCTGCAGAGGTAAGATGTCTCTCTCCATAATCTCCATACTCACAAAACACATTTTTATATTGTAATTCAATATTAGAATTGAAAAACTAGCCCTTAAGTCTCACAAGATAACTTGCTACCCAAATCAAGTTCAAGGTTCTTGTATTAAGTGACTATGTCAATAACAACTTAAGTCCAGGAGAGCTTAGGTGTCTGATTCCTTATATGCCTGTCTTATCACCAAGGTATTTGGCATATTCTCATGGTTCAAGCAAATGACTTGTATCGTTATTCTGGGCCAAATTTTCAGGAACACCTTCCCAGCTAAGACCAGACAGAATTTAACTGGGTTTTTTAAAAAAATATTTTTTTTTAAATGCCCATTTTTAACCTTAATGCACACTGCACACAGAATATATTTTTGTCGTTGTTTAGTCGTTTAGTCGTGTCCGACTCTTCATGACCCCATGGACCAGAGCACAGCAGACACTCCTGTCTTCCACTGCCTCCCACAGCTTGGTCAAACTCAAGTTCATAGATTTGGGAACACTGTCCAACTCGTCCTCTGTTGTCCCCTTCTCCTTGTGCCCTCAATATGTTTTTAAGAATATACAAATGAATGGGCTCCCGGAGAGAAGCTCACAACTCTTCTACTCCTCCTCAAATCTTTTTGCAGCTACACTGTGTTAAATTAAGCCAAGGTGATTAAGCTCTCTCCTCACAAATTAGGATCTGTAATCAAGGTTTGCTCTTGGTTACTGCTGGTGGTTACTGAACAGAGAGCTTAATCACCAGTCCTGGTTTGGATGACATGCTAAGGGAAAGCTTGGTATAAGGACCAGGGAGGAGCACAGCTACTGTAGTTGTCTTTCTGTAGGTGTCTTTACTGTAGGCTGCACAATTGTGAAACCTCACAAATCTAAGTTTCGTCTTAGCATGTCATGCAAAGCAAGCCATTGTGTATGCTGAGCACAGTATATATAGATATTAGGAGAGAACAATAAACCAGCACGATAGTACTATTGTCTGCATTCAGATCTCAGGAAACTACCCAGGCAATAACTAAAATTATAAAAATGCAAATGCCTTACTCTTTTTCTTAGTAGATAATATATTTCCAGATGCAATTTCATCGCTACTTTAGGGTGTTCTGTATTCTTCGATCCACTCAATGAGCTTTGTTAAGAAATCACACTCTCCATTTCTTTCTGAGGCAGTGAAATTGTTTGTCTGCCCTCACATTTGAAAATGTTTGTATACCCTTGCAAAATGACGCCTTTACTATGGGGATCAGAATTATTACTACAGTATTTATGTTCCTGGGAGTTTGATCTCAGGAGCACAACCCAAATTAGCAATTGTGTCCCTGGAAGCTTGTACTGAGTAGTCCAGAAAAAATCAGCAATAGTGTTTCTTGTGACTTGGTCCCAGGAGTGCAATACAAATAACCAATCAAAGTATGTAAATAAATGTTAACAGTCCCGTCTATATTTCTGATAATGGGTCTCTTTAGGTACATGAGACTACATTAGCAAACATGAGCACTAAATTCTTCTTAACCACTAATTTGAATAATTCAGTGATCTGAACCAATAAAAAGTTTAAGATTACAATCATGTCAGGTGTGGCATCATTCAAAGTAATGAATATCATGCTCTTGAGGCTAGTGATCTGTTCCCAGCTAGTGCACTAAATCCAACTGTATACATAAAATGTAGCACATGAAAGACACACACGTTTTTAAAACTATGTATACGTCAGGGACTGGCTAGATGAGGAGGTGGGGACCTCCCGGCCAGGAGCCCCCCAGGGACTTCAAGGGAGAGGAGCGCTTCGACCCAGGTCCTGGTGCTGGGACAGCTGGGAAAAGGCTGGGGAACAAGCTAGGAGATGATGGAAGCAGGAGGTTGGAGTGATTAGGGGGTGGGGTGGGGGGTCAGAAGAAGGCCCTTCCAGGACAGGGCTGGAGGCTGAGCATCTCAGTGTCAACACAGACACAAACAGGGAGGAATCAGAGAGTACACAGGCCGTCCTGCAGCATTCCTGCTGGCTCTCCTCCTCTCAAACCCAGATCTAGAGAGTCCTATGTGTTGCTGAGCAGTGGACCAGACAGGCCCAGAGCCCAGACAGGATCATCCCCATGTTTCCATCTGTTGGAAAAGCCTCCAGAGTGAGAAGCTAGAGGGGAGAGGTGGAGTCGGAGCTCAGCGTCCAGCAACATCTCAAGCTGAAGGAGTCAAGCCAGGGAGACTTCCCTGTTATTTTATGTGAGTCCATTGCATTCCAAGCCTCTAGCCTTTTCTAGGGGCCCAGCACTTTCTTATCAGCCCTCAAAATAGAAAAATTCCTTCCTGTAGCACCTTAAAGACCAACTAAGTTAGTTCTTGGTATAAGCTTTCGTGTGCATGCACACTTCTTCAGATACACTGAAACAGAAGTTGCCAGATACCTGTGCAAGTTTCTTGGTGAGGTTGATGGACTTCCATTTCATGCGGCTAAATGTGGTGCCTTCCATGGTTCCAGTTACAGATAGGTAGCCGTGTTGGTCTGCCATAGTCAAAATAGAAAAATTCCTTCCTGTAGCACCTTAAAGACCAACTAAGTTAGTTCTTGGTATAAGCTTTCGTGTGCATGCACACTTCTTCAGATACACTGAAACAGAAGTTGCCAGATACCTGTGCAAGTTTCTTGGTGAGGTTGATGGACTTCCATTTCATGTGGCTAAATGTGGTGCCTTCCATGGTTCCAGTTACAGATAGGTAGCCGTGTTGGTCTGCCATAGTCAAAATAGAAAAATTCCTTCCTGTAGCACCTTAAAGACCAACTAAGTTAGTTCTTGGTATAAGCTTTCGTGTGCATGCACACTTCTTCAGATACACTGAAACATCAGCCCTCATGACAGTATATCCTTACGTACAGCCAGGATTGGTTGAAAACTCTAATGAGTACACTCATTTGCCTGCATATACAGAAGGAAGACTCAGGAAGCAGTAATTAATTAGCTGCTTTCTGGTCAGCAGCAGCCTTCAGTGTCAATGAGACAGCCCAAATCGGGTGGCCACACACTGAAGCCAACTCTCTCTTTTTACTTTGCTGCCTCTTACTGGAACAAGATTTATTTTAGGGTTATGCACTGGATTCAGTCAAGGCCCAAGGCCTGATCAAAACTGGGCCTATTTGGACACTGGGCAAGTTGGATTCACATACCCTCCAACATGCCTCTGGTAAAAATAGGGACATTTCTCACTCCCCCTCAACTGACCCCCCTCAACCCCTCTTTTTCATCTCCCACCCAGCAGAAGAAGGGCAGGCACCACCACCACTATAACAATGGGACACAACACACACCATCCTGGGGGGAAAAAACTCTTAATCCCATTTTTACTCATTTTCTTCTTTGGTAGATTTACAAAAAGAAAATCGCACACCAATAAATAAATTTTAGAAGGGAGCAAATTCAGATGCAGACACACAAAGCATTTTTTAAATCAATCAATCAATCAATCAATCAATCAATTAAGACTCCTTGCACTCTGCTGCACTCCCTTTTCCTCCCCACCCAGGGTGGCCCTGCCTTCTGCCTGCATCTCAGAGTTGGCACATCAAGCTAGGTTGGTGCTCAGTGGCAGCAGCTTCTCCTCCTCCTCACCTGCTCTCCAGCACCTGCTACGAGTTGCCCAAAGGAGGAGACCCACAGTGGTGTCGATAGAGAGGCAACTCCCTTGACAGCCACCACTGCTGCCGCCACAAGGGCTGGCTCCTCCTCCCCGGGCTTGGAGCTGGTGGCACTAGCAGGGGAAATAGGGACATTCTGGATTCAAATCAGAAGCTAGGATGGGTCAAGGTGGGTGGCTCAGAGTGATCCATGGCTGTCAGAGGGAGAGGCAAGCAGGTCAGGAAAACCCTGCCAGAGCCTCTTTTTGATAGCTGGTGGTGTCTTTTGAAAGAAGGTAGGCCCAACTAACTTCCTGCCTGACACACCCCTTTTGTCTGTTGAGCGGAGGCCTTGAACTTCCAGAGTGAAGGGAAAAGGAAAGACACTTTTGGAGCATCACATGCACCCTGCAGGATCATCCTCTTAGCTGAAAATATGTTGAGTGGAGGGGTTGATCCTTTGGGGAGGCACCCTCAGCCTCTGTTGGAAGGGTGTAGGAGACAGAAAGTCTCCTTACCCCAACCTCTTTCTGGACTACATGTTTAATTAAGCATTAGCCCCCGCCCCTGAACTTATTTCTGACTGGATTTGGGACAAGGTGGAGGTCCCCAGATTGACCCACGGTATGTAATCTTGGCGCCTTCCCAGATTGAAGCCACGGAGGTGATTGGGAAGGTGCCAACAGTCCTAATTTATTTTGCCACAATTTGAACTGGGGTGGGCTCACCTCTTTACGTGGGTGTCTGAAAACCTGCAGGAGTGGAGACTGCATCTGCTGCTGTTGTTAAAGTTCAAGAAAAGTCTGTAGGGTTTAACCCACTGGGACCTCTGACTAGCAGCAGTCAAGCTTTGGAGCAAGAGATCCTGGTGCTCCACATCTCAATGTAAAGAAAGGTCTAAGATGGCCCTTAGATGAGAATTATTGCCATGCCTAACCCACACAGTGCCAGAAACGTCATAGAAAGCACAGGGGACAGTGTCCTGATATTTATTCACAGACTGGTCCCACATACATGATGTATGTCTTCAGCCATTTAGGCCACTTTCAGTCCACCTTTTCTTTTCTTTTTCCTTAAGAAGTTATTTGTTTTAAGTCTCCTCCACTTCCTTCAGCTTGATTTCAGACTCCTAAAACCAATAAAGTAACCTTCCATTCAAGTCTTCTCCTTGGTCATACACAGAGATAGACAGGCGCATTTTATCATTTTTCACTGTTTTAACAAAATGTGATTAGTGGCCATTTGGAGTATGTGAATCAAACAGGAAAAAAAGAAGAAGGTAATGAAAGAGATGGGTTTAGCTCACATGAGTAATCATACTTTCTCCTTCATCATAACTCAGCTCATTTGTTACTAATTAAGTTCTTTTGGAAACACAAAGCAAACTTTTAGACGTCAAGAACACATTTGCCTCATCTACGTAGTTATGCTGGACTCTTGAGAACAAGACACCCCAAGCCCCAAAGCAACATAAATCTCCTTCATTTGCCAGTATTTTTAGATGCTCCTGGCAAACCTTGTGGCTGGCTCATAAACATTATAGTTACAGCATTTGCCAGCACAATATTCTTGGGTGCATAGAGAAGAATTTCATGCTAAGGGGAAATGACTCTATGAATAAAAAAGTAAGTCATTCTTTTAAGTTATTCCATTAGAAGTTTTCATGTTTTGCCTCATGCTCTGTCATCCATGAATCTATTCTTTCTCCATTTGTCTATGGTGTGGTGTGGTGTGGTTAGGACTTGAGGAGTAAAGCAGATCATCTTCTCAGCCTAAAGCTAACTAGAAGTATCATGTTAGTATATATAAATCCACATATCATTTCTTAAATAAGAATATTGTTTTCAATAAGATTCAAAACAAAATTATTGGCTCTAGGTCATATCTGAATTCCTCCCTCTCTCTTTCTCTCTCTCTGTGTATGTATATGTCTGTGTGTGTACACACACACACACACACACCACATTACATTACATCACATCACATCACATCACTGAAACCATAAGACAGGTTCTTTCTTAGAACCACAAATACTGACTAAAAAATGCTCAGCCCGAGAGCATGGGGTGAAAAAAGCAAAGACTGAAACTATATTAAATCAAGGTGGTGTTTTTTCTGTTTGTTTGTTTGTTTTCAAATTTAGCAAGGAAAAGTGGGGAAGCATGTGGTGAATGTTTTTGGAGTTTGTAAAACTCCATACCTGGGATTAAGAAGAAACCTGTGTCCCTCCAAAAATGTAAGTTTCATCATGCCTGACGATTGGCTATGCTGCCTGGGGCTACTGAGAGTCGGTAAACAACAATAACAGGAGAGCCACTGGTGCCTCATCCTTGGAGTAAACATTAGAGTTGGTTCAGATAAAATTTCAGGAGGCTTTTGGCACCAAACCTCACATCATCCTGGCTTCTCTTCTTCTTTGCAGTCACCCAGAAAGACATTCTGAGTAGGTGTTTGTAAATAAGAGCTCCGGTTAAACCACAGAGCCTAGGACTTGCCGATCAGAAGGTCGGCAGTTCGAATTTCCGTGACGGGGTGAGCTCCTGTTGCTCGGTCCCTGCTCCTGCCAACCTAGCAGTTTGAAAGTATGTCAAAGTGCAAGTAGATAAATAGGTACCGCTCCAGCGGGAAGGTAAATGGTGTTTCCGTGCACTGCTCTGGTTCGCCAGAAGTGGCTTAGTCATGCTGGCCACATTACCTGGAAGAACTGTCTGCGGACAAACTCCGGCTCCTTCGGCCAATAAAGCGAGATGGGAGCCGCAACCCCAGAGTCGGTCACTATTGGACCTAATGGTCAAGGGTCTCTTTACTTTAAGGATTGTTAGAAAGCTTTTTGCTTATTACAACTACTACCATTCTGGGTTTGGTTTCTATTCCAGGAATGACTAACTTGGAAAGGTGGTAGTAGTAATAATAATAATAATAATAATAATAATAATAATAATAATAATAATAATAATAATAATAATTTATTTCTACCCCACCCATCTGGCTAGGTCTCCTCAGACACTCTGGGCGGCTTCGAACAAATGATTTAAAATACATTAAAACATTAGTCATTAAAAACTTTCCTAAACAGGGCTTCCTTCAGATGTCTTTATTGAGCTGTTGCTTACTAGGCTAATAGGGAGGTGGGCAGGACAGTGGGGAAGTCTGTTTCTTGGGGGGGGGGTCACTGGCAGAGTCACTTTTTGCTGGCAAGTGGCAACAATGTCACTGTCAAAAAGTTGGCAGCAAGGCACAACTCCATTATACCAGCCACTCCTGCTCTGTTCTGTGTTATCATATATATCATTATTGTATACATATTACGTATTATGTTACAATGATTACATCTTTATGAAGACTTTTTCTCTCAAGTAATTCATATTTAATGTAAGCTTAATGAAAGTACAATATACTGTATGCCAGGATCTATAGGAGACACAGTTGTATGTTCTTTATCTCACACATTCTAGTTAACATGAGCAACTTATGGTTTCCTTAGTATTGTTATGTGAGAGGAGAACTTCATAGTAATAGGAAACCTACTGCAACACATTCTGCTCTCTGGCTTTTTTGAATCTCACCTGACGGACATTACTAAATTCAATTTGAATTAATAGCATTTGAGGTTAACTCTTCTTTAGACCATGCAATAATGTTAACAACTTTCTTCCTTTTTTCCCTTCCATAGAGCATTTTGCAATTTAAATCAGAGATGAAAAGATGTCTAACCAAACTTCTGTGAACACGTTTCTGCTCTTGGAGTTTTCTAATGTTCGAGAACTGCAGATAACACAATTCTTTGTGTTCTTGCTTTTTTATTTGGCCACTGTCACAGGAAATCTTCTCATCATTTCTGCAGTAGCTCTTGATCATCACCTTCACACTCCTATGTATTTCTTCCTGATGAACTTAGCTGTGACTGATCTTGGCTCAGTTTCAGTCACAATACCCAAATCGATGTCAAATTCCCTTTCAAATACTAGGGTGATTTCTTATTCTGGATGTGTCACTCAGGTTTATTTCTTTCTGCTTTTTGCAGCATCAGATTACACCCTCCTCACTGTCATGGCACATGATCGGTATGTCGCCATCTGCAATCCGCTACGGTATGAGGCAATTATGAATCAAGGTGCCTGCATTCAGATGGCGGGCAGTGCATGGCTCAGTGGTATTCTCTATGCTGTGCTGCACACTGGCAGCACTTTTGCCATGACATTCTGCTCCAATATTGTTGATCAGTTTTTTTGTGAGGTCCCTCAGCTTGTAAAGATCTCCTGTTCAAAGTTATACATACTTGAAAATGCACTTCTTTTCTTAAGTGTTGCTATAGCATTTGGCTGTTTTATTTTTATAATTGTAACCTATGTCCAGATCTTCAGTACAGTTCTGAGAATGCCCTCATCACAGGGAAGGCAAAAAGCTTTCTCAACTTGCATTCCCCACCTCGTTGTTTTCTCCATGTTCCTGTTTGGTGGAGCACTTGTTTACCTAAGACCCATACAGCATGCCTCCTCACATACAAATATGGTCTTTGCTGTCATATATTCCGTGATCCCACCCATGATGAATCCAGTGATCTATAGCATGAGGAATAAGGAGATTAAGGTCGCTATGTCCAAGATTTTAGGATTGAAATAGCTTTCTAAGGATACAATTTGTGGTGTTATTCTTTATGCAGGGTTTTGTATGTAATGATGTTAAAGTGTATGAATGTTTTGATACACAATCAAAGTAGGGGAAGTTAATGTGGTTCCCATGTTGTTGGAATTCAACTCCCATCTGTCTCAACCAGCCTGGCCAATGTGTGCTTTGCCCATTGCAGTCCTAAATATCTTCTCTTGTTTGTTATAGAAGAAAAATGTCAGCAGTTTTAGAACTATTTCAAAGCATTAATCCTATTGTAATTTAAGTATGCTTAGGGTTTTAAAGAAACAGAGCCATTTTTAATCGATCAATCATCCCGTTTTAAATTTGTTAAGCAATCTAGTGTATTTTCATAAATGGGTGTGCCTATATGTATCTCACACTGAAACAATAATATCGGTTCTTTCTTTGATATTGAAAGAAATATGAGATAACTTACAACTGAATATAAAAATCAGTCACTCGTTGCTCAAATAAAAATATAAGCTTCAAACATTTCCTTCTACATTCCATCACCCTGGTTTGAGTAGTTAATGACACATGTGTTGCGATTCACCTAAAATTGGTGTGATACACCATTCGTCTGAATAAGAATGGAACATTCTAACATCTTGATGTAGGCCTGATATGCACAGATCCCCATTCCCCGCCCTCGCTTCTAATTCCCTTGATGTTGATATAATGTGAGGTTTCTTTCTGTTAAAATGCAAACAGATATAATTCTGTTTTATGTTATACAGGTGTAATATCTTGTGCTATAGGATTGGAGGCTTTGTTTAGCTGATGCTTGTGGTTCTCAAACAAAACAAGGCTGTAATTTTGATATACAGTATGTAATGTTGGAATAAAGCAGAGGGATCACGTCAGTCTCTTTGTTAAGATAAGAGACCTGGCTAAGACTGTTAAATGCCCTATTTGCATGACTAAAGAGCTTCACATGTTTCCATAGGAACAATTAGCTAATGGTGCTTCCAGAAGTAGGGTGCAAGTCTTTGCCTCTCAACCGAATGGAGACTAGGTCATCTTGTAAGAAGGAGAATAGGCAGGGAACTGAAAACTAGAAAGACAGAGACTGGAAATGCTCACTGTGCTGAAACCAAAGCTATGGTTTTGCAGACCCATAGAGACATAATGGGGAAGCAAGGTATTGTTATAAGAATTCTAAGGTCTCAAATATAAAATAAATATTCATAAATGCATACATATCTAAATATATAAACCATGTGTCTGACATAGTACAGGAGAGCAGTCCTGAAATCATTTTGACTCTCCCAATGACCTGAAATATTCCTCTATAGTAAGGGAAAGCCTTCTCATTGTCTTTTTGCTTACAAATTCTGTCTTAAGGGCATATTTGTGTATGAATAAGGTGAGCCTGCGACCTGGATACAGGAACTAAAATATTAACCATCACAAAACCATCACAATGGCTAGGCTGCTCAGGTAATGCAATCAGCGACAAATTATCAGATATCCTGGCAGACAGGATTTCTGCTGTAGACCACCTCCTATGATGTATATATGATGATATTGGGGTGATCTTTGGACTAAGGGGGTTGGGCCATGTCAAAAGTCTTTAAAGGATGCACACTTTTGTTCAGGGAGGGGAGGGAATTCTGTTTCAACAGAAAAAAATAAATATCTACCTTGCTTTCCACTGGATCTAGCCTCTATCCATTTTTTTCTCTGACCAATCATGGACTTAGGGGATTCAGAGTCCCTTGGGGAGTTGGGCAGCAAAAGCCAAACTCCATTTTTTATATCAGTATGCCAGAGTGTTAATGCTGTGACTCTTCCCATCTTATGCTCAGATTGTATATATTTATAAAAATAAAACCATATATCCTGAAAACACCACAATTTCCAGTGACTTCATCCCAAGGAAACCAAACCTGGGAAAGTTTTGGCACCCCTGGAGTCTCTCACCACTTAGAGACTGGAGCGCATGCAACACTAGCATAGTCATTCCTCTGATTTCATGGATCAGGAGTGTTCAGTACACCAGCCCTAGCCATCACTCCATAAGGCAGTGAGATCAGAGGCGGAATTAGGGGAGTGAAACTGGTTCGTCCACACTGGGTGCCAAGCCGAGAAGACGCCATAGCCATGATGAAGAACTGAAGTTGAGAGGTTGGGGGTGCTGAATTTTGGCATTGCACGTGGTGCCACTGAAATTTTAAATCCCAAAGTCTGGCACTGGTGGGAAGTAGCTACACTCTGCCAATGGTCAGAAACTGATTCTTCTGTCTTGGTGTTGGCATTCTTACATAAGCATACTCTGTCATCATAGCCTAGTTGCATCAATGGTTAGGTACTGTATTCTTCCTCTCAAATTAAAAAAAAAAAAAAGACTGGTATGTGGCTGATGTAAATCTGATTAGCCAAGCAGCAGGAAATGGTGGGGGTTGAGGTTGTTCCAAATTGTTGTTGTGAGTGGGTGGGTGGGTGGGTGTTATGATGTGTCTGTTTGCACTGCCAGCATTCATGTATGTTCAGCTGTTCCACCTGGCCTTTGGTTTGGACTCAGTCTGACCCTTACGTTTCCCTCCCCTTACTGTTTTGATCTAAGGACTATTTTTAAAATGAGGCTGCATTTTAAATTGCATTTTAACCTGTATTTTTCTGTATTATGTTTTTATTGTAATTTTACTGGTGTTAGCTGCCCTAAGCCCAGCTCTGGCCGGGGAGGGTGGGGTATAAATAAAAAATATTATTATTATTATTATTATTATTATTATTATTATTATTATTATTATTTACATACAGCTGAGAAGTTTAGGATCTTTTGCTGGAGTTATGACGTGTTCTTGTGATGGATGTGTGTTAACCCCTAATCTTATGCCCACAAGAAGTTCTCACACAAAGAAACAAAGAAAGCTTGGTTTATTATATAAAATAGGAGTGACAGAATATATAAAAATGCTGCTTTAGATAGCAAAGTTACAATCTAGGAAGTAGCACATTACAATACATACACACTTTGATTAAAGAACAAAAGATCCCCTAACTATTCTAAAAGCCTACAGAACAAAAAATGGGGAGGAAGGGGGGAGTATGCCTGTCCTTAAAGTGAAGCCGATATACAGAGTCCTAGGGATCACTGGGTTAAGTGCTGTCCTGTTAGAGCTGTGGGAGCTTTGCATCATTTTTATATATACATTTTGCCAAGGCATACCAGTAGAGGGGAGGGGGTTGTGAAATGAGTGATTCCTACAATCTCTATAGTTACACTAGTGGCCAAAATAGTGGAAACCTTTTGGGAAAAAGTGTATTTCCAAGGTTTGATGGCTCATAACACCACTTTATTCTGGAGTAATACCATAAAATTATATATCAATGGAAAAACAATTTAATGAAGAATGCATTAAACTCAAGAGAGCAAATCTCTAGGAACACAAACCAGATATTACTGTACCCTCCTCCCCTTGCTGAATATATCTTTTTGGCCATCAAGGACTGGTTGGGTTTCATATCCTTTTATGGAGGACTATCCAAATGCACAGACAGCTGAAGTTCTTAGAGGAGAAAGCACATCTGAAGGTAAGAGAAAAATATTACTAAATTAATTCATATAGTTCAAACCTTACCTAACACCATATGAGTTACTTAATGGATCTCACATGTATATCCATTAAATCACTGGTTGCCAACTAATAGGTCATGGCCCGATTCAGTATAGGCTGCAACAGGAGCACCACCACCACGCAAATGTATAGTACAGGATTAATCAAATTTTCTCAACTTTATGTGTGGGTTAAAAGCAGGTCCTGAGTTGGAAAATGTTGAAGTTTGTTTGTTTGTTTGTTTATAAGAAAATCTTGATGAATGTGAGATTTTTTCCTGGGCGTGGGAATCCTTTTTTATTCTTCACACACACAAAATAAATGAGTTCTTTAAGTTTTAAAAACAGGGTGTTGTGTTGGCTATAATGCAGAACCACAATCAATAAAGCAAGAGCTGCCTTTAACATTTCAAACTGTAGTGAATTTGGGGGTTTCTTCAGTGGCAAAGCATCCGAGGAAAGTAGGAAGAGGAACTTAAGGAAAGATTGAATGAGTTTTCACAAGCCTTCCAAAATTTATTTGAAAGTTTCCATATGTATTGGGAAATTGAAAGGTTTTAACTAAGCTGGTGAAATTTCAGAGGAGGAAAGAGAGTTTGTGCTCCTTTCATAATATACTGTGGCTTCTCTGATGCTTTGATGGCAGAATACTTATTACCTGCTGCATCTGAAAAAATCATTAACTTTCTGTTTATTTTCAAAGTGCCTGGTTCTCATGTAACAGATTTTTTTCACATTGTGGATCTATTCAGCTGCAGTCCCATGCACTCTTAACTGAAAATTACATCCAAATTGAACATAAGTAGGACAGGACTGTATGTCAGTGAGTTGTAAGAACCACTTTCAATGTGTTTAGGTCTTTTACCCTCACTCTTCCAATTTTTCTCTCACAATTCTTTAAGTGCTTATTTATATAGTATTTTCCCCAGTGTACTTTTGTTCCCATCTGATATTGTCCCCCTCAAAAATGGCATCCTGTGGGGGATAGTAGGTGCTGATATTCAACAGGAGAAAGCTTAAAATCCTTTGGTGTGCAGGGTTAGGCTGTGTGCACAGTCCCCATTTCTCTGTGTGCTCCTATCACTGGTTTGAGAAGTGGTATGCACACAGCATAAGCCACAAGCCACATGTCTCTGGTCATTTTTTAAGAACTGCTGCATTTCCTCCCAAACCACATTTGATCCAAGTTGTGAAGAGTGACCTAGCTACATTTCAAGCTGGTATTTAGTAGACATCCTTAGCTGTTCTAATCCCACACCCAAAATATCTATCCAGTACTATAACTTTTGTGGAAACTTTTTGGAAACTCAACCTAGGAATTGTTTCTTGTCTTACAGTTGAGTTTGTCACTTATCTCCCTCAAAATTCTTCAGATGTTATTTTACATCACCCAGAATGCTGAAGTTACATCCATGGGAGCTCTGAAGGCTGCTGATGTCCTTTGCAACTCATGGTGCAGGCAAGAGCAATGTGTTATTTTGTAATTGCAACTTTTGTTTTGCAACTATTTTAAGACTATTTCCAGTAAAAATTTGAAACTCATTCTTATGTTGGAGAGCAAATTCTTCTCTACTCTACACAAGGTCCAGATCGGGGATTCCAATGCACCATTTTTTTTTGGGGGGGGGGGTTGGCATCCATCTGTCTTGGAGACAATGGAGTGCACCTCCAGGAGTATGAAATGTTAAATTCTCCAGGCTGAAATGTTATATTACTAGAATATTCTGCTGTCATTAAAACTTTGTACTTCTGTTTCTTTTTGCAGAAAGCATGGACCAAAGCAAAGACCAAACTATAGCTAACCAATCCTTTGTTTCAGAGTTTCTACTCCTGGAATTCTCAAAAGTTTGGGAATTTCAGATAATACACTTTGTAACATTCCTGGTATTGTACTTGGCAATTGTAACAGGGAATCTTCTCATCATCTCTGTAGTAGCCTTTGACCATCGTCTGCACACCCCCATGTACCTCTTTCTAATGAACTTAGCCATGCAGGACCTGGGCCAAGTTTCAGTCATTATTCCCAAATCCATGGCCAATTCACTCATGAATTCTAGGCACATTTCTTATTCTGGATGCGTTGCTCAAGTCCTATTCTTCACCTTCTTCATATCTACTGATTTTTTCCTCCTCATAGTCATGGCCTATGATCGGTATGTTGCTATTTGCAACCCACTGCAATATCAGATGGTGATGAACCTGAGAGCCTGCGCTGAAATGATATTTACTTCATGTGTCACTGGGTTTCTTTATGCAGGTTTGCACACTGTCAGCACTTTTGCAACTCCTTTCTGCTCCAATGTTGTCAATCAGTTTTTCTGTGAAATCCCACAGTTAGTAAAGCTTTCCTGTTCTAAGAAAAATCAAATTGAAACTGGAATTGTGCTGTTGTTTGCTCTCGTTGGGTTAGGCTGCTTTATATTTGTTCTTGTGACATATGTACAGATTTTTAGTGCGGTGTTAAGGATGCCATCTGCACAGGGAAGACAAAAGGCCTTCTCTACCTGCCTTCCACATCTCATGGTATTCTCCACATTTATGGTCACATGCTTGTTTTCCTATTTGAGTCCCATGACTAATACAGCAACACATTTAGATTTGTTTTTTACTGTGATATATTCTATGGTCCCACCTTTGCTGAACCCACTGATTTACAGCATGAGAAATAAAGAGATCAAGGCTGCTTTGTCAAATATGTTAAGGTTGAAAACGTCTTCAAATAAATTTGTTTTTAGTTTTCTAATATAGAAATTAATATAGTCATTTTCTTTAGGTATGGATATGAGTGTCACATGGATGTTTCACATTGATTTCAATGGGACCAAATAAAACTAAATCTGAATCAATCAATTGGTTGTTGTCTAACTATATGGATCTGCTAACATAAGGGTCTACATAAAGGAACTTCTACTACTTCTTGTCTTCCTGTGCATGCTTATGCCCTTCTAAATTTGTTCTTGGAGGTCCCCCAATGTCTCCAGAGTGGGAAAATGCATGCCTCCACCCTTCACTTCATCATAGACCACATTGTTCCCCAAGGTAGAATCCTTGAGCATTTTGTTGAAAGACCAGCCACACCACCACAGCTACTCTGCCATTGCTTTGCATCGTTCCCAGGTGTGCCACAACTGCAAAGTCACCGTCAACTGGCAGATCGATCTGGAGCTCTATGTCTCCTATGTGTACCTCAGCTTGTTCTACTATTTTGACTATGATGATATGGCCCTGAATAGCATTGCCAAGTACTTCCTATTTCTTTTTGAAAAACAGCTTTGACATTTTGCAAACCTTTCGGAGGATTTTTACAATCAAGTGGTGTATAAATTTTATGAAATAAATAAATTATTTATGCAAACACACATAACACAATCTAATTGAGTATTTAGTGTACATAAGGATGTTTATTTATTTAATGGATTTATACCCCTCCTTTTGGTGAGGGATTATACCAAGGTAGCAAACACAAATATATACATTAAATGTACAACAATATATAAATTCATAATTAACATTAATGGTTTAAAGTATGTTTAATTCTTCATTGAATAGCAGCCACAAATTCTGGTACTCACTTGTGTATTGTTCTCAAGACTGTTCCACAATAACTGCTCTTTGCAATCACATGCTTCCATTGACCTTCTATTTTAACATCTTTTTATTGAGATATAAGGAACTATATTATAAGTCCTATTTTTTACTCACCTGTAAATCCTGCAAACAAACAGAGCAAGGAGAGATAAGTGCAGTAAGCTCCACCCATCCCCAACATTTCTATCTTTTTACCCTCTGACTTGTCGTGAAGGAATGGGACTGTTTAAAAAGAAATGAACATTTTGCAAGCAGTTGGGTTTGAGAATAATGGAGTTAATTTGCTTCCTGAAGTCAACCATGTATTGCAGGTGATCACCTCAGGAGATGTTAAAATGAGGAAGTAAAACATGGATTTGAGGCAGCCTGATCTATAAAGAGGATAAAGGACTCTAGCTGAAATAATTTTGCTTAATGGAATTTTTGCAAATAGAAACCCCTTAGATAAGACTAGCAGGATGCTTTTATTGTGTTTGTACACCTAATTCAGCTGAATCCCAAACCTAGTGGAGTAATTGGGGGATACCATGGATTGCAACACTGAATGGAAAGGAAAGTTAGATGATAATGAAGGTGAGGAGGATAAATAGGCCAAACTTCATTCCAATTAACTCAATGTTTGCCTTAAAATTAAGAATTCCATTGTCTAGTCTATCCATGTCAATAATGTGTTCTATTTCAAGCTAAACAAACCCAACTCCCTCAACTGTTCCTCATAAGGCTTCCTTTCCAGACTCTTGGTTATTTTGGCCACCATTCTTTGCACAAATTCCAGCTTGTCATGATCCTTCTTAAATTGTGAAACCCAGAACTACACAATATTCTAGATGTGATCTGACCAAGGCAGAATAAAGTGATACTATTACTTCCCTTGATTGGGACACTATACTTCTGCTGATGCAGCCAGAATAGCATTATATTTATTTTTTTGCTGTTAAAACACACTGCTGACACATCTTAAGCTTGTGGTCTTCTAAGACCCCTAGATCCTTTTCACATGTACTACTGGCAATACAGTGATTTAGTGCAGTTGTTTCTTCCTGTCAAATGTGGAACCTTACATTTCTCCCTACTGAAATTCATTTTTTTAGTTTGGGCCCAGGTCTGCAATCTGTTAAGGTTATATTGAATCCTGATTCTGTCTTTCATGGCATTAGCAACCCCTCACAGTTTGGTGTCATCTGCAAACTTGATGAGCATCCCCTCAATTCCTTTGACCAAGCCATTTATAAAGACATTGAACAACAATGAGCTCAGGACAGAACCCTGTGGCACCCTACTTGTCACTTGTTTCCAGGATTAGGTGTACTCTTTGGATTGGGTCAGCCATCCAGCTACAAATCCAACTAACAGTTACCCCACTCAACCCACATTTTACCAGCTTCTTCCCAAAAATATCACTTAGCCAAAAGTCTTACTGAAATCAAGTTACACTACGTCCACAGCATTCCCCTGATCCACCAAGCTTGACACTCAATCCATCAAAAAAAGAAAAGAAAAAAAAGGAATAAAGAAATGAGATTTGTATGGCATGACTTGTTTTTGAGAAACCCATGCTGGGTCTTGGTAATCACATCATCATTTTCTATGTCCCCACAGACTGACTGTTGAATTATCTGTTCTCAAACTTTTCCTGGTATCAATGTCAAGAACTTAGGCATGTGCCTCATCTGTTTTCCTTAAATATGAGTTCCATTGTAAAGCCCAAGGATATAATTGTCAGATTCACCTTTCACTTAATTAAGAGGAATTACTCAAGAAAGAGTCAAAGTGCTAAAATTCCAGGATCCCAAGACCATTGTTTTACAAAATATACGTGGAGGCACTTTAGGGCACCACCACTACTCAGTCTTGTAATGGGGTATCTACACAAAGTGAAAATTCCATATAGATGAGGCTTCCCATTCAATCTGATGGTCATAGTGGATGGAATACTGCATTCGGCGACCTGCATTCGATTCATCCTTTAGGTGAATCCTAAATGTAATGTGACGATACTTTGATGGAACGTATGAGGGTTGGGAGACCCAAGCAAATGTAAAAGGGTAGCTGATGCTGTCCACAAGCACCAGCCTAATGTTATTTGTCTCCAGGAGTCACACCATGTTGAGTCTGTTGTATGCCTACTAAAACACAAGTATTTTTAAGACTGCTGTAAGGGGAATCCATTGATTCCCATTACCCAGATTGCATTAAAAATGTTGTTAGAATCAGCTTACTCATATTGTGCTAAGAATGTGTCAAGAATATTTGTGCAGGAATAACTCAGCCTTGAGCTAGCCTGATAACAAGTTCCATCCTCTTCTTGCTGAACAAGGTTTCCAGCTCTGATAATGCCTGCTTTTCCTCTGTGAATGTCACTTAATTTCTACATCCATGTGTATAAAGCTAAGGAAAGGGCTGTATATAAGCCTGTGTAATTTATACATCTGTGGAATCGACCCTGGTGAACTCCCCAGTGACTGTTGCTTCTTGTCGAAATAAAACTGCATTAAGCTTTCCTTGCTGTGTTCATAAAATAATTCCAACACACTATTATATTATACCCAGGACCAGAAGTTCAAGAGGGGTTGCTACTTTTCATTCACCATAAGGTGAATGGTGACCCAGTTAGCTATTATGGCCCAAGTCCTTTATATTAATTCTAACTGCACTTTGGATCACGGACAATCTAAGTTCACCACCTGCACAACTCTCAAAATACACATCTGATTCAGTGTTGCTGAGCTGTACAAGACTCATGAGAATTAAACCTTCAGGGTGTGATTAGAAATGAGACATGCATAAACTCAATGCTGAAGCTTACCACTGTTAGAACAGATAGAGAGATGTTGAGAGAACATCACTAAGATTGTTACAGCTGAATAAGAAAGAAGTAATTTGATATATTTCTGTTCACAGGTACCAAACAAACATCACAGAAGCACAATGTCTAACCAGTCAAGAGTGAATGGATTCCTTCTTCATGGATTTGCTGAAATCCAGCAGTTGCAGATATTCCACATCATCATTTTTGTCATGATGTATTTGGTGGCCTTCATAGAAAACCTTCTCATCATCACAGTCATCATCTATAGCCACCAGCTTCATACACCCATGTACTTCTTTCTGGCCAACCTGTCATTCCAAGACTTTGGCTCCATATCCGTTACAGTTCCCAAGTCCATTGCAAATTCATTGATGAAGACACAAACCATCTCTTACTCTGGATGTATCTGCCAAGTCTCCTTCCTTGTCTTCTTCATGGTCTCCCACTTCATCATTCTTGGTGTCATGGCATATGATCGTTATGTTGCCATCTGCAATCCACTGCATTATGAGACTGTTATGAACAAAAAAGCTTGCATTCAGATGGCAGCCAGTGCATGGATTGGTGGAGTTTTTTATTCAACTATGTACACTGGGGCTACATTCAGATTTGAGTTCTGTTCTAATGTCATCAACCAGTTCTTCTGTGAAATCCCACAACTGCTGAAAATCTCTTGCTCTGACTCATATCTCAATGAAATTTGGGTTCTGATTTTTGGGTCT
This sequence comes from Podarcis bocagei, assembly GCF_964188305.1. Classification (NCBI taxonomy): domain Eukaryota; kingdom Metazoa; phylum Chordata; class Lepidosauria; order Squamata; family Lacertidae; genus Podarcis; species Podarcis bocagei. The sequence goes on along the minus strand of NC_138138.1, from coordinate 31,897,053 downwards.
TCTTTTGGCTTCATTTACTTTTCTCTAATTATTTTTTCTTATGTTCAGATCTTCAGAGCTATTCTGAGAATCCCATCCAGCCAAGGGAAGCAAAAATTCTTCTCAACTTGCTTGCCTCACTTTATTGTTATTTCCTTGTTTGTGGTAAGTGGCACCTTTGTCTATTTCAGACCAAGTTCCAGTTCCCCATCAGCATTTGACCTCCTGGTTTCTATGTTCTACTGCATGGTGCCACCAGTAATGAACCCACTCATATATAGCATGAGAAACAAGGAACTGAAAGTGGCATTCTGGAAACTGATTACTAACATTTCTCCCCCAATCCTTCGGCAAAAACCGTTCTCCAGTGCATTTTAAAAAACAGTTTTTGTTGTCTATATGCCTTGCCCAAAATTTCCATTCATATGTTTGTTTACTCAGAAGGGAATGGGAATGGGAATTACTCTCAAGTAAAGATTGTAGCCATATAGGGCTTTAGACTGATGTTGTACTAAAGCTTTGATCCTCCCTACCCATTACCCATGCTAGCAGAGGCAGACAGAAATTGGAGGACCAATATACAAGCCAAGCCTTCTTTAGAGTGAATAAACTCCCAAACTGGGCAAATGTAGCTAGCTCACTGCTAGCATTTATATAATTGAATATAATTGAATATACACTCAGAAATAAACCTCATTGAATACATTTAGAGTTTTTGGCTATTGTGTATCGGACTGCAGATTTAATCTTTCCCATTGAAATCAGGAGGATCTAAAGCTTATTTAATATAGATGATTGTGTTGACTGCCTGTTGACTGGTAAATTATCACATGTTAAAATTCATAACCATGTTCTCCTTAAAAGCTTATACAGTGGTACCTTGGGTTAAGAACAGCTTAATTTATGAATAACTTGGATTAAGAACGCTGCAAATCCAGAAGTAGGTGTTTTGGTTTGTGAACTTTGCCTTGCAAGAAGAACATGTTCTGCTTCCTGTTGAGTGTGTTCCATTTGTAAATTGAGTCTGCCACTGCTATTGGAAAGCACACCTTGGTTTAAGAAATGACTTTCAGAATGGATTAAGCCCGTAAACCAAGGTACCACTGTATTCTTCAACATTTGTTTTTTTTTTTTTTAAAAAATTTTTTATTGCGTTTCTTTTCATAGATTTACAAAATTGTTTACATGGCAAGATACAAGAAACATTTTTTGTATATATGTATAAGAAAGAATAAAAACAAGAAAAAATGTTATGAAACTTTCCTTAACATCCTTCAGCATTTCACTTTTGGACCTCCTCACATCCTCTCAGCATTGCGTTCATTATTCTAACCAGTTCAGCAATTTGTTATCTTGTTTCCCATCTTATTGTACCTTTAAATATATTATGTTACCAATTTCAAAAATTTGTAATTTAATTTTAAGACTCTTAATAAACATAATATTTTGTTTCAAATATGTCTCGTTTTTTCCATCAATGCTTACTTTATCATTTGCTTAAAATAAAATGCAGAAGCATAGTATTTCTTAATCGTGCGCTATCTTAACATTCAAACAACTTATAATGTTTTTGCAAATAGTCCTTAAATTTTTTCCAGTCCTCCTCCATTGTTTCTTCGCTCAGATCTCGGATTCTGCCAGTCATTTCTGCCAACTCCATGTAGTCCATCAACTGCGTCTGCCAGTCCTCCAGTGTGGGTAAATCTGGTGTTTTCCAGAACTTAGCGATGAGAATCCTAGCTGCTGTGGTTGCATACATAAACAAGGTTCTGTCCTTCTTTGGCACCTTCCGATCCACCATGCCCAGGAGAAAGGCCTCTGGTTTCTTAGAAAAGGTATATTTAAATACCTTTTTCAGCTCATTATGTATCATTTCCCAAAAGGCCTTTACTTTCGGGCAGGTCCACCAGAGGTGAAAGAATGTCCCTTCTGCCTCCTTGCATTTCCAACACTTATTATCAGAAAGATGATATATTTTAGCCAACTTGACTGGGGTCATGTACCACCGGTATACCATTTTCATAATGTTCTCTTTCAAGGCACTACATGCCGTGAATTTCATACCGGTGTTCCATAACCTTTCCCAGTCTTCAGACATAATGTTGTGTCCCACATCCTGTGCCCATTTTATCATAGCAGATTTAACTGTCTCATCCTGTGTGTTCCATTTAAGCAGCAAGTCATACATTCTCGAAAGTACCTTAATCTTTGGTTCTAGCAACTCCGTCTCCAGTTTCGATTTTTCCAACTGGAAACCCACTTTTCTGTCCATTTTGAATACCTCTTGAATTTGAGCATAATGTAGCCAGTCTCGCACCTTACCTTTTAATTTGTCCTGGCTTTGGAGCTTCCAATTATCTCCAACTCTTTCAATCAGTTCCCAATACTTTGGCCAGTAGGCCTCCATATTGGGTTTTTTTTTTGAAATCTTGGCTTCCACAGGTGATAGCCACCTCGGGGTCTTGCTTTCTAATAAATCCTTGTACTTCGTCCAGACGGCAAAAATTGATTTTCTGACAATATGGTTTTTGAACAATTTATGCACCTTCGCCTTGTCATACCACAAGTATGCATGCCAACCATACACGTTGTCAAACCCTTCCAGATCTAGGACATCGGTGTTTTCCAACAGGAACCAATCCTTCAACCAGCAGAAGGCTGCAGCTTCATAGTACAACCTTAGGTCCGGCAGGGCAAACCCCCCTCTTTCTTTTGAGTCGGTTAGTATTTTGAATTTTATTCGGGGCTTTTTGCCCTGCCAGACAAACTTAGAAATATCCTTCTGCCATTTTCCAAAACATTCCATTCTGTCCACGACCTGAAGGGTTTGAAATAAGAACAGCATTTTTGGCAAAACACACATCTTTATAGCTGCGATTCGGCCTGACAAGGTAAGTTTCAATCTTGACCAAATATCCAGATCCTTTTTAATTTCCAACCAACATTTTTCATAGTTATCTTTAAAAAGATTTAAATTTTTGGTGGACAAATATACCCCCAGGTATTTCACTTTCTTAACCACACTTAGCTCTGTCTCTTTCTGATACCCCTCTATCTCTGTAGATGTCAAATTTTTGACCAAAACCTTAGTTTTTTGTTTATTTAACTTGAATCCCGCCACCCGACCAAACTCCAGGATAAGTTCCAAAACTCTTTTTGTGCTAGATACTGGCTCCTGTACTGTCAAAACTAGGTCATCTGCAAAGGCTTTCAGTTTGTATTGTTTCGCTCCGACCTCTATACCTTGCACCAACTGGTCCTCCCTAATCATATTCAGCAATACCTCCAGAACAGAGATAAATAGCAGAGGGGATAAAGGGCACCCCTGTCGTGTCCCTTTTTCAATTAGAAGTTCATCCGACACCACATTGTTCACTATCAACTTGGCTTTTTGCTCTGAATAAATTGCTTCTAGTCCATTTTCAAACCCCCGTCCCACTCCCATCCCCTTCAAGTTTTTCTTCATAAACATCCAAGAAATGTTGTCAAATGCTTTCTCCGCATCAATAAAGATTAAAGCAGCCCTTGTGTTTCTAATTCTCAACAACTCCAATATATCAATGATGTTCCTGGTGTTATCAGACATGTGTCTACCAGGGAGAAAGCCTGCTTGGTCCTTGTGAATTACTTCGTTTAAAACGTTTTTAAGTCTACTTGCTAAAATGTCTGCAAATATTTTGTAATCCACATTCAGGAGTGAGATGGGACGGTAGTTCTTAAGCTGAGTCTTTTCCTTCTCTGACTTAGGAATCAATGTGATGAATGCTTCTTTCCACGTTTCCGGTGCCCTTCTCCCCTCCATAATCTGGTTGCAAACCTCCAGCAACGGTTGTATCAAACAATCCTTCAAAGTCTTATAATATTTGGAGGTGAGACCATCTGGGCCTGGAGATTTGCCAAGTTGCATATTTTGTATGGCACCTTCAATTTCCTGTTGAGTTATTTTACTGTTGAGAGTTGATCTTTTATCTTGACTTATTTTGGATAGTCCATTTGTCCTCAAAAATTGGTCTATTTCCGATTCTTTCTGAGGCCCCTGTGCATATAGTTCTTTGAAATATCTGTGGAAGCACTTTCTTATTTCTTCTGGTTTCTGAACTATTTTTCCTTGAATCTCCAAGTTTGTGACCGTGTTTAGCTTTTGTCTTTTTTTCAATTGCCAAGCTAGCAACTTTCCACATTTATTTGCTGATTCAAACGATCTCTGCTTCATTTGTTTGATTTTCCACTCAATCTCTTGATTAATCAATTTCGAATATTGTGCTTGATGGAATTTGATCTCTCTTAGCACCTCCTTTGACTTCGGATTAGTTCTCAGCTTTTTCTCTCCTTCACTTATTTTCTCTAGAATTTTTTCCTTTTTTCCATTCCAAAATTTTCTCTTTATTGTATTCTGTTGTATCAGAAACCCTCTCATTACAGCTTTGCTAGCGTCCCAGATTATTCTTTTCTCCACCGTAGTATTCAAATTTATTTCAAAGTAGTCCTTTAGCGTTTTTTGGGCCTTCTTAACAATCTCTTGATCTCTTAGCAAGGTGTCATTCATTCTCCATCTGAAGGATCCAGTTGGGAAAAGTCTCAATTCCATTTTTAAGGCATTATGGTCGGAGCAGGTTTTTGGGCAGATTTCCACTTTTCTCGTTTTCGGAGCCAGCCCTCTGGATATCCAAATTTGGTCGATTCGTGTCCATGACAAGTGGGCCTCAGAAAAGAAAGTTCCTTCTTTACCCAAGGGGTTCCTTGTCCTCCAAATGTCAATCAAGTCCATATTGTCTGTCATCTCAAAGAAAGTTTTAGGGAGTCTGCCGTCTGTTGTTAAGTTTTGATTTTGAGATTTGTCCATATTTGTAGACACCACCCCATTCATGTCTCCCATCACAATAATATTTGCATAGTCCAGATAGTCCATCATTGTCTCATGCAGCTTCTTGTAGAATTCTGATTTTCCATCATTTGGCGCGTAGATTCCTAATATCAAAATCTTTTCCCCTTGTGTTTGGATTTCAATTGCGAGGATTCTTCCATGATCATCTTTAAATAAAAATTTTGGCGACAGGTTCTCCTTTGCATAAATTACAACACCTCTTTTTTTAACTTTATCTGATGAGATAAATTCTTGGCCAAGTCTTTTATTGATTAATACTTTCCTGTGGAGCCTAGTCACATGTGTTTCTTGCAAACATATTACATCCAATTGTTCTTTTTTTAGGATATGAAATATCCTTCTCCTTTTTTCCGGAGAATTCCCGCCATTTATGTTCCAACTAAGTAGCTGCAGAGACATCCTGTTCTAATTAAGATGTTCTTAAGATGGGGTGTCTTTCTTTTGTTCAGATCCCGAAGGTATAGGCGTTGGCCCACTTCCGGGCGGTGCTGGTGCTGGTAAAACTGGAAGCCAATCCGCTCCTTTTTGGAGATCTTCTCCGTGATCGTGAAGGAACCTTTGGTTATCTTCAGGTGTTCTTATTTTAACCTTCCTTTCTTTGTAGGTGAAGGATAATCCCTGTGGAAACTCCCACCTATAGGGAATTGCGTTGTGTCTCAGCAATTTTGCTAATTCTGTATAGGTGGCTCTAAGGTCCAGCAGCTGCCTCGGAATATCTCTGTAAATTTCCACTCTTTTGTCTTGTATTTCAATTGCTTTTTTGAAATGAAGGCCTAGGATCTTGTCTCTCTCTTCCTTTGTTCTTAAAATTATCAAGCAGTCTCTGGATCTGTCTTTCCTTACCAGTCTTCCCAATCTGTATGCCGAGACAATCCTAAAATCCGTGTCTTCCTTTAAACCCCAGAACTTCGAGAATTCCTGTGTTAAGTATCCAATCAAGTCTCCTTGCTCGAGTTCTGGAATACCTCTCAATTTGATGTTGCTCTCACGATTTTTCAGTTCCACCATTGACAGATAGACTTGTTGTTCACCCACCTGTTTGTGCAGGGGCCTAACTTCTCCTTTTATTTCTTCAACCTCTTTTTGTAGGACTCCCACTTTCTGGATTGCTTCTCCAGCTAATTCTCGATTTTCCGCTGTTGCTCCTTGCAATTTCTCTATGGCTTGCGTGTGCTGGGAAACTTGGTCAGTCAGTTTTTGGATCGAGGAAGTTGCTTTATCTATCTTCACAGACTGATCGTCCACCTTCTGATTTAAACTTGATAGTTGCTCCAATATTTGTTTTAATAGTGTGTCTGACCCACCTGCTGCCATATCTTCCTCAGTGGACTTCTCAGTTATTTCCCCTTGTTCTCTATGAGACACCAGTACAGCTGGAACCGACGATCGGCGTCCTTGGGTCAATGTTGTTTGTACAAATTGTGCTGGTCTTCTTTCCTTTTCCTTTTCTTTTTCCTTAGCCTCTTTAGATTCCTTTGCTTTAGACGCTCTTGTTCTCCCTGCACCACTCATTACACATCTGTCAATGTTCAAGGTCAAATTGTCTATTGTTCCATGGGAAAGACAAATTCAGGAGTAAACAGCCAGTGAGATGGAATTCAAAACAAAAGTCAGTTCCCAGGATTTTATAATCCGAAAGCCCTGTAGGGGGAGTGCCACCCGGTTTCAAAGACAAAGAAGGAAGTAATCCGCCATTAAAGTTCCAAATTGTTTCAGAACAGTAAATTCATTAATCCAAAAGTCCCTTCATAAATTCAAGATCTCCCAAAGCACCTTTTATAAATCGACAGAGTTCCACAAAAGGTGCTTGTAACAGTATCCCAATCAGACTTTTCTGCTCAAATGTAACAATTACTTTCTAGCACAGTTTGCAACTGTTTCCGCAGTTTGACACAGTCTCTCTCTCTGGCAGCCCGACAATCTGGCTCTTTAAAAATACAGCCCAAAGAAGAAAAAAGATAGGAGGAAAGTCACCATCTGCTGCTTCTTTTAGTCAATGTCCATTTCCACCTTCAGCTCAATAAAATAGGCAGATTTTGTAGCACGAAAAAGTTTAAACTTCCCAAAGTCCCGTTTCAAATGCTTCCGTTTCTAAAAGCTTTGCTTTGATCTTGTCAGCAATGTCGGAAGACGGACTTCCCTTTTCTCGTCTCCCGCTTTCAGCCAAATTAGCCGAATTTCTTTTGCCAAATTTTAAACCCCTTTACTCACGGGTATGTTGCTTGCAGTTTAGCGTTGATTTTAGGAAGAAGGATCAGCGCTCATCTGTAACAGCCGCGCGGCTTCGCTTCCGCGGAAAGAGCGATGAACTCACAGCACCGCTACCCCTCCTTCACTCCGGGTCTCCTTACGGGGTCCCTTCTGTGCTTTCGGAGCAGCTTCTGGTGCCCGCCGAGTCCCACGGCCACGGGCTCACTCTACCCGTGGTTTATCTTAATGGGTCGTCGCTATGCCGCAGCGAACGACCCTTTTCCGCGGAGCCCCTCTTCAGAGCCCGAAGAGGACCGCCATTACAGTTTCGCGCCGCCCCCGGAAGTCCTGTATTCTTCAACATTTGTATTAGTTATAAATTCTTGCTGTGGAAATGTAAGCCAATAGATAAAAAGTAATTTCATTCATGGGAGCTTACCTATGTACCCATTCTTGCAGGTGTTGTAAATTTTCACCAATTCACTTGTTTTTAACTCATTGTTGTGTATGTCATTATAGGGATGTTATAATGTTTTTTTGTTTTCTTTTTATGTCACAACTTGCACATATGGCAATCAGCATTCAGAATGACCCTTGGGTGGCCACAAATTCCCTCTTGTGTTATGATTTCACATCCCAGCACTTCTTTTGACATGCAGTCTCCATTTTGCAGATGTGGGATTGGAGCCAGAAGTGGAGGAATGGGAAGACTGGAGAGACAAAAGGTCATTGGGAAAGAGCAGGTGCAACACACTCAAAGGTGTTTTCTATTGTGTTTCATTCCTTAAAAAATGAGGTGAAATGTTTTATCTATAGCCTTTATAAAGAAGTGGGAAAGTGTGACTAGAATAAGCTTGCCATAGTCAAAATATATGAAGAGATAAAACAGTGCAACGTGCATTAGTACTCCAAATGAAGATGGGGGATTTTATACCAAGATTGGGGTGTCCCAACATGTAGCCTACAAGACCGTTTTTGGGAGTCCTAGGCAGGGCATCCTGTGTGGGTGAACTGGTAGCACTGCTCTCAATCTGGTGCTGCCCCCCACCCACCAGTGTCAGGAAGGAGCAAGCAGAGAGCTAGGTGAGAGCTGCCCCCAAGTCCCCAGAGTGCTGCTTCTGGTAAGTTGGAGGGGCTCCTCATTGCCTCCTGTTCACACAGGTCAATGACCTGGCTGGGGGCTAGAAAAGGGGGAATCAGTGGGCTGGCGAGGAATGACAATTTGGGGCGATCAGGCTAGGTAGATCTTGGCTGTGCAGAAAATAACCGTCTGGTGGGAAGAGCAAACATGGGCTCTTGTTTATAGATTAGCAAGGGGGGATTTTTTTTTTAGATACCCACTTCTAATGTCTCTTACACCCAAAGCACACACACATGTATCAATAAGGAAAGGGGTCCTTGGATTTGTGACTTTCTGCCTCTTCTCTTCACCCCCAGCAGGATGGACAGGGAGAGGGATAGTCAGAAGTGCAACTGCATGAGAGGGATGGAATGTGGTGGTAATTGTTTTGTGGTTACTTTGATTCCTGTTCCATATGCTCAGATCTTTCAGGGGTTGGATTCTCTCTCACACACACTGATCCTGGATTCTCCCACATTTTTGTGTTTTGCATCTATCTATTGGTACGGGAGTCACCCTGAGTATGCACATTAAATTTATTTAATAAATGAATAAATACATTAAACCATTAAATTGTGTGTGGCATATATTAAATAGTATTAACTCTATTGTGAACACTTTAATTAATGACATGAAAATTTAAATCAGTGTGTGGTCTGTGGTTTCGGTATCAACTCTTGTGTCCCACTTGGTTTGAAAGGCTAGACTGCCCTGCTTTAGATCCTCAGTTGTGGGAGTCAAATGCAACCCCTTAGACTCCTCTACGTGGCTCTTGGGACACTCCACAGGCTACAAATCTTCACCAGTCACACAATCTCCCCATGCCTGCTTCACACCTTCCTGAATTGTTTTGCCTGACTGAAATGTGTCCTTGAGCTCTGTTAATGCCTCTCACTTGTCAGGATGGAGGATAGAGAGGGTAGTGTGAGTGTATAGAATCTAGCCTACTTTGCAAATGTAAAATTCACATTTATCCCTGCATCTAGTTTTATCTCTGGCACTGTCCAGCAGTGGTACCTGGTCCTGGTCCAGGATGTAATGTGGTCCTTGACTGAAGAAGGTTCCCAATCCCCTAGACATCCTCATCCTTTCAACACATAGTTGGGGAGTGGAGTTGCACTCCAGGACTGGCATCACGTTTGCTGCATAGCCCTTCCTTTTGGCATCCATATGTACAGTGTGAAAATCAACACCTTCACCACAGTTGTGACTAGTAGAGGGGTCAGTCCTGGTTGGGGTTGGCAACATTGTCTTGGGTGGAAGGAGCAAAGGAGATACAAGTTCACTTTCCTTCACCCATCTCCTGAATGTATATAGATAAATAGGGTTTTAAACCCCTAATTAAACATTGGCCCCATGCTGAGCTTATTCTGGACTGGATCCAAGGCAGCACAGGGCAGTGGTTCCCAGGCAGACACAGAGCAGGTCATCCTGATGGCTCCCATATTGAAGCCATGGGGCAGAGGAGAGGGTTAATATATTTTGACAGTTCCTGCCACAACCTGCACTGTGGTGGGTCACCTCTTTACAAAAGTATGCTGCTGGGACTGGGTGAGTGGCCATTTCTGATTCCACCCATTGCTGAAAGATTGCTCAGCAGTAGTCAATGGGGCAGCATGGTAGGATGGGGAAATTAGAGGTCTGCTGAGGAATGCCTGCAAATGCATACAAACACAGGCAGAAATATTAGCAAACTGAAATTAGCTAATAGGCATATATCTTCTGGTTTGCCAGAAGCGGCTTGGTCATGCTGGCCACATGACCTGGAAGCTGTACGCTGGCTCCCTTGGCCAATAAAGCGAGATGAGCGCCACAACCCCAGAGTCGGTCACGACTGGACCTAATGGTCAGGGGTCCCTTTACCTTTACCTTTATGTACCTTCTGTCCTCCATTTTTTTTAAAAAAATGTTGAACCAAATAACAAGTTGAATGCATTTCCTGAATGTCTCTATTGCTAGTCTCTGCTGAACTCCAGGGAGCAAATCTCTAGGAACACAAAACAGATATTAGTACAATCTCCTCCCCATGTTGAAGAGGTGATTACTGGCATCAAAGCCTGATTGATTTTCATATATTTTCATGAATGACTATCCAAATACAGTTAGCTGAAGTCAATAGAAGAGAAAGTGCTTTTGAAGGTAAGAGAAAAAAATTAATTTATATAGTTAAAATATTACTTAACACCATAGGAGTTACTTAATTGATCTCACATATACATTCTCTAAAGTTTCTATTTAGGAAAATACTGCATTGAATCTGTCCACACACACCCTTCTTTCTGGACACTGGAATATTTTTGGTATTTTATTCTTCACAAAAAATGTGAAATCTTTTACTGAAAAAAACAATGTATTATGCAATGTAGGACCACAATGAACAAAACAAAAGCTGCCTTCAAAATTCCAAACTAGATTTATGTTCTCAGTGAATTTGGGGATTCCTCTAGATAATTATTTTTTTTTTAAAAAAAACTTAGTGAGGAACAGTGGGGAAGATGAAATTGGTCTCCTTAAGATTTCCAACATTTCTTAGTAGAATTCCATAGACCAATTGCTTGTTTGTGGATTTTGCAAGCATAGCATTCAAAATAAATTCAAGGATTCTCCTCAGGCAAAATTTATAAGGAATGTAATGGGAAATCAAAATGTTTTTTACACGGCTAGTGAAATTTCTGAGTATTAATTGGAGTTTATGCAACTTTTGTAAATACAATATGACTGTGTACATTAATTGCTTTTCTAGTGCTTTGATGCTAGGATGCTTATCATATGTAAAGCCTGAAAAATCATTAATTTTCAACGTATCTGGTTTCCATGGAACAGACCTTTCCCATTTTGGTTCTGTTGTAGTCTCATGCACAATTAGCTGGAACCTAGAACTTATCCACACTTACATTTTGCCCTACTCTTTTCAGGAACAAGCCAACACTTTAAAGCTCCATGTCCAAGCACTCTCTCTTTCGCTCCTGATCTTTGCCCATGAAAATCTACTCTTTAAAGCTGAAGTGCAACAAATGGCAATTTGGCTTTTTCATGGATTGCTGTTTGCTGCTACTTAGCTTTACAGAGCAAGTTTACATGGGGAATACTCCTGAGCAAAAATAATAATAATAATAAAAAAATGCTCAGAGCTTTAAAGTGCAGATTGTGCCTGGAAAGACTGGAGGAAAGTTAAGTGTGGATAAATCCTTACCTACAAAGTAAGCATACGTAGCTAACCACTGTATGTCATTCAGCTGCAAGAAACAGTTTCATCATGTCCAGAACTTTTATGCCTTATTTCCTCACTTTCCTTTGACTGTTTAACTATCTCCATTCTTTGACCACAAATATAAAGTATTTTTTGCTAAGGTAGTTTTCCTCAGATATTTTCCCCCTCAGAAATGACTTGCTGTGGAGGATGGGAAGTGCTGATTTTCAACTGGGGGGAGATACAAATAATCATTTGGTGTGCAAATAGAGGCTGTGTGGGGTTAACAGCATAAATCTAAGGGGTCTTAGAGGTTTCACCGTTTTGGGGGAGACAAACTGACTTTGACTGTGTTCAGCTCTTGTTTTAGGCATGTTATGTAGATGATGATGATGATGATGTTGGCGATGATAATTATACCCTGCCCACCTGGGTGGAAAGAACCAGTGGCAGTCAACCAGCAATTTGTCTACCTGAGTTAATGGAAGTGGTCTCGGAGTTGGAGTTGGAGACCTTCAGGATGATTGTGCTGGGGGAATTCAATACCCATCAAAAGACTAGCTTGTTTGTGCTGGTTCAGGGCTTCATGGCCACTATGGCAGCTATGGGGCTGTTCCAATATGTCATTACTACATCACATGCATCAGGACATATTCTGCATTTGGTCCTGACAGCCATGCGGGAGGGCAATGATCTGAAACATCTTAACCCTTATCATGGTCATGTTTTTTCCTGTTGAGATTAAACAATTTAGTAGCTCTTTCCCTTGGAAAGGGGGGGCTATTAAAATGTGCACCCCCAATTGTAGTGGTTTCTGGTGAATTTCTGAAGGTTTATGGGAACGATAGCTGCTCCTTCCAAAGCCATAATTGATCTATGGAACAGAGAAATAACAAAGGCCTTTTCCAATGGGCAGAATTCTTGTAGCTCCTTGGTTTACATTTGAGCAGAGGTATAGGTAGGTAGTTGCAAGGCAGATCAAATGTAAATGAAGAAAATCTCATTATGACCTTATTGGACACAAAGGACACTGCTGGGAGCCATAATTAGGAAATTTTGTGCCATTAGTATGTGGATGACACTTGGGTTTATCACTTTGTTCCATCTAAAACAGGAGATGTGGTTCAGGCACTATACCGGTGCTTGGAGACAATGATGGGCTGGATGTGGGCCAATAAATTGAAGCTGAATCTTGAAAAGACAGAGGTGATATGTGCTCTGAGTTCTCAAGTCTAGGAAATTGGGGAATGGCCTGTTCTGGAAGGAGGAGGTCTATAGTTTGGACCTGCTTCATTGTCACTGGACGTTCAGTTAGCCTCAGTGATTAGGCACAACTATTTCTAGCTCTGTTTTATTTGTCTCTTATAGCACTTCATAGACAGCATTATATTATTGCAATATTCTGTTGAAATTAAGAGATACCACTTCTGATTCTTTTTACAGATAGCATGGATGTTAGCAAGGATCAAGCCATCGCTAACCAAACTACTGTTTCAGAGTTTCTGCTTCTGGAATTCTCAAAAGTTCAGAAATTACAAATTCTACACAGCATCCTGTTCCTGGTATTGTATTTGGCAACTGTAACAGGGAATCTTTTAATAATCTCTGCAGTAGCCTTTGACCACCACCTGCACACCCCAATGTATATCTTCCTGTTGAACTTGGCCATGCAGGACCTGGGGCAGGTTTCGGTCATTATCCCCCAATCCATGGCCAATTCCCTCATGAATACTAGACACATTTCTTATTCCGGATGTGTTGGTCAAGCTCTATTCTTCACCTTCTTCTTATCTACTGATTTTTTCCTCCTCATAGTTATGGCCTATGATCGGTATGTTGCTATCTGTAATCCACTGCAATACCAGGTGGTGATGAACAGGAGAGCCTGCACTGAAATGATCCTTACTGTATGGATCACTGGGTTTCTTTATGCAGGTTTGCACACTGTCAGCACATTTGCAACTCCTTTCTGCTCCAATGTTGTCAATCAGTTTTTCTGTGAAATCCCACAGTTAGTAAAGCTTTCCTGTTCTAAGAAAAATCAGATTGAAACTGGAGTTCTGCTCTTGTTTTCTCTCATTGGGTTAGGCTGTTTTATATTTGTTCTTGTGACATATGTACAGATTTTTAGTGCGGTGTTAAGGATGACATCTGCACAGGGAAGACAAAAGGCCTTCTCTACCTGCCTTCCACATCTCATGGTATTCTCCACATTTATGGTCACAGGATTGTTTTCCTATTTGAGTCCCATGACTAATACAGCAACACATTTAGATTTAATTTTTACAGTGATATATTCCATGGTCCCACCTTTGCTGAACCCACTGATTTACAGCATGAGAAACAAAGAGATCAAGGCTGCTTTGTCAAATTTGTTAAGACTAAGGACCACTTCCAATAATATATTATTTAGTTTTCTTCTCTGTGTGTGGATTTAAGTGGCACCCTGATTTTTCACATTGGTATCAATAGGACCAAAGTGAAACTAACATAATTTATCCAATCAAATTTCTCTAAATAATAATAATAATAATGCATGTCAACACTCTTCACTTCATCACAATTACAGATGGAGATTTAAAAAACATTTTTTTTACTGAGAAACTACCCAGGTCACACTTTTCAAACCAAAGTCTGGAATTAAATAAAGCTGTTGTTCAAAATGTGCACTTATTTTATTTTTTTCATGCAGTTCTCAAACTCTATTTCTCCCACTAAAAATAAGTAACCATAGGGCAAAAGTTGGAGCATCACCACTGACACTTATTTTGAAGAACAGAACATGACACTTTGGGCCAAACTAGTTGTGATGCTAAATATGTATTAGGAATCAGTGTGTGTGTGTGTTTAATTAGTAGCATGGCAGATTTGAGGTCTGCTACATTTGGGGAGGGGAGTTTTAACTCCTTCCCCACCTACACATTCCTACCCATCCCCAGTGTTTCCCTTCCCCAAGTTGCTTTTGGCTTATAAAGGAACATTCTCATATATGCCAATAGAAACATTCCTTCCAGGTCTAATGGCAAATTGGAGGGAGTGATTTTTATCAGGACCTTGACCTTTGATGAAAGACATTAACCCTCTCTTTCCTGTGTGTTGCAGTCCTAATGAAAACCATTCCCTTCCACACCTGCAATTAACAGCTGCTTGGTTCAGTGCTTAGATAGAAATTTGAAATCATTAACTCTATTCAGTCATGTGTTGAAATGATTATTTTAGTATTCTGCTGCCTGTTATTATGCTTTTTAAAAATGTAAAGGTAAAGGACCCCTGACAGTAAAGTCCACTCGCGAACGACTCTGGGGTTGCAGTGCTCATCTTGCTTTACTAGCTGAGGGGGCCAACGTTTGTGTGTAGACAGTTTTTCTGGGTCATGTGGCCAGCATGACTAAGCTGCTTCTGGAAAAACCAGAGCAATGCATGGAAACGCCATTTACCTTCCCACCGGAGTTGTACCTATTTATCTATTTGCACTTTGGTGTGCTTTCAAACTGCTAGGTTGGCAGGAGCTGGGACCAAACAAAGAGAGCTCACCCCGTCGTGGGGATTCGAACCGCCAACCTTCGGTTTGGCAAGCCCTAGGCTCAGTGGTTTACACCACAGCGCCACCCGCGTCCCTTCATTATGCTTTGTAATATGTTTTTATTATTGATGCTCCATAACATGTGTTCTTAGTGCTATCCCTGGTCCTGAGATCTTTTGATAAAGGGTGTTATAAACAGTCATATAATAATAATGTGTTCAATTCACCAGCTAGAGTGCACACATTATCTCTGTAGAGACATTAGAGCATATCTGTATAAAAATTCTATGACCAACCACAGTTTAAGGGGAAAGCTTTGCTGTTGGTGAAATGTGTTGACAAATGCAATGGTGTGATGGACATCTGCAATTTGGTGAATGTTAACCTTCATTGACAATTCCAGCCATTTTAGGAGACAACATAAAATTTCAGAAATTTCTGCAACCTTGTAGGAAGTCACACTTCAACTAATTAAATAATTTATAAAGGTAATGTATCTTTATAAAATCTTGGTAAACAATGTAAACACACTTTGTGACATGCTTATTTCTTACATTAAGACTGTACTCTTATGGACAGTTACCTGGGACTATTAACCATTGAACTGAATGGGACTGACTTCAGAGTAGATGCATATCGTATTGTGACATAATGCATTCCAAGAAGCACCACTCCAGGAAAACAACAAAATGCATCCTCACTGCAATCATTTATGAGTCAGTGTCAATACATATCATACAAAAAGCAAGATTCAATGAAAATTTTCATTATATAAACAGCTGATTAAGAAACAATAGGACTACAGAGCTGGATGGTTGCCTATGTTACAAATAAAACAGGAACCAAGAATATATATTAATTAAGAACAGTTACTGATAAAATAATGACTTGTTTTATCATGTATTATTTGTGTTAGCTGTGTGGAACACATTCATAAAAATAAAATGGACTGGATTGAAATATATGGTAGCACTGCAGTAAAACCACTGCCCCCATTTCAAATCCTAGTGTAGGACCACTGTCCCAACTCAATACATACCATAGTAGATACATTTTTTTTTTCCTAAGGTTCTTGGTTGCTTCCATTATTTCGATTTCTTAGCTGCTCCCTGTGATTCAGCTCAGGCTTCAGCAAAATAATATAGCATTTGGGAGAGAAGATACAGCCTAGTAACCCAGCACTGGAAGCTAAAATAGAGAAGATCTCCACAGCCACCATGTATTTGCCTTTGGTGCTCAGGTACGTTGGTACAAATGACACCCAAACACTGCAGAACACTAGCATACTAAAAGTGATGAACTTGGCTTCATTAAAACTATCTGGCAACTTCCTGGCTAGGAAAGCCACAGTGAAGCTTATAACAGATAGAAGTCCCATATAGCCCATGACAATGTAAAACATGTTGACATCTCCTTCATTACATTTTATGATGATCTTCCCTGCTAGTGACTGCATGTCAACATCTGGAAAGGGGGGAGAGATTCCTAGCCACACTGCACAAACGACTCCTTGAACAAGGGAGCAGGAAAGAACAATTGAACCTGTCATTGTTTTTCCCACCCATTTCCTCATGCTGGATCCTGGCTTGGTGGCCTTGAAGGCCAAAACCACAATGATGGTTTTGGCCAGCACAGAAGAAACAGCCACTGTGAAGATGATGCCAAAAGCTGATTGTTGTAGAAGACAGGTCACCTTCTTCGGTTTTCCGAGAAATAAGAAAGAACAGAGAAAGCAAAGCAGGAGAGAGATCAGAAGAGTATAGGTGACATCCCGGTTGTTGGCTTTGACTATGGGGGTCTCTTTGTGCTTAATAAAAGTTCCTAGCACAAAAACTGTGATCAGGGAAAGCATAGCTGAGAGTGAAGCTAAACTAATCCCTAATGGTTCTTCTTATGACAGAAAGCTCACAGCTCTGGGAATGCATCGATCTTGACCTTTGCTTGGGTGCTGATTTTCTGGGCATCTGAAACAATTGTCCATGTCTGGGGGGTAGAAAAATATTTTAGTGCCAACTCATGTAAGACCTTTGGTGAAAATATCATAATTACTTCTGAGGTGGATATGCTGCTCACAGAGAGTTCTAGCTTTTCATTCCATGTACAGAATTGGTTATGTGAGAAAACATTTTAATATTAAACATAGAACCATAGAATTTTAGAGTTGAAAGGGACCCAAGGGTCATATAGTCCAACCCACTGTAATGCAAAAATATTTTGCCCAATGTGGGGCTCAAACCCACAATTTGAAGACTGGGGACTCATCTATACAGTTGCAGATAAAATGTTTTTAAATGTGTTGTAAAGTGCAATATACACATGGGACACTAAATGGCGACAGTGAGCTATGCTAAATTTAATTTATTTTTCAAAACTTTTTTTTTAAAAAATATATTTTCACGTTTTTTATATGTGTATATATTCTACCTAAGAGTCTTATGCTCTACCAACCTATAGTCCAGAAAGCTTATGAATAACAGTATGTAGTGATTATGATTATCATTCTTAGAAGTGATTGAATAATATTATTTTTAAGCTAGTTCTTTATACTGATTAATGCACATTTAACCCTTTACTTTGTGTTTTAGCAAATCCTCAAGTGCATTTTTGTCTTTCATGTATTGAATGCTGCCTTGAGCAAGAACAGCAACTCTAAAATAAATAAATAAATAAATTAGTCTGCTGCTAGGTTTTTTTGCTATAGTTTTTAATTTTCTTTACACACTCTTATTTAATTAATTTGAGTTATTACTATTATTTTAATTGCTGCAATCCATTCTGAGATGGATTTAGGGCAGGCTAAAAATATTGTGCAATAAATAAATAAATAAATACATAGGGTGACAACACACACATAATTCTGCATGTATTCATTGTTGCAGGACATTCTAAGCAGGGTTTCTAAGGTATTTGTAGAATGCAGATAGAAGCAGTTGCAGTGTTTGCCATTTATGGATTCTAAGCTGGAGACACTCAGGACAATTTGCCTTGTTTTCATTATGTTGGAGTGATTTCTCTTTCTACACACATTGACAATATACCGTATTTTTCGCTCTATAAGATGCATCAGACCACAAGACGCACCTAGTTTTTGGAGGAGGAAAACAAGAAAAAAAAATATATTCTGAATCTCAGAAGCCAGAACAGCAAGAGGGATCACTGCGCAGTGAAAGCAGCAATCACTCTTGCTGTTCTGGCTTCTGGGATAGCTGTGCAGCCTGCATTCACTCTATAAGAGGCACACACATTTCCCCTTACTTTTTAGGAAGGAAAAAAGTGAGTCTTATAGAGCAAAATATATGGTAGTCTGTGACGGCAATACATGATTCTTGACTAACTGTCTGGGTTAGTCAATTACAGTTAATCATGGAATTCTAGATTTCCCAATAATATTGTCAGATAAAATCTGTTTCACACATCAATGTACCACATGAATTCTCTTATCATTTGATGACCTACAGATAAATGGGTAAAATGCTTTCATTGACAAAGACTGCATTTGAAGCAAGTACTCAGATTGATGAACCAGTTTCGAGGTGGAGTAAACTTCTTGTAACACCTTGGAAAGATGGCACAAACTTAACACCCTCACCAAGTACTTACAATAAAAAAATTCCTTCCAGTAGCACCTTAAAGACCAACTAAGTTAGTTCTTGGTATGAGCTTTCGTGTGCATGCACACTTCTTCAGATACACACGAAAGCTCATACCAAGAACTAACTTAGTTGGTCTTTAAGGTGCTACTGGAAGGAATTTTTTTATTTTGACTATGGCAGACCAACACGGCTACCTATCTGTAACAAGTACTTACAACCATTCAATGGTCTGTTAGATAAATTGGTGGTATGTGCAGCAAATGTTGGTACCACTAACCCTTTTGGTTTGAAATCTCTCCATCTGGGCATGGAACACAATCATAGCAACAAAACTTCACCCCTTCTCTTTTCTTCTTCTGATAACCAGGGTGGCAGGAGTCACAACACAAAGAAATAGGCAGCACCTATCAGCAAAGCAAGGAATATGATGGAATCAATGAGAGGAAAATAATCACCTTTTTTAAAAAAAACCAAAATGAGTAAGCTGTTGACTCAGAAAAATCAAATTATATTGAACATTATTACATAGTACACTACCGAGCCCAATAGTTATGTTTCCAGAGAAGATAAATTACTTGTTTTAGTGCATTATTGTATAGAAACAGGCATGACTATAGATGCTAGAAAGACAAGATTTGGCCCTTAAATATGTTTTATTATACGTATCAACAGTCTTGCCAAATACAAGGCAATTGTTGTGACTAGACTCAGGGATAAAGAGTTGAGACAAATGAAATGGGTTAAAATGGGGCTACATTTTATTACTAATATGAGAAGTGCATAACCTAAAACCTCAACCTTTGGCCAAATATCTTGACAATGGCAAAGGGTAGACTATAGAACTGGAGTCTTGTCACTCCCTTCTGGTGAGTAGAGAGGCCTTCTTGTTCCTGGTGCCCCATGACTCTGGGCACCTGCATCTTAAGAATGTTACATATCCAGCATATGGGCCCATAACCTAGAGTAGCTGTCTTCTGGAAACATTCTTCACCTTCAAAGGTGCCAAATGGTGTTCATCTATTCCCTTTTCTCTCATTAACTTCTCCAGCACCTTCCAAACACATCAACACATTTCTCTGCATCTACCGCTAAACCCCTATCCTAGCATCCAGAAAATGGGGGGGGGGGGGGGATGCACAACTTAGCCAACTTGTGGTCCTAAAGTAACTGGAAATGCACATTGTTTACATCATGTGATACTTCTGATGTTACTGAGCGTGAGACAGGATGTCCTACACTGTTCTCAGGGTTGTGTTCTCAGTGTAACTTGACACCTTCCTGTGGTTGCTGCAAAGGAGGAAGGAGTGAGTTGTACTGAGGCTGCTGAGAGAGCAGACATGATTTGTACTAGCTCCATGTACAGTGTACAGTCTGTGAATAAAGTAGGATGTTAGACTACTTTCAGACTGTTTCTTTCTTCTCCTGAGATGCAAGGGGAAAGTGAGTGTGCATCTCTCAAAAGGGAGGTGTCGCTTATCACCGGTCTCCCTGGACTGACCGAAGACCAGCCACGGGCAGACCACCAGAGAGAGGCCTCAGATCCTGGGAAGAGGAGTCAGCCTTTCCCAAGGGGGCCGCTCACCAACAGTATAGACCTATAGACCCATGACCATGCTCCCAGATGCCAGTGTGTGTGCATTTCCCTCATCTCCCTCATCTCTGTATTCGGCTCACCACAGCAGAACTTCCAGATGCCCCATTTTCTGACTGGAGGAAACAACTGTTTCCATGCAGAGATTGATATATTCAGCTTTCTTTCTTTTTTACACCTATCATTAGTTTCTAAGAAGGGATGTGAGTGGCACTGTGGTCTAAACCACTGAGCCTCTTGGGCTTGCTGATCAAAAGGTCAGCGATTCGAATCTTCGCAATGGGGTGAGCTCCTGTTGCTCAGTCCCAGCTCCTGCCAACCTAGAAGTTCAAAATATGCCAAAAAGTTCAAGTAGATGAATAGGTATGGCTCCTGCGGAAAGGTAAACAGTGTTTCCCTGCACTGCTCTGGTTTCGGTGTTCCATTGCACCAGAAGCGGCTTAGTCATGCTGGCCACATGACCTGGAAAAAAACTGTCTGCGGAGTGGACAAACGCCAGTTCCCTTGGCCTGTAAAGCGAGATGAGCGCTACAACCTCAGAGTTGTTTGCGACTGGACTTAACTGTCCGGGGCCCTTTACCTTTACCTTTTTTTGTTTCTGGATGCAGTACAAGGCACTGGATTTATCAAGACAAATTATCATCCATTACATGGATCTTGTTATTCAACAAAGGATAGTCTCAAACATTGGCACACCCATATGGAGAATGGAAAGTAGCTCCCCAAAGCACCTCAAAACTCATACCTGGTTAAAGCTTCCATGCCACACAATTATATCTTCGTTGATGACAAGTTTATCTTCCATTGGAGCTTTGTGTTCAAACTTTCCAATTTTCACTCTAAGGAATGAGTTATTTGGGGAAATCACTAGGTTCACTATGTCAAGGTCAGCTTCCATTTCCTTTTTACCATTAAAGGACACAATTTCTTCTGCAGAATTATTAAAAACAACGCCTTGAAGAAATGGGTGGAGCTAGTTGAAATGGGTAAAAATGAAACAAAGGAGTAATAACCTATATGTTTGGTGTCTTTGCATTAAAGAAACTTTATACAGAGCCTCTAAGAGGATGAAAGCAAGAATATTCCAAACAACAAAAAACTTGAATCCTATTACCCTAAACCTTAGTAAAAGCAGCAGCAACACAAGACCAAAATAAAAAGACACATATTATCTCAACTAGTCTAAAGCAGTGGTGGACAACATTCAACTTTGACTGCAATGACTCTAGTTGGGTGTTAGAGCCCAACAGCACTCCTAGAGGGGCACAGGTTTCCCATCCTTGTTCTATAAGGTGACTCTAAAATATATGAGCAAATTAAAATGTATTTTAGTACAAGAAGAAAAATAAAGTGGGTGGCAGGTGAAGCTTCCTGAATGAGCAATCTTCAGCTATGGAGCAAGAATGGAAAAGGCCATTTGGAACATTTTTGAAACCTCCATGCTGGGTTTTACAATGTTTTCATTGATTACAGTTGTTTGAAGTTTTATGTAAGTGCAGCCTAAACAACAGCAACAGCTGTTCTGCAATAGCGGAAGATGGGAAATGTACACTTATTACTTGAACTTATATACTCTTTCTCCCCAAGTGGCGCTAAGTTTCTAGTAAAGGTCATTGGGGTGGTGCAGGTTGGGTGGCATGGTTTGCAAGTGCTGCTGCTGCTTACCCAGGTGGAAAAGGGGAGGAGCAAGGTGAGAGGAGCTCAACATGATGCAAGCATGGTGGCAGGAGTGTTGGATTGGCACTGTGCACACATAACATTAATCTCACCATGCCTCGAGCCTCCCCATCTTAGTACGTAGCAGTGGAACTTGCTGTATGGAAGCCAAGTGAGCAACACCTCTTCATCTCCACTGACCACTACCGGCACTTTCCTATGTTTAAGCATAATATTGGAGTATATACTTTATAATGGAATTACAGGAAGACAAAATGGGAAACCATAACAGTTTATCAAAAAATAATGTGCACACCACCATTTCACCAGTTATTCACAGATCAACAGGATATTGGATGTTTGATATTATCTCACTTTGTATTGAGATTTTCTTGATAACAAATGGTTGTCTCCAATTAAGCTCTACACAGAGTAGACCTATTGAAATGAATGTACCTAAACTAGTCATAAACATAGTCATAGGGATGTGGGTGGTGCTGTGGTCTAAACCACTGAGTTTCTTGGGCTTGCCGATCAGGTTGGTGGTTCGAATCCCTGTGACGGAGTGAGCTCCCGTTGCTCGGTCCCAGCTCCTGCCAACCTAGCAGTTCAAAAGCATGCCCAAAAGTGCAAGTAGATAAATAAGAACTGCTCAGTGTTTCCGTGTGTTGGTTTCTGTGTTCTGTTGCGCCAGAAACAGCGTAGTCATGCTGGCCACATGACCCGGAAAAACTGTCTGCGGACAAACGCTGGCTTCCTCGGCCAGTAAAGCAAGATGAGCACCACAACCCCAAAGTCAACTGTTACTGGACTTAACTGTCAGGGGTACCTTTACCTTTACCTTTACTTTTACCAAATAGTCATGTCTATTAATTTGAATGGGTCTACTCTGCATAGGATTATCACTGAATGCAACCAGCAGTAAATTCATTGTAGAAATGCTACCTCCCAAGCCCCAAAATCTTGAAGACTTCTCTTCTTTCTTTTTATTCTGTGAATGGCTCTAGATGAATACATTGCATGGAAAGAATGCACCACAGCATAAACAGCATTATAGATGCTGTAGCTGTGGCCAGTCACAGCTATTTCAAAGAGAGATCCAGGAAGACTGTCTAGCCTTTCCTCCCCTGTACATTCACTACCATCCTCCATCAGATCCTGGGAATTTGGAAATGAGCAGCCAAATATTTGCTCACAGAAGTCCTTGAAAAAGCTGTTTTCTTGTGTCCTGCAAAGTTTTATATTCTGAAGAAATTCCTTAAAGCTTGGAAGCTCGTGTGAGTGCGCTGTGAACAAAATAGCACCTTGGAACACTTGCAAATTTGCTTGGGCTTGAATGCTTGTTAATGCAACATTGATCTGGGCTGTCATGATCCACAGCTTTCTCCAAGACATCATATTTTCTTTATATACAAGATCTGCTATAAGAATTAACCATGAAATGATCATAGTTTCTCCATAGACAATCAATGTATTAGCTGTGCTATTTGTCAAATGTTGGTTAATATTGAAGGCCATAGTGTTCATTTGGTTTCCTGTATGCCAAGATGCTTGCTTTGGAATTCTTTCTGCAAAGGCTGAACAGATGCCATTCTGAGAAAGCATTGGTTCCAACACCTGCAAGAACTGTTCTCCACTATCATCATTCACAGCAAATAACCCAACCCACATCCATCCAAAATGCTGAAGTAATCGGAGAATCCCCAGGTACTGACTCATTTGGAATCATGCGGTAAAAGGAAGATAGTTGCATTGTATCACTTTTCCCTGGGGCAAAGGAGCCATATGTCAGCTATAAAAAAAATTTAAAATGTTCTTATTTCAGTGGTGCCTTTGTGATGGAAAACCTGTCAGTTTCAATTTCTAATTTTTCCACTTTTAATATCAGTTCTTCACATTTCCACACCAGATTTTTTAAAAAAATAGTCCGCATGAAAATTCATCAGCAATTTAGTGACTTCTCTAATATGCACATTTTTGTATGCAATGTTGCCTAATATATCCAATTTTTTAAAAGCAAATTCCCTTTAATTACGTAATCATTTTTGTAAGCAACTTTCAGTAATATATGCATTTGTATTTGTGCACATATTTGAACACATTACTTTGCTGAAGAACTGCATTGCAAAACTTGCAGATGTGCAAATTTCAAAAGATGACTGTGTTTCCGTTTGCATATGGTTTCAGAAAGTGCAGATTAGGTAAATTTGCTGTTAAATACAAATCAACAAATTTTCTCCCCCATCACGAGCCATGCATTAGTAGAGATGTGCATGGGACTGCTTTGAATGTAAAAGAATTTCCATGAAAACAATGCACTATCACTGTAAAATAAAGCAACTTGAAATAACAGCAGCTATTGCAATAGCATAAAAGCAGACTGTGGGGTACAATTTATGGGGGGGGGGTAAGAAGGAAGACTTCCAAGATGTCAGATTCTATTCCATGGCACCTGTTTTCCTAGTCTGTCTGAAGACATGCCTCATCAGGATATGTTCTATAATCATCACACAATATTTTGTTTTTTCTGTGAACCATGCCTCTCTTTCTGTATGGTCTTTTAAAGTCCCCCAATCTCCATGCACAAATCCTACCTGTGGAATCTTGTAGAGACCTAATATGTCTGATATGTGAAAGGAGATGTCTGAGCCAAGGCCACCAATGACAGCCATCAGGTTTTTTGGCAAGTCACACCTGTAGTTGGGGGGAAATCTACGCAAATTGAAAAGCAGGTCCAGAGTGGTACGATAGGTCATCATCAGACTGTAATAGCTGTCATAGATGTGGAAACCAAGCGTGATATTATGCAAGATCTTTGGATTCTCATTGATCTCATTCACAGCAAACGCCAAGGCTAGGATGTGCTGGTATAACTTTGCCACCACTCTGCAAATGGAGTTACATTCTCTTTCACAAGAGGATTCTACAATTCATATGAATCACTTTCGCACTGCGATGGCCCACACTACATTTCATTAAGACAAGTCTATACACACAAATGTCATAAATTTGTTAGAGTTAAATGGGAGGGGAGTAAATGTCAGAGAAAAACCAAAATGGTGATCAGAGGAAGAAAGATCAAATGATAACAAGATGGATGGTAGTGCAGTGCAACACTGAGAGAATTGGTGAAGTACAACTTAAAAGCTGCATTGAATTATTTAGTCGCAATGAATGTATGGTGGTTTCTTTTATGAATCAGAGCTTTGGTTTGCCTTCTCTACCTAGAGGTGATCCTCCAAGGTGTTAGAAAATGATTTCTGTGAGCTTTGTTACCTGATAAGCTTTCAAGTGGTGCTGCCTAGGATTGTACCTTTTATATGCAAACAATGTGCATCATCAGTGACTATTTCCAATCCACCCACCATGGAAATGCCCTGAGAGAGAGCTCTCCTCTACTCAACCAGATATATATGGTGATTTATTTGGCTTTCTATTGACTTGCTGCTTTAAACAACTACAATGAATACTGTGTCCACTATTAGTTTGTGCTCTATTTAAAAGAAAATGCATAAAAATATACTTTTCTGAAGTAAATTATACTATACTGTCATTCCTAGCGAGGGCCATTTAAGGGAGAAGGAAAAACAAACAAAATACTTCTCATCTTTTTCTACTTAAGCTAGTCTCCTGATCTGACACCCATCAGTGTTTTCAAACATCTTTTTCATGTTTATCCAAAGTGGAGAAAAATCTGGATTTGCACCAGCCTGTCTCCCTATTAGTATAAGGGAATCCATATGATCACCTCCACATCTAAGTGCTGTCCCAGACCTTTCCCTCTTTTACTGTGGGTCTTTTAAATCCTTGCAAAGTGCAAAATGTTCGAGATAAACACAGAGACATGGACATTTAATGGAAGGAAATATCCACAATTTTGTTCTGGTGTGGACAAGTGCTTAGTTTCTTTCCTTTTGAAATCTAAGTTCACTACTTTCTATATGACTTATTCCATCAGCTTTGCTATCTTCATGTCTGATTTTCCTCATGTCCACATGTCTTTGCAGGCAACATTTTCAAACATGAGGCTTTCTGCTTACTTATTTATTTAGGCTTTAATTTCTGATATTCTATTTAGAGTTATGGTACCTTATAAATATTATGCCTGCCTATATGCAAATGTGGTGTATGTAAAGAAAACATGACCCTCTGATTCCAAGACAGGAAGAATTTTTCATCAAGGGAGGAGGAAATGTGGATATACTGTGAAGAAGTAAGGACAACAGAAGAATTAAAAAGTCAGTGATTGAGAAAGATAGGAGCTCTCTTTGGGCATTCAGGCTAGACACATAAGCACAAAAAGTATGTTGGTGTGTGAACGAGGTGTCCCTTCTCCAAAGGAGGCTGGGTGTGCAACCACTTCAGCACTGACATTTATATATTTAGAATGATGATCTGAAGGGGGCTTGCAAGTGTGTTTTCCTGAAAAGTAAAAGTAAGGGATCTTGATCCCAAAGAGGCTTTCAAATATATCAGACAAACATGCTAACAGGCCCACATTGGACCTTTTCATAATATACATGGTGGTCAGGAAAGGAGGTTGTGTGCATTTGCTGCAATTCACCCCATACATACATTGTTTGAGAAGTCTATTTCTTGCATTACTCACACTTGAACATCAAACTCATCCTGGGAAGGGTGTTTGCTGAAGAGAACATCTGAAGAAATGTAAATTATCTGAGAAGCAATTCCACCAATGAGAAGGCTACCTGATTGATACCACTCATGTGGAATATGGAGAGGATCGTTCGTACGGCACTTCATGGTATCAACATTGAATATCATGTGAGATAGCAGAAGCAGCAACACCACTGGTCTCACCATTTTGACAGCAAGGCTTGTCTCTAGACACAAACTCTCCTGTGTCCTTCTATAGCAGCAGCTTGTTACATGGAACAGGCTACAGTTTACGATGGCTTATTCTGTCAATAGGCTTCCTGAAGATAATTTCTCCCCCCATTGGTAACAGAATACTAGTACTTGAATTGTCATGTCTCAGCTATAACATAAAAAAGACAAACAGACACTCTGTTCTCAGTTTGTTCTCAAACAAAACAAAAACAAAAACAGAGAGAGCCCAGAGCACAACTCCTAGATCTCAATGGTATAGGAGTTTTTATAGGCTTTCTTGTCGATTTTTCTTCTGGAAAGCCACAGGAGATGAGAAGTAATGATAATGATTAGTGACTGTTAATTATAGGGGAGATAACGAACTGTCAGGAGTCCAGGTTCCCAGCTTGATAACACAGTAAGCACAGGATTTATTGCAAATAAAAAAAAAATCAACAGATAGCTCCGGACGGCTCTAACAAAGCCTCCAGCATCATTACTCAAGATGACCCTTCTAAAGAGTCCTTCCGAGATCTACAGAAGATATTGAACTTATGACTCTCACGTCTCTTGTTTTGCTTCCTGTCTAACAACCCTCCCATTCACCAGCTTTTTGGACTAATTGTCTTAGCTCCAACCTCTTCCTGTTCCGACAAACTATCTCCTTGACTGTTTGCGCCGTTGTTCCCTTGGCAATCGGCATTCCAATGCCTGTGGGAGTTGCACTGGGCACTGTTCAGCCTGCTGCAGATCTAACTCTCTCTGTTCTGCAGCAGGCTGTGGAGTTTCACTAGGAGCTGCCTCATTCCTGTCACAAACTCTGCAAAGGATGGGGTCTGAGTGACACCACTGCTAGAAAGCTCTCCCACTGCTTCCCACTGCTTCCCACTGCTACCCTTTCAATTATATGAGAATTATTAATGTATGCCTCTCCCCCCCCCCAGTCTTTCACTTGTCCCACTGCTTTTCCCTGGGAAAACCTGAGCTTTACTGCGGAATCAGAGCAAACATTATTTGGGTGTTCCATAGATTGACATTTTATCTGTTTTAGTGTCAAGGAGCAGGTTTTCACATGGAAAGTGGCAAGGCAAACAGAAAACTGCACAGGCCCATGCTTAGAAAGCAAAGGACAAGTGGAAAACCACTTGAACTCATGCTTGCTAGGCACGGGACAGGTGGAAGTGTGGACAAGTGATAGGTCTCAATACAAGCCTTAGTCCATACTGAATAGTGTTCTCGAAGCTCATGAATTTGACCAAACTGCGGGAGGCAAGACAGGAGTGCCTGGCGTGCTCTGGTCTGTGGGGTCACGAGAGTCAGACACAACTAAATGACTAAACGACAACAAGATGGTGGTCATCATGATACCTTATGTTGAATCATTCTTTGGTGTAATAGTTGGTAGACTTTTCACAGCTGAGATTGCCTCAAGCTCCATGTCAAGTGTTCACTGAGTGACAAACCCAGGTTTGCTAAAGCAAATCAACACAGAAAAAAAAGACCCTGGCTATTCAAACAAAAAAATAAAATAGAAGGGACTTGTTAAATAAACTGCAAATAATAAATATGTTATCATTCAGCCTATTTATTGATGAAACCTGGTGGTTACATTGCCAATGAATATTTAATATTTGCAATATTTAATACAAACAATTCATAAGAAAAAATGCTGTGCCTTCTCATAAGTGAAAGAAAAAAAAACAAAAATCAGGGAACCAGAAAAGTACAAATTTAACACAGTGGTATGAATGAGAAGGACAAAGTCAACACAGTACAGGAAATATTCTCAATGTTATTCAGGAGATTTCTATGAACACCTGCAATGTCAGCTGCATTATTCTTCATTAAACGATTAATATCATTTGCAATAATTTGGATATTCAAATAGCCAATGCTTATAAATGACTTCTGTTTCCTTCTGCCATGTTGATTGAGTTAAAGAAAGGTCAACATATACCAAGGATGCATATCATAGTATCCCTGCAGACTGGGGGAAAAACAGAGGGGGAAAGCCCACAAATGTATCCAAACTGAATTTCTGCTACTTGAGCTAGGATTATAGAAATACCTACTGCCTTCTCCAATACAGTGGCATACTGCCTTTAAGACTTTTTAAAGAAATGTAAGTTGTTTCCTTCACCATATTTAGTGTACATTCATTCCATAGGTTAACTATATACTGTATGGTCCAGAAGGAGTTCTGGTTTGCATCCTTTTAGGTAGCACTCTTATAGCAACATCCACCTGCATGAGTCAGGTTAGGATCCCACAGATCTCCAGATGAGCCAGGAGGCTCTTTGTGCATCTATGTTATTACATCAGGCTAAACCTAACAGCCTGAGCCAAGCCCTGTGTATCTTAAGCTGGTGTAAGTACCCAAAACGAGTGGCTGGGGAAACCCAGCCAGATGGGCAGTGTATAAATAATATATTATTATTATTATTATTATTATTATTATTATTATTATTATTATTATTATTAAGATGGGGGTTACAGACTAGAGATAAAGGACTTTGGTTGGAATGTAAGTATGGTCAGCTCAGTCACATGACCTGACAGCCCAACATAATCTAAGCCAGCAAAAATGATGCTGTGACTCAAACACTATTTTAATGGCCTATTTTCCCTCTGCTAGGCTCATGTCATCTAAATCAGCATTAGATGTGCTCCTGGACAGCATTTGGATCTAATGTACTTTATGCTGACTTAGCATATGTTGGGTTTGCTTTATTTCACTTTCTTATGCTTAGGATGTTCCCCTTAAAGTACAAACTCAGTTTTTCATTTGGCCTTTCCAGATGTATTTTTTACAAAAATGTGCCTGTGTTCAGTTATGCAATGAGACTTTTAATTTTTTTAGGTATTAGCCACACTGCGTTCTGTATGTCCTTGTTTCTGAAGCTGTAAATGATGGGATTCAGAACCGGTGGCAACACTGTATACAATACAGCAGAAACCAAGTCCACAGCAGGGGAGGAAAGTGATTTAGGTCTCAAGGTCGAAAACACAGCTGTTATTATAAATAAAGAAAAGACTGTCAGGTGGGGAGTGCAGGTAGAGAAAGCTTTATACCTGCCTTGAGCTGATGGAATCCTCAGCACAACTGAGAAGATGAAGCCATAAGAAACAAAGATGAACACAATACAAAAGGAGGCCACAATGAGCCCAATGACAAATGGCAAAACTTCACTAACTTTAGTATCACTGCAAGAAATCTTTTGTAACTGAGGCAAATCACAGAAAAACTGCCCAATAATATTGGAGTGGCAGAAGCTTAATCTAAACGTGACCGTGGTTTCCAATAATGCATTAACCATGCTGCTCAGCCAGGAAGCAGCTGCCATTTGGATGCAGGCCTCCCAGTTCATGATTAGACTATATTGAAGTGGGTAGCAGATTGCTATGTAACGGTCGTAAGCCATGACTGTGAGCAAGGCAATCTCAGTTCCAGCAAATGTGATCACTAAGAAGACCTGTGTGACGCATCCAGCGAAAGAAATCAGTTTGTTGTTTGTCAGTGAAATGGCTATGGATTTGGGTACAGTAGTAGAGATATAGCAAACATCTAAAAATGACAAGCTTGTCAAAAAGAAATACATGGGGCTGTGTAGGTGGTGGTCTAAGGCCACAGTAGTCACGATGAGAAAATTCCCCACTAAGGCTGTTAAGTAAATGAAGAGAAACACCACAGAATGCAAAACCTGCACATCACGATCATCAGAAAATGCCATAAGAAGGAACTCTGTTGCAGTAGTTTGGTTGTTCATTTAATTTCTTTCTGATATTCTGTGGAGTGAACAGTAAGCTTGTTTAAGATGGAGATTCTGCAAAGGGGAAGCATTTGTTCATGATTACAGAATCATAGTGTGCATATTGAAGTTCAATTGTCATTTTTATTGCCCTTAGAAATATCAAGCATAATTTAAGAATTTTGAGTAAAACAGGTGACATAATATTATGGAATGTAAGTTATTATTTGAGCTACCCCCCCCCCAAAAAAAAAAGAAAAGAAAAAAACCCAACGAACTTTAAGAGAGAGCATAAGTTGTATGATATCATACAGCAAAAGACCATAGAAGTGTGTGCAACCTACTCTACTCTGGATATTGTTGACAGCAGCTCTCATCCACTCCCGTGCTCATCCCCATTATATGAAATTATGTGGAAGGCCACAAATTTTTCACTCTGCAGCAAAATATCAGCTACTATGCTAACAATGAAGCCACTAAGTGTTTATAACCTCTGGAACGGTTTATCAGTACTCACATGTTGTGGTTGAGAAGAAGGAAGTGGAAGACTCAAGTGGATGATGGAAGACTGAAGTGGATGATGGACTCAAGGGCATCCTGATCAAATTTGCAAATGACACCAAACTGGGAGGCGTGGCTAACACCCCAGAGGACAGGATCACACTTCAAAACGACCTTGACAAATTAGAGAACTGGGCAAAAACAAACAAGATGAATTTTAACAGGGAGAAATGTAAAGTATTGCACTTGGGCAAAAAAAAATGAGAGGCACAAATACAAGATGGGTGACACCTGGCTTGAGAGCAGTACATGTGAAAAGGATCTAGGAGTCTTGGTTGACCACAAACTTGACATAAGCCAACAGTGTGACGCGGCAGCTAAAAAAGCCAATGCAATTCTGGGCTGCATCAATAGGAGTATAGCATCTAGATCAAGGGAAGTAATAGTGCCACTGTATTCTGCTCTGGTCAGACCTCACCTGGAGTACTGTGTCCAGTTCTGGGCACCACAATTCAAGAAGGACACTGACAAACTGGAACGTGTCCAGAGGAGGACAACCAAAATGGTCAAAGGCCTTGAAACGATGCCTTATGAGGAACGGCTAAGGGAGCTGGGCATGTTTAGCCTGGAGAAGAGGAGGTTAAGGGGTGATATGATAGCCATGTTCAAATATATAAAAGGATGTCACATAGAGGAGGGAGAAAGGTTGTTTTCTGCTGCTCCAGAGAAGCGGACACGGAGCAATGGATCCAAACTACAAGAAAGAAGATTCCACCTAAACATTAGGAAGAACTTCCTGACAGTAAGAGCTGTTCGACAGTGGAATTTGCTGCCAAGGAGTGTGGTGAAGTCTCCTTCTTTGGAGGTCTTTAAGCAGAGGCTTGACAACCATATGTCAGGAGTGCTCTGATGGTGTTTCCTGTTTGGCAGGGGGTTGGACTCGATGGCCCTTGTGGTCTCTTCTAACTCTATGATTCTATGATTCTATGACTCAGTAGCTTTGAATGTTACAATTGGATTAAAATGGATACAAATGAAAGCATTTTAACCCATGAAAGCATTGGGTTGAAAAATTAAAATCCGATAACAGTTCAAACCATGGTTCTGTCTAGCTCATCTGCAATGATTAGCACCAGTGCTCCAGGGATTTAGACGAGAATCTTTCTCATGCTTTGCTGAAAATACCAGTTTGTGCTCCGTCACTAAATAGCAATCTCAACCCATTGCTGTTGAATGGGCCCAGTTCTTTTCATAAAGAAATCAAAGCACAGATGTTGAAAGCTTCAAAGTTCTTGTCATTTAAAGCTATATTTTGGTTCATCCACACTTTCCTTTCACCACACATTTTCTTGGCACAGTTCTATGTGTCTGAGTCTGTGTGCAAGCTCCCCCCCCTTTTTTTTTTGCCCCACTGCTTTCCCCAGGAAAACTTGCCCTTTCATACTGTATCTGAACAAACAGCAATTTAGGATTTCCATGGAATGTCGTTTGCTCTGATTCAGTGTCAAAGAGTGGGTTTTCGCGGGGAAAGTTTTGGAACTGGAAAACCCAGGCTTGTGCTTACAAATGTGGAGCAAAGGTAAAAGCCCTAAACGGCTTCGGTCCAGTATACCTGAAGGTGCGTCTCCACCTCCATCGTTCTACCCGGACACTGAGGTCCAGCACCGAGGGCCTTCTGGCGGTTCTCTCACTGCGAGAAGCCAAGTTACAGGGAAGCAGGCAGAGGGCCTTCTCGGTAGTGGCGCCCTCCCTGTGGAACGCCCTCCCACCAGATGTCAAAGAGAACAACAACTACCAGACTTTTAGAAGACATCTGAAGGCAGCCCTGTTTAGGGAAGCTTTTAATGTTTGATGTATTATAGTATTTTAATATTCTTTTGGAAGCAGCCCAGAGTGGCTGGGGAAACCCAGCCAGATGGGCGGGGTATAAATAAATAAATAATAATAATAATAATAATAATAATAATAATAATAATAATAATTATTATTATTATTATTATTATTATTATTATTATTAAGTGTGGATGAGCCCTTTTTTGTGTGAAGGTTTTTTAACTGCAACAACTTTGAAGTTAAGAATTAAGAGGCTTACTGCCATGAGCAAACAACTGGATTTCTCTTCCTCTAGAAGTGAAACAAGCTCCAATATTGGTATGTTTTCATTGTTTATGGGAAATTCTTATTTTGTCCCATACTGGTCAAATTAATAAATAAATAATCTGGTGCTTATAGATATACCAGATTTATTTATTTTATGTTTACTTTATACTGCATAAACTGCTGTACAATTTTAAAAAAAAGTCAGAGTGATGTAAAAATAGACTAGGAAACATAATACATATCATAAAATAATGTTGAAAACATGAAACCAAATGGAATTAAAAGCTTCAGAAATAAAATGGAGTAATATCAGAAAGCTTGGAAATTTTAGTTGTCTATTGACTGCAGAAAGCATCTTAACTGCTAACTGTAGCTACATTCTAACTGTAAATGTTATGCTTCTTTTATTGGGGAAAGAGGTATGATTGTTTAGGGTGCAAGCCACAAACTTTTATAAAACTCATTTCCCATGGTTTACATGAGGCAAGTAGATAAAGTTTATTATGCCAGGCTTGTTGTAAAAGACATTGATAGTTGAAAGCTGGGCGGATTCATAAATGAACATAGGGTTGATGCTGAAGGTGGTCAGGGTCTTTCCATCTTTAGCAAAGGATAGGAATTTGGGAGTCCAATATTTTATTGCTGTTTCACTTGGAAATAATCAGACCCCTCAAGAAACCTGGCTAAATATCAAATCCTTCAAAACAGCTCTTTATGCTCAGTGAGTTGCCTTAAGGGACTTGATCAGTATCATGCTGAGTGATAGCTAGACTGTTCTCTTCCTGGCCACCAATGGGCAGCAACTAGGACAATTGATACTGCTGGCCAAGAAGGACAAGAGATTTGCATTTCATTTAAGAGAACATCCATTTAAGTAACATCCAGTAAAATGAAAGGGGTTCACATCAAAAAGATTTCTGGCCACATCAGAATGTTCCTGGCATAGCTGGGCTTTGGCAGTTTAGCTCCCACATCTTATCTCAGGGAAGCCATGATAGTGCCACCCCAGACATTTTTTGGACCACAACTCCCATCATTCCTGACCACAGGCCATGTTGACTAGAGCTAATGGTAGTTGTAGTCCAAAATTTCCAAAAGGCACAACATTGGCTATCTCTGCTCAGTCTTTTTCTGCATTTATGAAAGGTAATTATTTGCAGTCTTTTTATTCCTTTTTTGAAGGATGCAACTCTATATGGCCCAAACACCACATAAATATATATTTAACCGGCCCATGGACCCTGACCGCCCGCTCAGTCAGCTCCTGTGTGCCATGCTAAACTGGCACGGAGCAGAGTTGGGACCGCCTTTCGAGATGCTGTCTGCCTTCCCATTGGCTTGAGGAAGCTCCTGCAGCCAATGGGAAGCTGCACACACCTCCTCCATGCCAGAAGGCGCACCGGAAATAGCGTTTGCACATGCATGCATGTGTGCACTCTCACAATTGCACTCCGACCCACCGCGGCATCTGTGGGACTGTGAACCGACCCAAGCCACAAAAACTTTGCCGACACCTGCGCTTAGATATAACCCAATCCTTTTGACTTCAGTGGGAGTTACTCCCAAGTAAACATGCATTTGTTTGCAGCCCAAGGTCTAATCTTATGCAGATTTACCTGGTAGTAAGCAGAATTGAAGACAGAGAGGCTTGTGTAGGAGTTAACCTGCAAAGGATTGTGCTCTATATCAGGGGTGGAGAAGCTATGACTATTTATAATTTTTTGAACTGCAAGTGCCATCAGCCCTGATCATCGACCATCCTGACTGGAGTGATGAGAGGACCAGAGGTTCTCACTCACACCATATATTGTTTTTAATGTTACAATGAAAATCTCTATTTATGCCTAATGTTGGTACATGCTTATAAGCGAATTTATTTAATGCTTCTTATGCAAAAAATAAATCCTAAATCAGAATTGCGTACATTGTGTACATTAAATGTAAAGCTTGTGTATGTGTGTGTGTGTGTGTGTGTGTGTGTATTTGTGATTTTCCTTTCCTGAAAGTTACAAATACAATTCAGTGCTGTTATCATTCTTCAACAGGAGTATGCAAACAAATTTTACGTTTTTTCCCTATCAGCAAAGTGGTGATAACTTGAGAAATCCATTATCGTGATAGTGATGAAATATTATCAGATTAATACTAAAGTTTCAGACATGTTATACTATTGTTAGAAGTGAAATCTTGAACTTGTAGTGTTGTAACCAGACTTAGACATGCTTAGTGCAGATCTATTGCAATCAGTGTGACAGTCATTAGTCATGGCTAACAAAAACCATTTCTTTTTAAATGGCTCTACTCTTAGCATCATTAAATTTTGATCAGACCTTTATTTCATTCTGGACATAATTTATTAAAATGCTCACCTCAATCTGAAGTTGATCCTCTTTGAAGATGGCAGTGCATGTATGCCTGAGACTAAATTATATTTGCAGAAGCATGTGCTTTGAACAGCAGAGTGTTTCATCTCTGCTCCCAATAGTGGTCATAAAGTTGTGAATCACCAAGGTGATCCATAACTTGCATCATGGAGTTGTACCTTGGAGATTTACAATGTCTTAATTTACAATCCTTTCTCTAATTCAACAAAAGAGGCAGAAGATGTAATCTTTTCTTTTTTAAAAAGCCATTCACATCATGCTTAGGAGCTTTAACCATTTCACTCTCATTTTTAAGAATTATTTAGCTTAAATAACTCAGCTGTGAGAAAACCAAGTTGGACTTACTGTGAAATGTCCTTCTAGTCAGTGGAGTGTATATCATAGAGGCAAGGGATGCTTCCTCCTGGAGGCAGATTCAAACAGTTTTTGCAAATAACTAGTGTTGGCCGGCCAAATGGGGAGGGAAGCTTCTGCTAACTTACAGTTCCTACCAAACTTGAACAAATAACCTGAACAATGGCCTCCAAGTGCAACAAAAATGCCAGGATGGTCAGCAAAACTCTTCAGCCATGACAGCTTCTCACTTGGTCATGGAGAGTCCTGACCAGGGAAGAAGATGTGAGGACTCCTTCTCAAAGCCCAGTAAGCACTTACTAGGGTTTGGGGAAAAGGAGGGTGGATTCTAGGGCCCTGTCAGAGCCCTCACACCTCCTTCCCAAAGGGCTTGTTGTTTGGTTTCATTGCCAGGTACTGGCTGGAAGGCAGTGGAAAACTCCACCCATTGAGTGTCCTCCCCATGGGGCTCCATCTTGGCCAGGGAAGGAAGTATGGTCTTTTTCTGGCTTGCCACCATCTTTTCTTCTCTTTTTCCAAAACTATTTTGATTCTGCTCCACTCCTCCACTGATCAAGCAATAAGTATTCTGGACCAATCTGATTTCGAGGGGTACTTCCAATTATAAGCAGTTGTTCTCAAAGTTTATTCTCCATAAAACACTTGAAAATGTGTGTAGGTCTTGGTAGACAACCCCCCCCCCCCAATGCTCTTATAGCAATTGTAATGTGCTGTGGTAAATGCTGTATGTTTTTAATTGTATTTTTATTTCTTTTATTTCTTATCTTGCATTCTATTATATTGCATTTTCAGTGCCATAGAATTCAGATGACAAGCATTCTTCTCAGAAACACTTTGGAGTACTTCAATGAAGCTCACAGACAACTAGTGGTCTGCACAACAGAATTGAGGAACCCTGTTCTAAAATGAATCAATTTATTTAATACTGGCTTCTAAAGCAGCTTTCAATTAAATACACACAAACTCTCATTTTTCAGGCTCTGCTCCTTTTATTGTTCTTTACAATAAATGAATTGGCTAGAAAAAATAAACTAGTCCAATTAGTTTCAGTATTCTTCCAGCAATATTCTGCTCTCTACTATCAAATGACTATTCTTAGAATTATAATACACTCTGGCATCCTCCAATATGTTGCCAGTGACCTTTTAGAATAATTTAACAGTTGCACAGCCCTACTAAATACAGCTGATGAATTCAAAAGCAAGTCATCAATCAATAGCCCTATCCTATTGAGACTCCCCACCAATCTGGTTATTAAAAAGTACCGTATATTACTCCTCTATATCTATTCTGATTGTGATCCCTTAATAAATTGGCATCTATTTATCAATGTGTCAAGATCACTTTTGAAGCTTTATAAAATAGAGTTCATCATCATAGCTTATATTGTATTATATTGTATTGTGAATTCTGGATGATAGGTTTTTCAAAGAAACAGGATTGCCTGGAGCTCTTTATCAAAAGACTTGTTTGCTTGTGTTTATGTTTACATATTTTATTGTATTTAATATAATATAATATAATATAATATAATATAATATAATATATTTCCTTGAGTTTCCTTGAATTCAATACAGAAATAATATTCCTGACTGTTAAAGCAAAATAAGACACAAGAATCAAGGTAAACATATTATTTATCATAAATATACCATAATTCAACCTCTTTATTGAAGGAACCTGGGCTCTATTGCCAATGAATACATTTGAAACATTTAACACAAACAATTCAGCAGAACAGTGTCTTTAAACCTAAATGTAGCATAATGATAGCCATTGATGAGTATTGAGCATGACAGTCATTGATAATCTCATTCTCCAGCATTAATTCTAATTTCCATTTCCATTTTAAGACCTTCTAAATTGGTGGCCATCACCACATCCAGTGAATTCTACAGGCTACCTAAGTATTGTGTGACTGATCTCCCCACCAGAAATTCTAGATTGTAGCCAGTTTAATGAGCAAACTTATAGCAAGATCCACTTGGATGACTAGGGTTAGAACCTGCAATTGAGACAAGAGGTTCCTTATGCAACTAAACCATGCCAGCATGACTACCCATCACCTGCTGTGCCAGAAGAATACTGGCTTATCCCTACCATTCTGGCTGAGCTGGGACCAGGTATGGTAATCTGAGCTGAGAATGGCGAATCATAAACCAACATAAAGCCTCAAAAAGGGGTGTTCTGGGACCATAGCTGGACAACAGATGTAGGACTTAGGATGGAGCCTAGCCATGGTCATCTGGATCATGTTACCTGGAAATTTGATATAAGTTTAGTAGGGGGGAAAAGATCATGTGAGACAAAAACAAGTTTTGCTCTGCCTGTCTTAAGCAGCAGTAGCACAGATTCTGAATGGACTTTGCATCTAATGTGGTTTACACCAGAATAGCTGAGACTGGGCTTGCTCAGTATGAGGTTTCCCCAAAAAATATCAAACTCAGTCACTTATTAAGTCCTTCCCAACATAATGTTTATGAGAATGTTGATGTGTTCAATTAGGCAATGAAGCTTTTTAATTCTGAAGGTATTAGTTACACTGCTTTCTGAATGTTTATTACAGCATCCAGACACTGATCCAATGCTTTCACTGTCCCTTCTGAGTCAGATGTTATAGAGAAGTAGAGCTGTGTATAATCAGTGAATGGGTGACACCTTGTTTCAAAACTCCTAACGACCACACCAAACAGCTTGCATTAAATAGCACTGAGGAAAGACCAGTATCCTGTGGAATCCCATTGTACAAATGCCAGGGGATGCAAGATTCAAATTTCTACGAAACATATGAAATAATCATTAATGTTGTCAAATAAACTCATATTTAGTGGGAATGTGACATCCATGTGATTGTTTGCTAATATAAATCACAAACGCCCTGAAGCAGAAGCCAAGTTAGATGGTCCTTCAGATTTTTGGAAATGGTAATGAACATGACTGTTTTTAACCACAGAAACAAGATGTATCACTTGCCTCCAACATACATCCAAAACATTTCTCCAAAAACCTTTCAGAAAAGGAATTCTGAAATACAACAAAAGAAATGCAACATTCATGTAGTCATTATCACTTAATCCATTAATATGACAAAGAGCCTAGGAGTGTGATAAATAAATAAAAATGAGACGGGTCCTATTTTAAGCAGAAGGGAATATACCTAATATGAACATTTAGTTTCTCCATGTTTTTCAAATATCTGGAAATGATGAATCATGCAATGTGATGTTTCAGTTTTCTGGGTATTTTCCACACCGCCAGTTGGATGTCCTTGTTCCTGAGACTATAAATTATGGGATTAAGAACTGGTGGCAAAACTGTATATAATACAGCCGCAACCAAGTCCACAGTGGGGGAAGAAAGTGCTTTTGGCCTCATGTATGAAAACACACCTGTGGTGATGAATAAAGAAAAGACAGTCAGGTGAGGAGTGCAGGTAGAGAAAGCTTTATATCTGCCTTGGACTGATGGGATCCTCAGCACAGCAGAAAATATGTAGCCATAGGAAGTAAAGATGAAGGTAAAAAAGAAAGAGTCCGGAATAAACCCAAAGACAAAAATAAGAATTTGATTCACTTTTGTATCACTGCAAGAAATCTTTTGCAATTGAGGAATGTCACAAAAATATTGCTCAATCATATTGGTTCCACAGAAATTTAGTATGAAAGTAAAACTGGTTTCCAGTACAGCATGGATCAGGCTGCCTATCCAGCAAGTAGCTGCCAATTGGATACAGGCATCCCGATTCATGATTAAGGTATATTGCAGTGGACGGCAGATTGCTACGTAACGGTCATAAGCCATAACAGTGAGCAAGGCAAGCTCGCCACCAACAAATGTGACCACTAAGAAGACCTGTGTGACACATCCCGCAAAAGAAATCATGTTGTTGTTTGTCAATGAAATGGCGATGGACTTGGGCACAGTAGTGGAGATGGAGCAAACATCAAACAATGACAGGTTGGTTAAAAAGAAGTACATCGGGCTGTGAAGGTGGTGGTCTAGGGCCACAGCTGTGATGATGAGAGAATTTCCTAATAAGGCTGTTAAGTAAATGAAGAGAAATATTGCAGAATGCAAAATCTGCATATCACGGGTTTCGGAAAAACCCATCAGAAGGAACTCTGTTGGAGTAGATTGGTTAGCCATTTCTCTCATTTCCGTCATTCTGCAGATAGAAGTTAAATAGTTGTGAGTTAGTGGAGCTTACAAATTTTTCGACATTCTGTGTTTTTTTAATATCATTTTAGATATTGCGCTAGTTCACAACTACACATCTAGCCACATCAACAACCAAGTATGCACACTATCAATTGTTGATGTATTCTTTCATCCTGATATGACATGAAGCCTAATGGGGATAGTATGTGCACTCACATGTTTTCAGCTATTATGATTTATCCACCCTCAAAGAATGGGCGAAAGGCAACAGAGACTGGGGGCATACATATACTTTATAAGCCATATGTCATATGATGCAAACAGTGCAGTTTTTACAGAAATCTTCCAGTGTACCATCAAATGTACATAAATCATTTTATGAAATATGTAACATTTGGAAGAGAGAGAGAGAGAGAGAGAGAGAGAGAGAGAGAGAGAGAGAGAGAGAGATATCACACTGAAATAACTAGACGGGGTAAAGGAACCACCATTCCAGAAAGTTGATTTGAAATTTCATATAAAACAAAAAAATGAAATCAGAGTTGAAATTTGGAAAATATTGTATTATGTGTATTCTCAGTGAGGCTTGTCTATTTCTTACTAAATACTTTAGTAATGTAAACCATGGAAATGGAAGCTTTCCTCAAGTATATGGCAATTAAAAAATTGTCAGACCTTCAGGCAACATAATGTTTGGGCTGTGAACGCAGCAAACCTGTGAGTAGGTTTGCCGCTCATACGTGTGCAGAAGTGCTCTGCAGCGGTGTGTGTGTGTGCACAGAAGCAGTCCTCTGGGTACAAAATCTTTGGGATATGGCTGGGCCTCCATAATTGATCACGTTCGTAACCGGAGGTACCACTGTATTTCTAGAAACATGGCCCATGGAAACACCAAAAAATGGCTATACTTGAATCCCTTCTCTTTCTTTAATCCCTTCTCTTGAATCCCTTCTCTTTCTTTAAGATGATCAATAAAGATTATACTCACCGCTGTTTCTCTCAGAAGATTAGAGTGCCAATGTGCTTGACGGGGATATTTATTTGAAGGTACATGGGTTGCCAGGAGGAGGTGATGTCATCCTCCTTTTCTGTGCTATTTCAGGATCTCTCTTGGGAGAACATACTAGTCCCATGATGCTGTGCAAAACAAATGTTGTCCATTTCCCTACTAGTTCCTTTAACATACATAAGCAGCTGTTGGATTAGTCTAGAAAGTGAAGGACACAAAGGGAGCTGAGGAGGAGAAAGACTCAACTAGCCAGTCCAGTTCTGCCCCAGATACTCCTCAATATATGTGAAAAGGAAGATGATCAGGAGAAGAGTGATATCACATCAGAGTATTTTCACCCAATCCTTGTATGCTAAGGTTATCTCATTCATTCATTTCTACCACTGAAATGTATACAATGTGTAAAGTAAAAGAAGTGGCAATGTTTCATGGACAACAGAAATCTAAAACATGCACATTGATATAATATCAGCATGTTACATTCCCCAGTTCATGGATTTAGTTGTTTTCAGATATGATAACAAAGACACCATTGCAAAATCTCTTGAGAATCCTTGCTCTAGAGAAGTTTGTGCTTTTCCCATGTTGGTGCAATTTGAATTAATTCATGTTTGCTGAAGGATGCACAATGAGGCACAAGATTTTACACCAAGAATTTATTTAGCCCTTTTGTTTTTCCATTGATTCTGAACTATAGGAAAGAAAACAGCAGGAGATAAAAGAAAGATGAAAAAGGCTCCAAAAATTGACTTCTAGTATCTAGGGATTGTAGTGCATACCTAAATTTGGTATAACATCACAACTTTTTTAATTGCACTCCCACCTCATTTGTTTGCATCACAGGCAAATTATTTCTGATCATGAACTTCTATTTTGAGCTTCCATACGTGTTCAGCTGAAGGACCTTAAGTACCCCTTCATATGAAGTGTGCTCTTCCATCATGTGCATTAGAGCTTACGTACATGTGTGTGTGTGTGTCCAAAAATATCCAAAAACATTTACCAGCATAGACAAATAATCCATGATTGGTCTCCATTCGTCCTTAAACACTTCGTCATTCTGTCATCTTAGTCTGGCAGTTAATTTCACCATTTCATCATAGTCTATCAGTTTCATAAGCCAATCCTCCTTCCTTGGTAATCCTTCTTCTTTCCACTTCTCTGCATATAAAGTTCTAGTTGCTGTTGTTACATATATAAATAAATTCGAGTTTGGATATAAAATTACAAACAAAAGTGTTGTCATTTGAATTTAATTTATTTTAGGTAAAGGATGCCCAGTGAGATACTGTGGTACCCCGGGTTACCGACACCTCGGGTTACAGACACCTCAGGTTACACACTCCGCTAACCCGGAAGTAGTACTTTACCTCAGGATGAGAACAGAAATCCAGCGGCGGCAGTGCAGTGGCAGCAGGAGGCCCCATTAGCTAAAGTGGTACCTCAGGTTAAGAACAGTTTCAGGTTAAGAACAGACCTCCAGAACAAATTAAGTTATTAACGATAAACATGGTCTAAAGCTTCATTCATCAATTGGCCAAACATGCCATCATTCATAGCAACTCATAATGGGTGTTACGCATAATAATTCATTAGGCCATCATTGATTACAGACCATGGGAACAAACACGGTGTGCGTAAGAAGGCATGTAACTCAGAAGTATGGAGTTGTCCCATATGGGGATCAGGAAGCCCACACCTTGGTATTATCAGCATCACACTCTAACCACTGAACTATCCCAGCCACATGAAGTTCATCTAGTCCAACCCCCTGCAGTGTGGGATTATGTTGTTGCCCCAAGCAGGAGATGAACCTGCAAACTTGGCATTATCAGCACACTGTTCTAACCACTGAGCTAGCCAGTCTACATGAGCTAATCTTCTGGTTGAACCCCTTACAATGTAGGGATATGCTGCTGCCCACTGTGGGAATAGAACCTGCAAACTTGGCATTATCTGCACCCTCCTCCAGCCACTGAGCTATCCAGTCTACAGTTGCCATAGACCCAATAAACATCGTTTCACGAAGCACTATTACTAATTTTAATGTTAGATGCATTTTTATTCAATGTTTAACAGAACACATTCTGAACAGCAGGAGATGAGTGGGCACTAGAAATTTGCACAAAATATTGTGATGTATGTGAGACACAACATGAGCAATCATGCTAGGAGTAAGGTAACAAAAAGGGAGTGGCTCTCTGCCAGTCAACAAATGGGTAGGGCCCCTTCTTCAACTTTCTGGTAGTTAGGAATACAATGGCAAGAGTTGAAGGTGGAGTGATGTGAGCTAAAAACTGGAAGCAGCAGGCTGGGAAGCTGGAAACACAGACAGTTGCTGTTTATATTCTAAGCTGCAGCTATGAGAGAAGCAAGAGTGTCTTGAGGTGCTGTGAACCCTACAATGTAGGCTCAGGTTGTATATATGTGTAAATAAACCATATATCCTAAAGACACCACAGTCTCTACTGTACCTCATTCCAAAGGAAACAAAAACCCTGGGTAACCAACTGGAACCCTTGGAATCTCGCACCACTCAGAAATTTGGGTGGCATGCAGCAATACGTTGAACACCCATATTTTATTTCAGAGGTACAGAATACATATGCATTTTGGATAACATTCTAAGTACCTGAATTAAAAACTAACGGACATTGGGATGCAGAAAGGGGAGGTATGGGGGAATCTGAGAAACAAGGTTTATGAAAAAAAGGTCATGAAACTATACATGTTTGTATGTCTTTTTATATGTTTGTATTGTTCTAAAAAATTTGTAAAACCAATAAAAATTTATATATAAAAAAATGAATTAAAAACTAACACTGGAAACACAGTGATTGTACAGTCAATAGGAGTATAAACACTGTTAAAGATTTGTTCTCTGTGGAATAGAATTCAATTTTAGTTTGCATCTTGAATTCCTTTTCAGAAGCAAAATAGAGCAAAATCTGGTGAAAATCAGATTTATTTACCTTACAACGTTCTATTATTAACATTTTCTTTGATAATAGAGCCTAGAATTTTATCTCTTGTTGCCACTCTTTGCGTGGACAGGCGGAGTCTCCAGGTCCCGTCATGTGGAATAACTACTCAAGACAACGTGCTATGGGATTAAATTGGCCACAACTTTATTAAATTTCAAATGTGGGTAGACCTTGGCTCAGGCATTGGGCGTTCTCCCTCCCCAGTCCCCAGCCGAGGACCTAGGGAGCTTCAGGGTTATCCAGTGTTTGTGTGGGGGATGGGCCGGCTCTGGAGAGCATATGTTCAAGCAGAGATAGCCGCCCCCATTACGCCACCGCCGCAGGGGAGAGCAATGACGACCTTTCAGCGTACGGTCAAAGCCTCCCTTCAGAAACCCCTTTAACGGGGAACCCTGGTATCGCCGCTGCCAAATTCTAGATAGAGTGCATAAAAATGGAGGTGAAAAATGAAAGCAAATATAAAACTTGTGAAAAATATGTACTTTTGGTTGAGTATTATTACTTTTACCTTTAAATGAGTGAGGGTGCAGTCATTTCAGTTTTCATTTTTAAAACTAAATACACCGTTCAGTCAAGTCCATCCTCTTTTTGTGCTGACCTTTTTTTTAAAAAAAAATGAACAAAATATTTGCATCTAAATTTTATCCATTTTGTACACTTTCTATACACCTTGCTCCTGTAAAATACACATTTTTCAATTCTTTGCCATGAATTTCCACCCAAAATGTTATTTTTGTGAGCATTATTGCATTTGGAAACTTTATTGCAGAAGCCAGGGGAAGTACATAATCTGAGCAAGAACTTCATTATAATCTATTTATCTATCCATCCATCTATCTATTATGTATCTATCTAGCTTTATTAGATGAATATTTAGTCCACACTATAGCATATTCCCAGTAGAATTTACAGGAATTATAATTAAAAGCAGTGACTCTCAAACAGGAAGCAATTGAATTTTAAAAGATATTCCTTGGAAATGAGCAATATATCTACCTGTAGCTTTAAATATGATAAAATATAATCCATTTGTTGTGTGTGGAAGCAATGAAGAACAGCAATCCTTCAACCTACACAATAAGTGACTATTACT
Source organism: Podarcis bocagei (assembly GCF_964188305.1). Taxonomy (NCBI): domain Eukaryota; kingdom Metazoa; phylum Chordata; class Lepidosauria; order Squamata; family Lacertidae; genus Podarcis; species Podarcis bocagei. The sequence goes on along the minus strand of NC_138138.1, from coordinate 31,852,164 downwards.
AAATTTGTGTGTTCTGACATCTAACACTTTGTTCCTAAAGCTATAAATAATGGGATTCAGTAGTGGTGGCAAAACATTTTACAATACAGCAGAGAGCAAATCCATTGTTGTGGAAGAAAGCGTTTTAGGTCTCATGTATTAAAACACAGCTGTGCTTATAAATAAAGACAGTCAGGTGGGGGATGCAGGTAGAGAAAACTTTATATCTGCCTTGAACAGAAGGGATTCTCAGCACAGCAGAGAAGATGTAGCCATAGGAAACAAAGATGAACCCTCCACAAAATGAACCTACACAGGAATCCTGTACCAAGAATCCTAGGTAAAAGACCATCACAACTTGCACCTAAACCTCAAGCCAACATAAAGCAACCAAAGAAAACTTGTCTCTGTGTTTGTGTGTTATACAGACTCAAAACAACAATTAATACTACTAATAATCAACACATTGAGTATTCTGAGTCTCACTGAACTGAGCTGACATAGCTCTTTAAAAAAAGAAATACCAGTAAAATTCATCCTGCACCTGTACATGCATGACTAGTCAGTATGGTGCTAGAATAACACACCACTAAAACAGTGAAGGAGGAGGGGCCACAGTTATGCGAGAAACTGAGGGTATCAGTATCAGATGCAAATGTGGTTTAGAGACCTCATTACTTCTGCAAAGACTTATTCTACCCTTCCTCCCTTCTAACACCTCCACTCAAAAAGAAACCCAATTTAGCAGGTTGGGAAGATCAGCATTAGATCCAGTTCCTCACATTTACATATTGGCATCGTTTTTTAAAGTCCTAATGAAAACTCCTAAAGTCCTTAAAGTCCTAATGAAAATGAAAGTTGTTCTGTGTGAAACGATTCTAATAGGCACATTTTATATGCAAATTTGCCCAATACCCATCTATTTGCAATGTTATGCAAATAATGCATTTTTATGCAATTTTTCATGGACATTTGCATTCTTATACAATGCACAGGAAATGTGATGTGTATGAGACACAACTTGAGCAATCATGCTAGGAGACTTCTAATTCTTTTCGGTATTTTCAGTACAGCCTCTTGGATGTCTTTGTTCCTAAAGCTATAAATAATGGGATTCAGTAGTGGTGGCAAAACTGTATACAATACAGCAGAGAGCAAATCCATCGTTGTAGAAGAAAGTGCTTTAGGACTCATATATGAAAACAAATCTGTGCTAATAAATAAAGAAAAGACAGTCAGGTGGGGGATGCAGGTAGAGAAAACTTTATATCTACCTTGAACAGAAGAGATTCTCAACACTGCAGAAAAGATGTAGCCATAGGAAACAAATATGAACCCTCTTCAAAATGAAGCTACTATAATCCCTATGGCAAAAATCAAAATTTGATTAACCTTTGTGTCAGTACAAGAAATCTTTAGCAACTGAGGGATATCACAGAAATACTGCCCAATAATATTGGACCCACAGAAATGTAGCCTGAAAGTGATAATGGTATGTAATGATGAATGAATTAGGTTACTTATCCAGGAAGCAGCTGCCATTTGTATGCAGGCATCCCTGTTCATGATTAGCTCATACTGTAGAGGATGGCAGATTGCAGCATAGCGATCATAAGCCATGATAGTGAGCAAGGCAAGCTCAGAACCTCCAAAAGTGAAAACTAAGAAAACCTGTGCGACACAGCCAGCAAAAGAAATCTTTTTGTAACCCAACAAAGAAGCAGCTATGGATTTGGGGATTGTGGTAGAGATGTAGCAAATGTCTGATAATGATAGGTTGACCAAAAAGAAGTACATAGGAGTGTGTAGCTTGTGGTTTAGGGCAACAGCAATGATGATGAGAAAATTCCCCACTAAGGCTATTAAATAAATGGAGAGAAATATCACAAAGTAAAAAAATTGTTCTTCTGGGTCACTGGAAAACCCCATCAGAAGAAATTCTGTCACTGTAGACTGGTTGGCCATCTTAATTCTTTGAAATATTTCTTTTAAAAAGTTCTAGAAAAGTAGCTCTGTTATTTTGTTTCAGCAACACCAGCAGAAGTGTTGTGGCACCTAAGATTAGAACAGAGTTAATGAAAGTCTGTTGGTAGAGGGAATATGCAGGCAATTGTATGTGGGGTTTCCCTCCTATGTCAATATGATGTAATGGGTGATGCCAGCAGTAAACATTCAACTGATACTATTGATTGTCCCCAGTACTCATAGAATTTTAGAGTTGCAAGGGAACATAGAGAGCATCTCAAGAAAGACCCATCTTGGTTACATGCTGAATCAATAATGAGAAAGTAGAATCAACCGTTAACTGTAGCTTATAAGAACAACCAATGAAATATTATGTTGCTTTGATAAGAGCTGAGGGTTTAAACCCAATCTCCAGAATTTTGAAACACCACATTATTATCTTCTCTTACCTATAAATGTAATCTATTTTTATCATAGAATAATCATGTCTGCATTAACCTTACTGCTGTATTAAACATTTTGAGGTCTTTTCAGAACTGAAATATGAGCACCTTTCAAGGCCTAGTCTCCTCTGAGGTTGAACAAATCGGATGCTACTTACCTCATCATTCTCTGGAAGAAGGAAATGCCTAGATGTTGGAGTGTAGTCTTTAGTAGAAGATATATATATTATGAGAAGGAGGAATAGCTTCTCTGCTGTCTGTAGTGTTTCAGACAATAGGTCCATGGAGAAGATATTTAAATTTCTGTAGTGCTTCAGAGAATCACTCCTTGGAGAACCTCACCATAATGATTTGCAGGTCCTGATTTACTCAACAAGGAGTGCAATTGTCTTTATTATAATAAAGTATTGTATATATTGTGGCGGTTAGAGTGTTGAACTTGATTAACCTATGTATCACTGCAAAAAATCTTTTTTACCTGAGGAAGGTCACAAAAATATTGTCCTATGACTTCGATCCCCCAAAAAATTAGCATGAAACTAAAACTGGATTCCATATCCAGGAAGCAATTAACATTTGAGCCAGACACTCCGATTAATTTTCCATCTGGGAGGGCACCCATAACTTCTACACTACTGCCTAAAATATGTCATATTTTGTATATTTGCACTGTGGAATGTTGATTATCTCTGCTGTGCTCCTCTGCTGAGGAAGATGGATGTGAGAGTCGTCTTGTTGTTTCGTTATTTGCTTTATAAATAAAACCTTTGATGTTACTATTCCAACCACAATTGCTTCTGCTGCATTCTGCTGTAAAGGACTGAGTTCTTTATTTGCAAATGGGCATTTAATGCTCAAAATGGTGATGGGCCCAGACTGTGTCCCTGGACTGTGTTGAACTGTCCTCAGAGTGTGTTCTGGACTGTGCCAGATTGCTGTGTAATTCCTGGCAAGAACTGTTTCGGCTGGAGGACAATGGAATGTAAATCGGGTCCTCCCTTAAAGAGGGTATGTGTTGCGGTGGGACCTGGCAACCTAACCCTGTGTTGTGGGTGGGTATGTTTGGACAGCACAACACCCAAGTGGTAGGTCCTTTGATGCAGGGTTCAATCAGGCCAATGGGATACAGGCTAAACGGATCAAGGGACCTATATATACCTATACACATGACCCAGAGCTTCCTCTTTTGGTGCGTGCATCGGAACACCAGCAACGTGTCCGCTGCAAGCCGAGAGAGAGCACAATCTACTTTGATGATCTGCTTGTTGAATCTGTTTCTCTCCCCCCCTTTTCCCCCAGTTTCTCCTTTACTCATTTTTCCCCTCCTTGCCTTGCCTTTCCCTTTTCCCCTTGAGAGGCTTTCTGCCTCATGGGGCTTCGGCCCCTTGAGCTCTGAGCTTGCCGCTGCCTCTGTTCAGCCAGATGGCTTCGCTCATTCTCTGGCTGCGGCTGCAGCATTGGGGCTTAGAAATTCAAGTTGATTTCATTTTTAGTGCAGAGAGTCCCCTCTTTGAGCGGTTGCCTTTTATTCTGCTTACGGTCTGTGGGGAATTGCTCTGGGCTGGAAACCTGCCCCCCCACAAAGTGACCCGACTGTCATTTTGCATCTTCTTCTTGTAGGGGTGCCGGGTCTTTTGGCAGGAGCGCCATCTTGTTTTCGCGGGAGCACCATCTTAATTGCATGGATCAATTTTGCTTTGTTCTGTAACCATACTGAGAAAAGTATCCATCATGCTGTCCATTACCTTGGTGAGGTATGGATGCAATTCTGTCACCAGAAAGCAAAGCACACAGAGGAAGATGGATGGGATGGGAGGAGGAAGAGGATGAATGGTCTTCATCCTAGCTAGCTCACTTCTGCCCCAGTTCCTCCTCAATGTATGTGAAAGGAGGGAAATGGGGGATTTGCCATCACACTCTTAAAAAAGACTCAAGGTAAAGCAGTTATGGGTAAATGGTTAATCTGATTTGGGAACTTTAATAAGCTAGTGGTTATCTCAGTCATTTATTTATTTATACAATTCAAAGGTGCACACTGTATGAAGGGAGAAAGATGGCGTCACATTATCAATGGTCAAGAAGAATCTAAAACACACACATATCACGAAAATATCACTATAATACATCAGAATACACCTTTAGTTCAGAGATTTGTTTCTTCTCCCTCCCCCCCCCAAAAAAAAGCCCCTTGTAAAATCTTCTGGGAATCATTGCTCTGGAGAAGTTTCTGTTATGTTGTGTGGGTTTAGTTATTAAACCATAAGCCATAGATTTCCCCTTTGAATTTTATTCATTTATGGTACAGGATGCCCAGTGAAGTCCAGTGTCCTACTTGAGGAATTTATTTTTCCATTGATTGTAAATGGTGACCAATAAAGCTGCTGGAGATGAAAGAAGATCTGATATGAGATTAAAAAACCGAATTGTCTTTTGCTGTGTAGCTTTTCATTTTGTTTTGCTAAATCAAATATTCTGTATCACACCTATTTTTCTTCATTTTCCAATAAACCTTGTTCGAGTGTTAATTCATGGTGCATGTATGTGGGTGGTTGGGGGGGGGGGATTGCAAACCAGGGATGCTTCTGTTGCATCTTATCCCACCTCGACAATACATGAATTGTTTAAAAATCAATCCCTCTCCCCAGGTAACTATGGTATTTGTAGCTCTCCTGGGAGGATAGACTCCTAAAAACTCTTGTCTTTTTGTTTAAATACAGAACCCCTGTTAAGTGTCTAAAGTTTACCTAAAGAACAGCAAGTTATTGCTCTAGAATTCTCTCCAAGTTGTAATAGTGGTCCATAAATAAATAATTAATAGAACTTACACATATAAAACGTCTCACGAAATCTATGGAAATGACAAAAGATGAATAGTTAATATTGAGGAAGGTCCTATTTCAAAATATAAAGGGGTATATCTAAGTTTACGTGGCAGGCCTCAGATTCCCATTTAGTGTTTCCATGTTTAACATTTTTTTTAAAAGAAATTGGAACTGATTAATCATGCTACAAGCTGTTTTAATTTTCTGGGTATTTTCCAGACTGCCAGCTGGATGTCCTTGTTCCTGAGGCTATAAATAATGGGATTAAGAACCGGTGGTAAAACTGTATATAATACAGCAGAAACCAAGTCCACTGTGGGGGAAGAAAGTGCTTTCGGTCTCATGTATGAAAACACACCTGTGGTGATGAATAAAGAAAAGACAGTAAGGTGAGGAGTGCAGGTAGAGAAAGCTTTATATCTGCCTTGGACTGATGGGATCCTCAGCACAGCAGAGAAGATGTAGCCATAGGAAGCAAAGATAAATGCAAAACAAAAAGAGTCAATAAAAAACCCAAGGACAAAAATCAGAACTTGATTCACGTTTGTATCACTGCAAGAAATCTTTTGCAATTGAGGAATGTCACAAAAATATTGTCCAATGATATTGGTCCCACAGAAATTTAGCACGAAAGTAAAACTGGTTTCCAATACTGCATGAATCAGGTTGCTTATCCAGGAAGCAGCTACCATTTGCATGCAGGCATCCCAATTCATGATTAAGGTATATTGTAGTGGGTGACAGATGGCTACAAAACGGTCATAAGCCATAACAGTGAGCAAAGCAAGCTCACCACCAACAAATGTGACCACTAAGAAGACCTGTGTGACACATCCGGCAAAAGAAATCATGTTGTTGTTTGTCAATGAAATGGTGATGGATTTGGGTACAGTAGTGGAAATGGAGCAAACATCAAGCAATGACAGGTTGATCAAAAAGAAGTACATCGGGCTGTGAAGGTGGCAGTCTAGGGCCACAGCTGTGATGATGAGAGAATTTCCTACTAAGGCTGTTAAGTAAATGAAGAGAAATATTGCAGAATGCAAAATCTGCATATCACGAGTTTCAGAAAACCCCATGAGATGGAACTCTGTTGGAGTAGATTGGTTAGCCATTTCTCTCATTTCCGTCATTCTGCAGATAGAAGTTAAATAGTTGTGCGTTAGTGGAGCTTACCAATTTTTGGACATTCTAATATTTTTAAATTATCATCTTAGATATTGCGCTAGTTCACAACAACACATTTATCCACATCAAGAACCATGTATGCACACTATTAACTGCTGATGTGTTCTTTCATTCTGATATGACATGAAGCCTCATGGGGATAGTATGTGCACTCACATATCTTCAGCTAATATGATTTATCCACCCTCAAAGACTGGGGGAAAGGCAACAGAGACTGGGTACATACATATACTTTCTAAGCCATGTGCCACATGATGTAAATGGTGCAGTTTTTACAGAAGTCTTCCATTTTGCCATCAAATGTACATAAACCATTTTTATGAAACATGTAACATTTTTTTTTGGGGGGGGAGAGAGAGATCGAGATCACACTGAATTAACTAGATGGGGTAAAGGAACCACCATTCTAGAAAGTTTATCTGAAATTTCATATAAAACAAAAAAATGAAATCACTATGGATATTTTGAAAGATTGTATTATGTGTATTCTCAGTGAGGCTTTTCTATTTCTTGCTAAATACTTTAGTAATGTAAAACATGGAAATGGAAGCTTTCTTCAAGTATATTGGAATAAAAAATTGTCAGTTCTCAAATATTTGGAGGTTTTCCATCAAAAATATATGACAACAAACTATCATCCAAGTGTATGTGTTTTGAAAGGTGCTCTCCATTTTTTTCAATTGAACAACAGCATAGCAATTCACATATTACCTAAGAGCAGTGAAGAATCAACCTGAATGAATTAAGTTTTAGCAATGAAGACTGATTGCTAGAATACTGAAACATCAAAGATTTCAACAACCTGCAAGGAGAATTGAAAAAAATCCAAAACTTTATTTTATTTATTTCTAGTAACATGGCCCATGGAAACACTCCAAAAATGGCTATACTTCTCAATGTGCAGGCAGAATCATATTAATTTCTATCCTATTCAAAAAAGACAAGACAAATTCCATTTGGATAAGTAATTTCTATTCTAGTGATCGTATTACCATATATTATAATTTATTTCATTTAATTTTTTTGGAAAAGATAACCCAGAAGCATCCATCTCTCAATTAATTTCTGTCATATGCAGTAGGTAATTTGTTTAACCAGCCAATCTAATGAGCTGACAAGATAAAGACTGCACCCTGAATCATTAAAAGCTTCCCATTGTTGGAAATGCCATAGTTACTGAAGAATTCCGGAGTATCTGCTTACCACCATTGTTGCTGTGAACAAGAAAGAGTTATGGTAGCACTTGAACTTACTCTATTATCATATTTCTTGTCAGTTGTCAAATGTCAGTTGTCCATATTCCAGTGTGAAATATATCTCTGCACAGTTTTTCCAAGTTTTCTGTTGCCTTCTCCTATATATAAAAGAAATGATACTTAAAAAAAAATAAGAAGTCCACTTTACACCAACTACTACATCAGTCATTTTGCAATCTTTTCAGAATTGAAAGCTCGAGCATCCTTGAGTCCCTTCATTCTCTTTAAAGAGATCAATAAGGATTATACTCACCACTGTTTCTCTCAGATTAGAGTGCCAATGTGCTTGATGTGATATTTATTTGAAGGTACATGGCTTGTCAGGAGGAGGTGGAGAAGGTGATGTCATCCTCCTTTCCTGTGCTATTTCTGGTTCTCTCTTTGGAGAACATACCAGTCCCATGGTGCTGTGCAAAACAAATGTTGTCCATTTCCCTACTAGTTCTTTTAATATGCATAAGAATATAAGAGCCTGCTGGATCAATCCAGAAAGCGAAGGACACAAAGGGAGCTGAGCAGATGAAAAACTCAACCTAGCCAGCCCAGTTCTGCCCCAGTTGCTCCTCAATATATGTGAAAAGCAAGACGAACAGGAGAATAGTGATATCGCATCAGAGTATTTCCACCCAATCCTTGTATGCTAAGGTTGTCTCATTCACTCATTTCTGCCAGTGAAATGTACACAATGTGTAAATGAAAAGAAGTGGCAATGTTTCATGGACAACAAAAATCCAAAACACACACACCAGTATAATATCAGCAAACTGCATTCCCCAGATTTACTTGTTCTCAGATATGCAAACAAAGATGTCATTGCAAAATCTCTTGAGAATCTTTGCTCCAGGGAAGTTTGTGCTCTCCCCATGTTGGTGCCACTTGAATTAATTTATATTTGCTGAAGGATGCCCCTTGAGGCACAATATTGTACAAAGAAGATGAAACGGGCTCCAAAAATTAATTGACTTCTAGTATGCAAGGATACTTTTTCATTTTTTTTCTTGTCATGCATACCTAAATTTCATATACGTAACATCACAACTATTTTTATTGTCCTCTCCCCCAACACTGGCAAATTCTTTCTGATCATGAACTTCTACTTCTGCTTTCTGATCATGAACTTCTATTTTGAGCTTCCATAAGTGTTCAGCTGAAGGAGCTTAGATTGCCCTTCATATGAAGTATGCTCTTCCATCATGTGCATTAGAGCTTACATACGAAGGTTGGGAAACTGGGTGCACCCAATGGCAGTAATAGACATTATAGTAGTGCAGTGGCTCTCAATTGACCTCCACTCAATTTCATCACTGCTGCTTAGCAGGAGTTAAGAAGCCTGCACCTGAAAGGCTTTCTTTAGTTGTGTCTGTCTGTTCCCTACTGGAAACTCTCACAGCATAATTTAAATTAAAAGATCAGGTGATTGACAGGTACATGGCCTGCTCAAACATAGACATCAGCCAGTAGTGGATAGCGTAATGGGGTGCTGGCATACACTTGAGCTCTGCTCACTCACACTGCTGCTTACAAAGGATAATCCAGTAATGGCCAGTTCTGCTAGGAACTCAAAAGGAAGTTATCTTCAGGCTTCCATTTAATCCCAATAGCACATCAAGACCCCAGAGCATCCCCAGGGATAAATAAATACACACTGAAACAGAACTTTAGTTTAAGGTTAATGGGCAAAACTTTAGGGCAAAACTTTATTGATTACAGCAATGTGAGTGGTATTCGCTTAGACATTGGCAATAACTATATCTGACTCCTGCCCACCTTGCAGGAAGTCTGGAAGGGTAAACAACCAAAGGAAGGAGCACTATCGATGGCAACCAACTGAAGCTCACTCTGGGGTACCTGCTGGGTCCTGGCATGGCCCTAACCCTTCAAGCGGATTTCGGATGAGATCTAGACCCACAGATTCTCTTACTGCAATACACTTGTATTCCAGTATATGATGATGGCCACACCTCCCTTCCGCCACATCACAATAAGCCAATGCCTAACTGCCACACGAGCCCCACACTTGCTGCCAATACCCTCATACCTGTAACCAATCCTTCAAACCTCTAACGATCTCGTCCATCCACACATCATTTCCGCCATCAGAAAGATGCATACTATCAGCCCGAAACAGGGCTCTATCACTGAAGGTAATACCAGGGTGGCAAATCACTCTGCTACCCAGCACCAACACCTTGTTTGACACCTCAGGGTTAACATGCTTCCTGGTTCTGTTGGTGGCAGCTGGGCATGAACTATTGTGTCAAACCTGACGCACCAGGAACTGTGACCAAAATATTGTGGTATCTGGGAGCACTGCTGCCAGCTCCTCCAAGTCCTTCTTAATGCAAGTCCTCAAGTCCATGCCCTTCAGCAGTGGCAAGCCATTTTCACCCAGCTGCACAACCAATGCAGAACGTGGGCCCCAAGTGGTTGTTGGGATACTGCCAGGGAGACAAAGGCCATCATGCCCCCACGTCGCCTCCGGACGATCCATCAATCTCCCGTAGAAGCGCAGTATCAGTCAATTATTCAGCGTTGGTCAGAACAAAGAAAAACATGACTGCCTGCCTGCGTGTCAAGGCACAGAGAGAAAAACAACAGCTATATACAAAACAGAAACATCCTGTGAACAGGAAATAGGCAGGCTGTGACTCACAACAGCCTGTCCCCTTTTAAGGTGGAACGGAAATATCCTAACAGTGGTCACCCGAGCCTTCACTAGTGGTAAAACTTCATTCCAGTGCATCTCACATCTGGACACCCAGGAAATCTTAACTTGAGCAGGTAAGCCAAGTTGGCACCCAAAGCCAGTCTCCACTGCTTGCACACTGGCCCAGTGCACGATGCTGTGACCCATGATCCACATGTGCAATTCTGGCAGCACTGAAAAAAAGGAAAAGACAAAACATGTTAGGAGGTGGACAACATGCTACTTGCTTTTCTGGATGTATCCCTTATAGGCATTGGACTTCCACCAGCCCAAGTTTTTTATCCTGTCCACTGAAAGGCCCCAATGAACTGCCATCATAGTGATGCCAATCAAGAAAGAATGGGCAGCAAATTCCAAGGCTGGCAAGCCACAGGCCGCAATAGCCTTCCACGTAACCCAAGTGAATTGATGCCTGCTAAAGGGTTTCTATCCTCATGTATCAAGAACGGGCAAACCCCAGGAGGCCTAATCTGTAAATACCTCCTGGTGTCTTTTACAGGTCAGGAACCTCCATGCACCATACCTGGGGGTAAACTTGACGCCTAAAAATTTGAATTTGTTTAAAGACAATTATGAAAAATGTTGGTCAGAAGTTAAGAAAGACTTAGAAACCTGGTCAAGATTGAAGCTTTCCTTGCTGGGCCGAATTGCTGCTGTAAAGATGAACGTTTTGCCAAAAATGTTGTTTTTGTTTCAAACCTTGCAGGTCGTGGACAGAGTGGAATGTTTTAGAAAGTGGCAGAGGGATATTTCAAAGTTTGTCTGGCAGGGCAAAAAGCCCCGAATAAAGTTTAAAATACTAACTGATGCAAAAGAAAGAGGGGGGTTTGCCCTGCCAGACTTAAGGTTATACTACGAAGCAGCAGCCTTCTGCTGGTTGAAAGATTGGTTTTTACTAGAGAATACAGATGTCCTAGACCTGGAAGGTTTCAATAACTCGCTAGGATGGCATGCGTATTTGTGGTACGGCAAGGTAAAAACACATGGAATGTTTAAAAGCCATATTGTCAGGAAAGCAATTTTTACGGTCTGGATGAAATATAAAGACTTACTTGAAAGTAAGACTCCGAGGTGGCTATCACCAATAGAGGCCAAGGCACGTAAAAAACCCAATATGGAGGCCGTCTGGCCGAAATATTGGGAAATAATAGAAAATATTGGAGATAATTGGAGGTTGCAGAGCTTTGAAAAATTAAAGGACAAGGTGCAAGATTGGTTCCATTATGCCCAAATTAATGAGGTTGTTAAGTTGGATAAAAAAATAGGATTCCAGGTGGAAAAATCGAAACTTGAGACAGAGTTGTTAGAACCTAAGACTAAGGTATTATCGAGAATGTATAACTTGCTGCTTAAATGGAATACACAGGATGAGACAGTTAAATCAGCCATGATAAAGTGGGCTCAAGACATTGGGTACAATATCATGTTTGAAGACTGGGAAAGGTTATGGACCACCGGTATGAAATTTACGGCATGTAATGCCTTGAAAGAAAACATTATGAAAATGATATACAGGTGGTACATGACCCCAGTCAAGCTTGCTAAGATATACCATTTGTCTGACAACAAATGTTGGAAGTGTAAGGAGGCTGAAGGAACATTCTTTCACCTTTGGTGGACCTGTCCAAGAATGAAGGCCTTCTGGGAAATGATTTATAATGAGTTAAAAAATGTGTTTAAATACACCTTTCCTAAGAAACCGGAGGCCTTCCTCTTGGGCATTATGGGCCAAAAGGTGTTAAAGAAGGACAGAACGTTTTTTATGTATGCAACCACAGCAGCAAGAATTCTTATTGCCAAATATTGGAAGACTCAAGATTTACCCACACTGGAAGAGTGGCAAACGCAATTGATTGACTATATGGAGTTGGCCGAGATGACTGCCAAGATCCGAGATCTGGGAGAAGAAGCAATGGAGGAGGACTGGAAGAAATTTAAAGACTATTTGCAAAAACTATATAAGTTATATGAACTATAGGATTTCGTACGATTTGGAAGGATAGCCCCAGCAATGAGAGTGGTATATATATGAAATTAGATAATAATAATGAAAGAACCAATGTTTAAACTTTAAAAAAGGATAACATATGTGTTTATTGAATAATTTGGACAATAAGTAATTTAAACTTAATATGCAATCGAAAGTACAAAAGAAACATATGAAACAAGGTTATAATTTGCTGATAAATACATTATTTGAGAATGCATTGTTCGGGAGATGTGGGGAAGTCCGATGATGGATTGAAACAAGCTTTGTTAATAATCTGTCTTTTTTCTTTTCTTTTCTTGTTTTCTCTGTTTTTCTGTGCTGTTCAAATCTATCTGGAAAAAATGCAATAAAAATATTTTTTTTTAAAAAAAGAAGGCGCATCAGAGCTGGAGGGAAGCACCGCACGAGGAAGTCAAAGCAGCCGGTGATGTGTGTCAGAGCACATTTCCTCCCAAGAAGTTGGGTGTGTGTGTGCTATAAATAGGTTTGTAAAATTATTGGTGGTCTGAAGAGAGTAGGCACAGAAATACGAGCTTCTCAAAATACTAGGAAACAGTTGTTGTAAACCGCCGGGATATATTTTTAATGATACAGTGGTATGTAAGTATTCTTATAAATAAAATCCGACCATTGGTCACGTTGAAAAAAAAAAAGGAACCTCCATGCACCATTGCAGGCAACTTAAGCAGGGCCTCCTTACCTCTTTGGTCCGTTTTGGACCGACTAATCTGGACCACCAATTCTGCCTCTCCCAAAGATATGTCCTCTAAGTGCAGACCCCTAGGAATCCCCCCCCCCCCACGGACCTCCTCAAAAACAACCTCACCCATTCTATTGCGATAGAATAATTGGAAGAGAACAACCGTGCCTCATACCGGAATGAGCAAACAGATATTATTTTTTCATGAATTTTACATAATAGGTCAAAGGTGACAGGCCTGAGGCCAACACCAGAAGATGGTTGAAGTCTACGCCAGCCCTCCAGAGCCTTCCGGAGCACAAAAGCTGCACACGGATCATGGGCAAACAGGGATTTGCTAAAAAAAAAGAAATGGCAGCAGACTGGATTTTAAGAGTCTTAGCCGCACGCCAAAGCTAATATAAGTGTGCTATGTATTGCAAAACCTGATCTGTAGAAGATCCACAGCAATAGATAAATTCTGCACAAGGAACGTTATAAAATCAGCCAGGCTTTCTTGTAAGATTTAAATGTGGAGGGGGCCAAGGAAGAGACTACTCCCTGCATAACTATGCACTTCCAAGGCTCCATAGGTACGCCAGAAAAGGCTCCAGCAACTGCTGTGCATCCAGTGCCAAAGATCTGAAGTGGTCCATCTGAAAGCGAGACAGAGAAGCCAGGTGAATCCCCAGAAATGTACCACCACCTTTTATATTCCCCCACGATCACACCACCAATCTCTGTTTGGCCAATAGGCCATGGTGTGATTGTGGGGCCATTGTGTGGGCTGGGCTCAATCTCCCACCTCATCAAGGATAGTGGGGGGGGGGGAGAGACACGCCTTGGGCCTGTGTACAAGGTGGACCCTCAGTTAGGAAGATCCCATTTATCTAGCAATAAGCCAAAATGAATTCAGTCAAGCTTATTTTGAGCAAACATTATGTGGATTGCAGAAAAAAGCGACCAGATCAGATTAATTTTATTTATATCAAATCATCAGATTACCACACATCATATATATATATATATATATATATATATATATATATATATATATATATGCTTTCGTAGATTTTCACGGGTACAGGAATGCAGGTTTTGGTGTCTTCGGGTATCTTCCATATATATGCAGGTTTTGGTGTCTTCGGGTATCTTCCCGTGTAAGAGTTGGGGTGTCTAGGCGACGTTTCGACGAGGTCTCACTCGTCATCTTCAGGCTGGTGCTTTCGGCTTCTTGTTACTAGAACAGAGCAGGATCTCAGTGTTTGAGTTCCTATAAATACTGTTGAGGGAACTCAAACACTGAGATCCTGCTCTGTTCTAGTAACAAGAAGCCGAAAGCACCAGCCTGAAGATGACGAGTGAGACCTCGTCGAAACGTCGCCTAGACACCCCAACTCTTACACGGGAAGATACCCGAAGACACCAAAACCTGCATTCCTGTACCCGTGAAAATCTACGAAAGCATATATATATATATATATATATATAGTATTTGATCCCCTGCTAAATTTGTCCGTTTGCCCTCTGACAAAGAAATGATCAGTCCATAATTTTAATGGTAGGTTTATTGTAGCTGTGAGAGACAGAATAACAACAAGTAAACCCCCAGAAACCCAGAAGACAAAAGTCAGAGATTGATTGACTTTTCAAATACCATAATCAACTCATCGTGGAATATGTGCATATACATATACATATCTACACACACACACACACACAAACATAAATATAGAGTCCAGATTCCTTCTTATTTCGCCAGTTCTTATCTGAAGTCCAAATATTTACTGTTCCAGTACTCACGGTTGGTTATTTTAGATGCCAAAGGCAGCGCTCTCCGGCAACGGCTATGCGGCTTTGCTCCACAGAAAAAGCAGTAAACTCACAGCACCGCGCCACTTCCCCCTCTTCACTTCGGAGCCCGTTTGTGGGTTCCTTTGTGGGTTGGGGGGGCACACACATTTTTAAAGGGTGTGCGACTTCTATGGGCTTTTCTAAGAGGTGGGGGAATTCCCCCACCTCGTAGAAAAGCCCGCAGGAGCCGTGCAGCCTTTAAAGAGCGCGCTGCTCTTGGGGGCTTTTCCCCGAGGAGGGAGAAGGGACTGACTGGCCGTTTCAGTCCCTTCTCCCTCCTGGTTGAAAAGCCCGCAGGAGTCGCGCATGGCTCCTGTGGGCTTTTGCGGGAGGTGGGGGAATTCCGCCACCTCCCGCAAAAGCAGGAAGAAGGTCTTGGAGTAGCGCACAGGCTGCGTGCAGCCTGTCCGCTGCTCCCAGAGCTGGGGGGGGGGAGAGATCATATATTTTCTTTGATTTCCTCCCCCGAAAACTAGGTGTGTCCTATGGGCCGGTGCGCCTTATAGGGCGAAAAATACGGTACTTTCCCAAGTCTTTCCCAAGCTCTATTCTTTGCAATAGGCCCAATACACATCTTTTTACGAAGCACTATTACTATTTTTAATAATAAATGCATTTTTATTCAGTCTTTAACTGAGTACATTCTGAACAACAGGAGATGGGCTGGAAGAGGGGGGCATCACTCAAAAGTGGGCACTAGAAATTTGCACAAAAAATTGGTATATGTGCGAGACACAACTTTAGCACTCATGCGTGAAACATCATGTGTGAAACTTTCCTAATATATACATTTTATATGCAAATTTGCCCAATACACATCTATTTGCAAAGCACTATTATGCAGTATAATACATTATTATGCTATTTTCAATGGCATTTGCATTCTTATGCAATGCACAGGGATTGTGATGTGTATGAGACACAATGCAAGTAATCATGCCAGGAGACTTCTAATTCTTTTCGGTATTTTCAACACGGCCTCTTGGATGTCTTTGTTCCTAAAGCTATAAATAACAGGATTCATTAGTGGTGGCAAAACATTATACAATAAAGCAGAGAGCAAATCCATTGTTGTAGAAGAAAGTGCTTTAGGTCTCATGTATGAAAACACAGCTGTGCTCATAAATAAAGAAAAGACAGTCAGGTGGGGGATGCAGGTAGAGAAAGCTTTATATCTGCCTTGAACAGAAGGGATTCTCAGCACAGCAGAGAAGATGTAGCCATAGGAAAGAAAGATGAACCCTCCACAAAATGAATCTACAATAAACCCAATGGCAATGATCAAAATTTGGTTAACCTTTGTATCAGTACAAGAAATCTTAAGCAACTGAGGGACATCACAGAAATACTGCCCAATAATATTGGACCCACAGAACTGTAGCCTGAAAGTGATAATGGTATGTAATGATGAATGGATTGCACTGCTTATCCAGGAAGCAGCTGCCATTTGGATGCAGGCATCCCAGTTCATGATTAGCTCATACTGTAGAGGATGGCAGATTGCAGCATAGCGATCATAAGCCATGATAGTGAGCAAGGCAAGCTCAGAACCTGCAAAAGTGAAAACTAAGAAAACTTGTGCAACACAGCCAGCAAAGGAAATCCTTTTGTCATCTGACAAAGAAGCAGCTATGGATTTGGGGATAGTGGCTGAGATGTAGCAAATGTCTGATAATGATAGGTTGACCAGAAAGAAGTACATAGGAGTGTGCAGTTTGTGGTTCAGGGCAACAGCAATAGTGATTAGGAAATTCCCCACTAAGGCTGTTAAATAAATGGAGAGAAATATCACAAAGTAAAACAATTGTTCTTCTCGATTACTGGAAAACCCCATCAGAAGAAATTCTGTCACTGTAGATTGGTTGGCCATCTTAATTCTTTAGTATTTCTTAAAACAATTTCTTGAAGAGTAGCTCTGTTATTGTGTTTTAGCAGCACCAGCAGAGGTGTTTGTAACACCTAAAATTAGAAAGGAGTTAATGAAAGTCTGTTGGATGAGGAAACATGCAGGCAATTGTATGTGGGGTTTGCTCCCTAACCCAATATGAGGTAATGGGTTATGCCAGCAGTAGACATTCAACTGACACCATTCATTCTCCCCAGTACTAATAGAATTTGAGAGTTGAAAAGGAGCATGGGGAGCATCTCTGCAAAGACCCATCTTGGTTTCATGTTGAATCAAGATTGAGAAAGTAGAATCAAATACACACTACAGCTTATCAGAGCAACCTTGCTATTAGATGCAAATAAGCAGATTCTCATTTGTTTGTTTGCATAAAGGATCTTAATGATGGTGTTTTTGTTTGTTTTTTGTGACCCATAACGCTTCTACTTTATTTTTAAAAATGCAAACCACATACCAGCTAGCATTAATGAAAAATAATTTGGCTTTGATGAGCGTTCAGAGTTTAAGACAAATCACCAGTATTTGGAAACACCACTGTTTTACCTTCTCTTACCTATAAATACTACCTATCTTTTCATAGAATAATCATATTTTCATTAATCCTACTACTGTATTAAACGTTTTAACATTAATGAAAAATCATGAGGCTTTTAAGCCCAATCACCAGAATTTTGAAACATGCAGACAATTGTATGTAGGGCTTGCCTCCTTTCTTAATATGAGATAATCAGCCGAAACGCCAGAATTTTGAAACACCACTTTATTATCTTCTCCTACCTATAAATACTACCTATTTTTTCATAGAATAATGTTTTTTCATTAATCCTACTGCTGTATTAAACCTTTTACAGTCTTTTCATAACTGAAATATGAACACCTTTCAAGTCCTAGTCTGCACTGATGATGAACTAATAGGATTCTACTCACCTCTGTCTTTGTCTGGAAGAAGAAACTGTCAAAATGTTGAAGTGTGGTCTTTAGTAGATGATTTATAGTTTGTGACAAAGAGGAATCAATTGAGCCTCCCTGCTTTCTGTAGTGAATCACTCCTTGGAGAACATCACCACGAGGATTTGCAAATCCTGATTTACAAAACAAGTGATGCAATTTTCTATATTTCCTAGAAATATTTCCCCTCTATCTTTAAACCACTGACCCTTAACTTCAGTCTTATGTAAGGGATGCTTAAGAGTGAAGTGCTGACTGAATGCAGACTGAATGGGAAACCGATTTCAAAACCTACATGGTGGTTATATCTTTTTTATTGACCTAAATGTCATGCTGCAGCTCAAATTAAGTACTGAATCTGATTAACATAAGTAAATTATTCTGACTATTCTGAGCCGGTATAGTGTAGAGCTTGGAGTGTTGGACTAGGACTAGTGAACCCAGGTTCAAATCTCTGTTCAGCTATTAAGATAACTGGGTGACCTTGCGCCAATTTTCTCAGGCTAAGCTACCTTACAGAACTGTCATGAGGTTAAACTTGGGAAGGATGACCTCCAGCTCCTTGGAGGAAAGGGGGGGGTATAATGACAATAAGTAAATATTGAGAGCAAACCATCTGAGACAGGTCTATGATTTTAAACTGGAGCAATAGATTTGGTTAAAGAAACTTGGGAAGGATCCAAAGCAAAATGTTATGCTTTGAAATAGGATGTCAGTGTGTTAGGTGTTCACACCTCAGCTGGAGATGAATTAGGAAAGGCTGAAGGACTCTTGCTGGAGTGAAGCTGGTTTGAGAAACAATACTGTTACTGTTTCATCTGTATTCCTAGACCCCCCATCAAATCACAGGATCTGGCAAGTGTTAAAATCTGAGCAAGGATTTTCATTCCTGGAATAGCCTCTGCTGTACCTCATTCCAAAGGAAACACAAACCCTTTCATTTTGAAATGATTAACAATCTCTGAATTTAAATTGCATCCATTTTTTACACTTTCTGAACGCACTCCTCCTGTAAAATACACATTTTTCTATTCTTTACATTTTCAATTCTTTACAATTAATTTCCCTATTAAATGTCCACTTTGTACATAAATATGTTTTGTGAGGTCTTCTTGCATTTGGAAACCTCATTGCAAATGCCAGTGTTGGACACAATTGTGGATCAGTCTTAAGTATTGGGTCATGTTGTTGAAGTTATCAGTGGGCTTGTCCCTACTTTTTCCAGTCTTCACTACTTTGACGATTGCTTCCATGATCTTTTGATGCGTACCCTCCTTGTTGATTTATCTTAAGCAGACAGTTTGCAATGTAGCCATATATCAGACAGTTAGCAACTGGCCTTTGGAATCCTCCCAGTCCCCCCTCCGGGCCCTGGAGGGGGGCTGCCAGACATCCATTTAGCCCTCTCTCTCTCTCTCGCTCGTAATCAAAAAAACATCTTTTTGCAAACAGTTGTATATGTAATATTGTTTCCAGTCTTTATAACCAACCACCCGTTAGCTCCTGTTTCTCTTAATCAGGGAAGTATTTCAGATATTCAGTAACGATGTGGTGGGAGACCTTTGTCCTTTGTTTTCGTCTTTAACAGACATTTCCGGTCTTAGAAGAGAAGTGGCTGCGAGTAGATCCCAATTATATATGAAAGTCCATCTGTACAGTGGTGCCTCACAAGACGAAATTAATTCGTTCCGCAAGTTTTTTCTTCTTGCGAGTTTTTCGTCTTGCGAAGCACGGTTTCCCATAGGAATGCATTGAAAATCAATTAATGCGTTCCCAGGGAAACCGCCTTCAGACCAGGTCCGGGGACAGTCTGTCCCCCGACCTCTTCTGAAGGCTGGGGGGGGGACAAGGGCTTTTCTTCCCACCCCCAGCCTTCAGAAGGCTGTTCTGAAGGCTGGTGGTGGGAAGAAAAGCCCTTCTTCCCACCTCCCGCCCCGCAAGCTCCGGGGACAGGAGGGCTTTGCTGCCGACCGCCAGCATTTTAAAAGCCCCTGCTGTCCCGGGGCGATTTTAAAATGCTGGCGGGCGGGAGCGAAGTCTCTGCTGTCCCGGGGAGATTTTAAAATGCTGGCGGGCTCCTGCCATAGGCACGCGTCACCTCTCCAGCCAGGAGAGGGTCGCAGGGGGCTGCTTTAGCCCCGTGCGCGCTCTCCCAGCTGGAGAGGTGACGCACGCCTATGGAGGCTCCTGCCATAGGCGCGCGTCACCTCTCCAGCCGGGGGAGGGTCGCAGGGGGCTGCTTTAGCCCCGCGCGCGCTCTCCCAGCTGGAGAGGTGACGCGCGCCTATGGAGGCTCCTGCCATAGGCGCGCGTCATCTCTCCAGCCGGGGGAGGGTCGCAGGGGCTGCTTTAGCCCCCCGCGCGCTCTCCCAGCTGGAGAGGTGACCCGCGCCTATGGAGGCTCCTGCCATAGGCGCACGTCACCTCTCCAGCCGGGAGAGGGTAGCACGGGGCTGCTTCTCTGCTGTCCCGGGGAGATTTTAAAATGCTGGGCGTCAGCAGCGAATGCTTCGCTCCCGCCCGCCAGCATTTTAAGATCTCCCGGGGCAGCGGAGAAGTCTCCGCTGTCCCGGGAAGGCAGGCGGGGGGAGCAAAGACTTTTGCCCCCTGCCGGCCTTCAGAAGAGGTCCAGGACCTCTTCTGAAGGCCGGCTGTGGGCGAAAGTCTTTGCTCCCGACCGCCAGCAATTTAAAACAGGTCCCCGGAGATTTCCCTATGGGCTTTCGTCTTGCGAAGCAAGCCCATAGGGAAATTCGTCTTGCGAAGCGCCTCCAAAACAGAAAACCCTTTCGTCTTGCGGGTTTTCCGTCTTGCGAGGCATTCGTCTTGTGGGGTACCACTGTACTCACTTTTTGAAGAGCAATTTAAGTTCTTAATGAGACTTGGCATGCATTATGGATTGTTGATGTTAAGGATAAAAGAATGTTTTTTTTACATACCAAGCCCCTCCGCATTCCAAACGTCATGATGCGGATCTCTTTGAAGTTCGATCTTTTGCAGCAGAGACTGTACATTCTGCAGGTTTTTTTCCAGCTTCTTCAATTTAGAGCATGTCTGTTTGTTTTCCAAATCTTTATATTTTCCCAAACAGATGCGTCCGGCTATGGGGTGGCGTCGCAGGAGTGTCAGCTGTCCCTAGCTCTGTGACCCAGTGCCCCTGCCATCTGCCACATCGGCAATCTGGGGCAAACTGCGGGTCATTGAGACAGTCCTCCTCTGCTCTGGGGAGGCTGCCAGGGCTAATTACCCCCATATCAACCCTGAATTATCGGAACGGCTGAAGTCCGATTGTGTGGGATCTGCCATTTTCCATCGCTGGAAACAGGAAGTGAAGAATGATCTTTTGATGTGAACTACCAACACAGGAATTTTATTCAACATTAAATGAGCATAAATTTCACATATGATCGTTTTGTGAGAATCGTGTTAGATAATTTCAGCCCCTTCTCTCCCTCCCATCACAGGTTATTTATGTTACAAATAAGCACCCACAAACAGCATAAGAGATTTTGGAAGAGCATTTCACACCAGCTTTTATTTCATTCACCAGCTGCTAAGGAGTCTCTTTTATGTTCGAAGCATTAATTTCTGGCATGGAAAATTGTACGTTGACTTTCATTGCTGGAATTGGAAGTGCAACCCACTCACATATTTAAAGCAAAACTTGCTGTTACTAACCCAACAAAGTAATGGTCAATGAATTCAAGTAACAATGACTCTGATGAATGAATCAAAATAGTTATCAAAAATTAGTTGCCAAAGACTTTTATTTGTACTATAGGTTTTTTAAAAATAAAATAAGAATATTTCTGACTTTCTATCCACAGTCATAACCTTCAGGGCAACTGAATTTAGAGTAAATATAATGAAATAAAGGTTTAAAAAATCTGTTCTAGGAACAAGTCAATAGAAATTGTATCTGTTTATCTCTTTTCATACACCACACACAGCCTCAGCAGCAATAACCAGGAAATGCATAAAAAAGAGCCCAGACATTCCTGTGGGATCCATTTCATATGCATGCTGAAATGTCATTATCTTAGCCTTACATCTAAAGACAAGCAGAGATGAAGCCAAAAGAACCTACAAGTAACACCATGATCTAGTCTAGTTTAGTCAACATTACACAATTGTATGTGTCTACCCACTTTATTAAAAAAAAAAGAAAGCAATGGGACATAGAACAGAACAGGGTCATAATGAAGACATAAGAACATGGGTAGGTACACTTTAAATCAGGGGAGCTGACTTGCCCCCACATTGAGGGAGCCCACTCATGTGATGCATTACATGATGGCGCTGGGAGGAGGCAGGATGCATGGAGGGTGATCTGTGCCCTTTGTTCATCTCAGCCCCCGCCTGGCTCCTTGGTGAGGGCAGGGGCACTCGGAGGGCACCCGGTGGTGGCAGAGGATGGTTGCCCCCTCAATATTGCAGGGCTCAGCCCCCTGCCCACCAATATTGAGGGGGCCAAAGCCCCTTCCAGTCCCTATATGTGGCGCCCCTGCTTCAAATCATCTTGTGTACTATGTGCCAGTCAGAAACTTCCATATCCTACTCAGGGAGTAGATGTTCCTGTTTGCATATTATGCCACAGACCTATACAGCCACATTTTCCTTTGGTATGTTTTTTCCAGGATCTGCCATAGATTTTCCACAACACTGCTTTGATCTCCTTGTTTCTCATGCTATAAATTACTGGATTCATCAGTGGTGGAAGGACACAGTAAG
Organism: Podarcis bocagei; assembly: GCF_964188305.1. NCBI lineage: Eukaryota > Metazoa > Chordata > Lepidosauria > Squamata > Lacertidae > Podarcis > Podarcis bocagei. Next base: position 31,829,696 of record NC_138138.1, on the reverse strand, counting down.
CCATGGCAACTAAACTGTCCAGACCCGCCAGGGAGTTGGAAGTTGGTTTTAGGTTGGCAAAGATGCCAGTGAAAAGAAATAAGGAGACAACGCTGAGATGAGGAATGCAAGTAGAGAAGGCTTTGTCTCTACTCTGTGCCGAAGGAATTCTGAACACTGTTTTGAAGATCTCCACATAGGACACAACTATGAAACTGAAGCAGCCGAGTCCTAGACATGCACTCAAGCCCAGAGCCACAGCTTCAACAAGGTACAAGTCAGAACAGGAGAGCTTAAGTAGTTGAGGTATCTCACAGAAGAACTGATTGATGGTGTTGGAACAGAAAGGAACAGCGAAGGTTGCTCCAGTGTGTAACGTTGCATAAAGGAGACCACTGATCCATGTACTAGTCACCATTTGGATGCAGGCTTCCTTATTCACTACTGTTTCATAATGCAATGGGTCACAAATGGCAACATACCGGTCATATGCCATGACTGTGAGGAGGAAAAAGTCTGATGCCATGAAGAAAAAGAGAAAGAAGACTTGAGCAATGCACTCAGAATAAGATATCAACCTGGTGTTCATGAGACAGTTAGCCATGGCTTTTAGTATTGTGACTGAGATGTACCCAAGGTCCATAACAGACAAATTTGCCAGGAAGAAGTACATGGGATTGTGAAGATGGGGATCTGTGACCACAGCCACAAGGATGAGGATGTTCCCTAGCAATGCTGCCATATAGATCAATAGAAAGATCACAAAATATACAAGCTGTATCTCCCGAACTTCAGAGAAACCTAGGAGGAGGAATTCCGTAATGGTGCTTTCATTGGACATTTTGTCCTTAATACATTTTGCCCTACAAAAAAACAGGCAGCATAACCAAAGTTAGTAAGGCAGAATTCTCTTTTTGTTACTCATATGCCCCCCCTTAAAAAGGCTACTTTTGATCTGGGGGGAAGAAAATGTCATAATTTTGACATGGGTGTTGTCCCCCACCCCCCTATTTCCTCCCCATTAACAATAACTGAATGGATTTAAAGTTTTAAGGGGGGAGAGATATAAGTTTCATCATCTCTTAATACCAGAGAACAGCATAGTGCTGCCCGCTCTCCCCATACCAAGCTTATCCAATATACCCGTCTCTCAAATCATTAGAACTACAATAGAAGTTAAATTATTTGAATCTCATGGCACACACATAGTGCTCAGTGAAGAGCAGTTTATCATGCCATGGTAGTATTGATTGGGGATGGACACATTAGATTAGAAGGTCCTACTTTTCCTTCCCCAGACACAGATAACTGCTATCAATTCTGATCACATATTTGGAGTAGGAGGCAAGGGTCTAGGAACTGTGTGAATCAAATGGCAACATTCATCCTGTCCTCACATGGAAATAAAATTCAGTGCCCCACCCCCACCCCCACCCCTCTATTTTAATAGAAATGGAAAGAAATGTCAAGAAAAATACATGAACTATTTTGATTGTGAGAGCGAAAGGCACTCATTGATTAAGTGCAGGCAGGAATAAGGAAGGCAAGAATTATGAACTGCTTAATTTTTACCTTTCAGTTGGATGACATGAGGTTGCAAAATATGAATAGGTACTGAACAGGTTGAGGGAACATTCAGGTTAACCCCGATGATATGCCATGTGTTCAATTTGCCCTACTGAAATCCTCAGAAGCTCACTTCTCCCCCAACAGAGCCTGTTAATAAATGCATTGCAGCCTACAGGTGGCATCACACATTGTATCTGTGGTCCCAAGTGTGCAAAAGACATTGGGAAAGAGACTACCAAACTTATTCTCAGTAGAACTGGAGACTCTCAGGTAGTCTATAAAGCTCATCAGGGGGGAATACGTGAAATATTGTGTGTGTTTCAAAAGGATCAGAAACTTGAAAGTAATAGTTAATGCAGATTCAGGTTGTGAAGTCAGAATTTTGGAAATTAATTCTTCTCATTTACTTGCCTGTATATTTACTTCTATTAATACATGTGCATACTGCACAAAATACTAGAACATCACCATTCCCTGCATCAGGATGTCAGCATGCCCTCTCTATATGATCCCAGTTCAATTTCATAAAAAGGTGCGATGAAACAGCCATATCATAATGATACGTGGCATTCTCCAGTTGTGTAAAAACTTACATAGCCCAAATAGTACCAAACAGGCACAGTAGGGAGATATCTGCATCCCTGGGTTTGTAGTTTGTGAGGGAGTGTGTGAGTTTTGTAAAAGAGACAGGGAGGGAGAGAAATTGGTACCAAATGCTGCCTGACTGTTGCAGGAAGAGTAGAAAACCAGAACACTGGAAGAGATTGAATGGATATCCTGGAATAGGGCAAGGACATGACTTGCTGGAACCATAATAGAAGCATTACACACACACACACACACACACACACACACACACACACACACACACTGTGTGTGTGAATCCCATTTATTTGTGACTGATGGTAATCTCTCTACAACAGAGAATTGTGTAACCACCAAAAACTGAATTGTTGCTTAAGTTTTCAAACGTAACAATTAAAGTTTATCACAATTAGCTTCATGAAATTCACAGCTGGATACAGTGTGATAATAATGTTTGTTGGAAAATTATAGTTAACAAACAAATTTAAATTGTAAAATTGATGTCTCTCAGAAATGCAATTGCATAATTGTCATTAACCAAGTAAAACATTTTATATTGAGGTTACATTTTCTTCATCTGAGACGCACACAATAGAGTTTTCAGGTCATTCTCAGCCTCATCATTATCAAAATTATTAATAACAGCTATATGCCCCTTTTCACAGGAGCTGAGAAAGTAAAAAAAAGTGGATTATAGTGTTACTGTTTTCAAACCAACTCTCTGAGTTAGCTGAGACTGTAAGACAGTATCTGTACAAAGACTGTCCTGTGAGATTCATCACTGAATAAATTTTTTAATGAATATCGCCTCACTGAAAGCCAGAAGCTCCACCACACCGCATTTGTTAGAGATTTCGAACAGTAAAAAAGATTAAATGTTTCCCAGGAAAATGATCTACACATCTAGAAAATTCAGCTGAACCATTTTTCCACCCTTGTAGATGTGTGTACACCTTCCCACCAACCTCCCCACCTTTATCAACTTCCATTATTTAATACTACACAGTGCATAGGTCCATTTTCCTGTTTCAGAAATCTGAGCTTAATTAAGGGCGAAGTCTTTCTCCTGGCAAGATGTTTCAGGGCCTCCTTGACTTTCTTGTTTCTCAGACTATAAATGAAAGGGTTCAGCAATGGAGTTACCACTATGTTCAGTATGCTGACTACCTTGTTCAGGTCTAAAGAGTGGTTTTTTTGTGGCTGAACATACATGAAAATGCAACTCCCATAGTAGAGTGTCACCACAATCAGATGAGAAGTACATGTAGAGAATGCTTTCTGTCGTCCTTTGGCTGCAGGGATCCTAAGCACTGTTCCAATGATGAAGATATAGGAAAAACTTGTCACCAGTAATGAGCCCAGAAGCAGCAAAGCTGCACTTACAAAATCAATCATTTCAATTTTCCTTACATCAAAACAGGCCAGCTTGAGTAAGGGGTCAACATCACAAAAGAAATGTTTAATGACATTGGGTCCACAAAATGGCAGCTGGCCTATCAGGATTGTAGGTGGTAGGACTGCAAAGAAGCCCCACATCCAGGAGGCAGCAATAAGCTGGAGGCAAAGGCGCATGGTCATGATGGCTGCATATCTCAGTGGGTTGCAAATGGCAAGATAGCGGTCAAACGACATGACAGCCAAAAGGAAAAACTCACTGGAACCTGCTGAGAAGAAAATGTAGGCTTGCAAGATACAACTATGGACGGAGATGGATTTTCTCTGACTCATGAAGTTGACTAGCATTTTGGGGATAACTGTGGTGGTGTAGAGAGCCTCCAAAATAGACAAGTTGGCAATGAACATGTACATTGGGCTATGAAGGCTGTTCTCACAGTACACCAAGGTAATAATGATAAAGTTGCCTACCATAGCAACAGTGTAGGTGATGAAGAATAAAGTGAAGAGTACTGGTTCATCCACCTTAGTATCAGAGAAACCTAAGAGGATGAATTCAGTTACAATCCTTGTCTGGTTCCTCATTGTGATGTGCTGCTGAAACAGTCACTTGAGGAAATGGAGAGATGGGTAACAGCTGGGCAGACAAATTCTTTTTCCACTCTGAAATTTTAGATAAGATAAGACAGGCATGAAAACTGAGTTTGAGAAGCATGGAAGAGTCCATATGGCATTCCCAGTCGGACCATGCATGGAGAAATCAATTTGTTGTTGTTGTTGTTTAGTCGTTTAGTCGTGTCCGACTCTTCGTGACCCCATGGACCAGAGCACGCCAGGCACTTCTGTCCTCCACTGCCTCCCGCACTGCGAGAAATCAATTATGCTTGCTTAAACTAAGGGAAAGTAGGGAAGAGAGAAGTATTGAAAGAACCAAAACTGGAATTCTATGTTTCATGAATGCAAAACATTTGCCCTCTATCAAATTACACAATAGAAATGTGCAATAAGGCCAATATTTCATTTTTAAACATAAATAAATAAAATAAAACACTTTAGAGAGTGTTAAACATGTTTATCGCCCATTAATTTCAAAGGCAAGACATGTGAGTAATTTCCTAAATGTTCCAGTTTAAAATCAATGGTACTGAAAAGCACTAATTGATAACCTGACTCTTATTATTTAATTCATCCAACATGCCCCCAGCTTCTGTTTTAAACTCTTACCGTTGGAATATTTTAATAAAATAAATACACATATTATTATCTCAGTATGTTTCACTTCTTCTACCAGTAGTGACACTGCTGGAATGAATTTTAGAACAGAACAAAGAGAATGAGGAAGCAGAGGGAAAAAGTGGATGGAACATAAACAGTGATGGCAAGAGAAGCAGAAGAGAAAATAGAACCATTCCCACCTCTCTCAGGTCTTCAGCAATAAGCCTTTATCTCTTTTCTCTACAGATGTAACTTGCACCCATAGGGTGCCAGTGAAACCCCAATCTTCATTATCGGTTTCCCCTTCTTATTTTCATTGACATGTTTGTCAAAATAAAAGGTAATTCATGAAGCATAGTCTAATTAAGCTACAATTTTTTCTGCCTTGCCTCTTTCAGAGAGCTGCAGGGATAAAATCGAAAACAAACATATATTTCCAAATTGCCAAAATTAAGCAATGGGTCCATCCTCAGCAATATTAATGTTTTTTTTCAAGCTTCTTTCAGGTTTTCATTATCTTGGATTCTTACCACCCCCACAGGAGAGAACTGGCTGAACATAGGTGTGTGAGAGAGCAGTTAATACTGTTTTAAAAGTTTCAGTGTAAATATTAGGTGAATGAAGAAGGCAGCAGCCTAGAACATTATAGTCCTTTATCCTTTTCTTCATGATAGAGACCAAATGAACACAGTGTTGTTTACTACAGGATATGTGGAAACAGTTATTCATCAAAGGGTAAGTATGTATCCCCAAGGAACAAATTATATCAGGCCTACCAATATATCCCTGAACCAGTTCCAAAGCACTTATTTGCAGACATTTAAAATACAGAATGAATAATGAAATATTTTGTTTCTCTGATCACTGAATCTTCCACTTCACACACAGAATTCAATGAGTTTAGAATTTGTGTATATAACAGGTGAGCTGTACACCTGTACAATTATTCACATGTAATGTTTAATGAGTGTTGAGTCTATATACATATTTACAAAAACTCCGTAGGGAGACAACTTGTGCCTTGGTTCAATGTAATATGTGAACAAGCCTATTGTCATCTGGCATGTTTCATTGGATTTGTGTTGGGTGTTGCACCTTTGTGGAGTTATCTACAAAATGTCTTCTAGATTCACATTTGTGTGAATCTGAATGTCTCTCATCAGGTGAAACATTTGAGGAATTTTGAGGAAAGCAAAAAAATGTATTTCATTACAGCTAATGAGATTTCTTGCGGTAGATGACATAAACTACACTTTGTGGTTGAATATGGCAGTTTAAGGACACTTTCCCAGACTTATTCAAAGCAGTTAGCAAAGAGATAAAACAATAGGATCATGAAAAAAACTAGAGCCATTCTTTGAAACATGCAAAGGTTAAAATACTAAAATAGTTTAAAATCGCCTCAGTTTCCTAATCATCTGGGTAGACTTGTCTGAACTAAAATGTTTTTAGCTGGCACAAAAAATAGTACAGTGAAAGCAGCTGCTTGATCTCAATAGGCAGGGAGTTCCATAGTGTAGGCACTGCTACACTAAATGATCAAGTTTTTTCTGGCACTTGTAGTAATGCTGATTTTGCCAATCAAAGTGGTTCAGTGGGCACATGTGGGGTAAGGCAATCTCACAAGCAAACTGGTCCCACATTATTAATGGCTTTATATACTGATAGTAACAGCTTGAACTTGGACCAATAGCAAATTGTCAGCCAGTGCAGATCTCTGAGCACATGGTCCCCACTTCTGTCAGAAATCGTGCTGCAGTATTCTGCGCTAACTGCAGCTTCCAAATCTAATGTTATGCATAGAATATTAAAATTAATGACCTGTTAAAATCAATGGACATGACTAACGTATGTCCATTAATTCCAATAGGTCTACTCTCAGTAAAATTTAATATGCTACACCCCTTACTGGGGATAGTGTACGTAGAAGTGACAATATTCTAGTGTTTCTAAATGCCTCTGAAAAAGCATTTAAGAACTTTAACAAGTTTAAAAACTCTTACGTTATTTTTTCCAGGCCAATAAATGCAAGGCGAGGAACTGTGATGGGAAAAGTTACTAACAGACATCTTGGCAAGCAACTGTGCACAGAGCACACAATTATAAATTTTAGAGTGCATTCTACCACACCACTTATTTGAGAAGTTAACTGTTTTGTTATACTGCAATAGATGCAGTATATCTCAGGGCTATTGTATTATACGTTCCTCATGCCTTGACTTTGTACCAGGGATGGACAGATCAGTCTAATCCATATCAGTTATCCATACCCATGTGCAGAATGTTCTTAACGGGCAACCTTGCCTAGTGCTACCACTGATATCTGATCAGCACCAAGCAGTCATTTTTGTTCTCTCAGGCATTTGGGTGCTGACATGGACATAGTGCTGTTTCTTGCAGCCATTTTAGGGGACATTCTATCAGTTTATGTAGGAATTATCCTGTTTATGGGATGAACTGTGTACTTATTGAATAATCACTTTTAATGTGATAATGTGCAGTGATAAGACTCCACTTCCAATATCAAGGGTTATCAACGATTCCTATCAAAAATGTACACTGTACTTCACATGTTTTATTGGTTTATCCTTTCTGGCCAAACTAGAAACAACATTGGACACACACTTAGCAATTGCATGAGTGTTGTTGTTTTTTGTTTGTGCTCTCTGATCTGGCTCAGACTGTTATGTTGAGTGTGGAAGTTTTACCCTTTGCTTCTTTGCTGTACACCTGGGCAGTGTTCACACAGCAGTTTATTTCATTTTCTGGATGTTTCCCTGCTAATTTGTGCATTATATTCAAGCTTTCACATGACATAAGAGCCACTTCTTAGAAATCTAAGAGAACAACTGCAGTGCTTCTTTCCATGTTATTTGCTTCAAGGAAGTAGTAGTAGTAGTAGTAGTAGTAGTAGTAGTAGTAGAAGAAGAAGAAGAAGAAGAAGAAGAAGAAGAAGAAGAAGAAGAAACCATGTTTCCAAGTTTGGAATCCATTTGCAAGCCTGAAAGCTGTACCAGCTGAAGTCCCGCAGAGTGTTTCACAAGCAAATTTCCTTTAGAAAAGCTGGTTATGGAGCCTCACTCCCCAAACTGCCCCCTCCCCTCAATAGGTGGATCAAGGAGAGGAAGGACACTTGAGGAGCACTCACACACCCAGCAAAGGATTGCTCACTGCATAACAGCTGTAATCCTGCAGGATACAGATGACACTCTGAAATTGGATTTCCTCACTCACCCACCCCAGGATCAACAGCTGTGTAGGGGAAAGGGCAATCTTTCAGATTCTGAGTGAGGCTTTGCCAATGGCTTTCCTAAAAGAAAGCTTCTTGTGAAGCATGGCACCTCCACACCAGACTGAATGCTCAATTGTTGGGTCAATCCTGGGGTGGGAGTTGAGGTTGGAAACCACAAAACTAGAAGGGATGTAATGGAGTACCCTGGAATGGGATATGTCTGACTGGCTGGCTGGCACCTTAAACAGAAACATTCCACACCAAAATATTTTGCTGCAGATTCCATTTAATAGAGACAAATGACTGTCTCTCTACAACAGAGTACTAGTTGACTATGCAAAAGAAAATTGTGGCTTAATTCTTCAACGTTTGCAATTAGAAATCATCATAAATAACTTCAAGTATTTCACAACTGGCTTCAGCATGACCAAAAAATTCCCCAGAAAATATTTGTGGAATATATTGCTGCTGGAGATCTATAAATTCAAATATAAAGTACCAGTCAAAACATTAAACAAAACTCAGAAATGCAACTATATAATTGTAATTAGCTAAGTGAAACAGTTTCTTTGAGGATTTATTTTCCACATCTAACACTCACAGAATAATTTTCAGGTTTGTAGTAATATATATTATTAATAACAATGATATTGGTTTTCTGCTGCTTTCCAAAGGAGCTCAGGAAACCACAAAATTGTGAGAATGTGTGACCCTGGGTGAGAATGTTCAATCTGGTCTTCTCAGTAAAAACTACAAACTCAACCCCACCCACTACTAAAAGTTTTAAAGCTGTAATAAAGATTTTTATTTTTTATTTTACAAATAGTCCCCATTTACTTTAATTGTTAATCAACACTACATAGTGTAGGGAAACTTTCCCCTGTTTCCAGGACTCAGCAATTAATTAAAGGGAAAATCTTTCTTCTGGTTAAATGTCGCAGGGCCTCTTTCACTTTCTTGTTTCTCAGACTATAAATGAAAGGATTCAGTAATGGAGTTATCACTGTGTTCAGTATGCTGGCTACCTTGTTGAGGTCCAATGAGTGGTTTTTTTGCGGCTGAACATAAATGAAAATAGAACTCCCATAGAACAATGTCACCACAATTAGGTGAGAGGCACATGTAGAGAATGCTTTCTGTCGTCCTTTTGCTGAGGGGATCCTAAGCACTGTTCCAATAATGGATATATAGGACACACTCGTCAACAGTAATGAGCCTAGGAGGAGCAAAGCTGAATTGACAAAATTAATCATTTCAATTTTCCTTACATCAGAGCAGGCCAGCTTGAGAATTGGGTCAACATCACAAAAGAAATGGTTGATAGAATTGGGTCCACAAAATGGCAGCTGGCTTACCAGGATTGTAGGTGGTAGGACTGCAAAGAAGCCCCACATCCAGGAGGCAGCAATAAGCAGGAGGCAAAGTCTCACGGTCATGATGGCTGTATATCTCAGTGGGTTGCAAATGGCAAGATAGCGGTCAAATGACATGACAGCCAGAAGGAAGAACTCACTGGAACCTGCTGAGAAATAGATGTAGACCTGCAAAATGCAACTATGGAAGGCGATAGATTTTCTCTGACTCATGAAGTTGACTAGCATTTTGGGGATAACCGCGGTGGTGTACAGAGTCTCTAAAAATGACAGGTTAGCAATAAACATGTACATTGGGCTGTGAAGAGTCCTCTCACACCACACCAAGGCAATAATGATAAAGTTGCCTACCAAAGCAAAAACATAGCTGATGAAGAATAAAGTGAAGAGTACAAGTTCAACCCTTTTAGTTCCAGCGAATCCTAATAGGATGAATTCAGTCACATTCCTTGTCTGGGTCCTCATTGTAATGTGCAGCTGAAAGAGTCACTTGGGATAGTGGAGGTACAGGTATTGGTCATACCAATTCTTCTTCTGCTGTGATAATTCTGGATTATGTAAGAAAGGTATAGAAACCATGAGCCAGAGAAGGACAAAACTTCCCACATGCCTGTTTCTGTGAGATAATGCATGGAACTATACATGAGAAACATCAGCTGTTTTTGTTTAAATCAAGGGAAGAAATGGACCATGAGAAATTGAAAAAAATACAAGATATTAGGACTGATATACTATTTTTCATAGATTGAAAACTAAGCCCTTTCTTGTACTAAACTGAATAAATGATGAAATAAAGAAAAGTTTCATTAAAAAACTTTTTAAAAGCTTTATAGACAATAAAAACGTTTATCTCCTACAAATTTCAAAAGGGGGAAGCATAAGCAACCTCCTAAATAAGTTTGAAACTAGTACACACAAGTTCTTACCTTCAAGCTTAATATTTAATTTAACTGTTTGAAACTGTTACTGTTGAAATATTTTAATAAATAATGAACCATATCTGATGCTGCTGCTTCGGCAGCACTTCAGACTTCCACTAATGCCACAGAACTTTCCCCTCCTCTCCTCCATAGTGTCTCCTGCATCCTCAATATCTGCTCCAGAGAGGAGGAAGACCCATTGGAGCAGATTTAAAGAATACATAGAGAAGACAGGGTTGAAAGTTCAGTTGTTCAAATCGAACTCCCTACATGAAGCATTACTCAAAACCCTATATTTATATATATTGTTATGGAACAGGCTACCCTCCCCAGCTTGAGGTGTTGTTGTTTTTTTACTTCTTTTGGCAGTACAGTGGTACCTTGGGTTAAAGATGCTTCAGGTTACAGACGCCACTAACCCAGCAATAGTACCTCGGGTTAAGAACTTTACTTCAGGATGAGAACAGAAATCGCATGCAGCAGTGTGGCAGCAGCAGGATGCCCCATTAGCTAAAGTGGTGCTTCAGGTTAAGAACAGTTTCAGGTTAAGAACAGACCTCCAGAACGAATTAAGTTCTTAACCCGAGGTACCACTGTAGTAGTATTGCTGCAATACCTTTTAAGCAAAACAGAAAAAAAATATGTGCACCAGAAAGTGGATGGCACATTAGTAGAAAGAGCAAGGGAAGTAGGAGAGAAGAGAGAACCATTCTGCAACCCTCTCTCTTTGCAAATATAATTTGCACCCATAGTATCTCATGGAACCATAAACTTCCCATTATTATCCTTTGCTCCCTCTTATCTTCCTTGATTTGTTTGTGAAAGTAAGAATTAAATCACGTTACCATGGATGGTCTCATTGAGATACATTGTTTTTATCTGTCTTGCCTCATTCAGAAAGCTATAGAGATTCATACTGGAGACACACCCCTCACAGTCATATTTCCAGTTTGACAGCAATAAGTAATTTGTTCATTCAGGGTCATATTGCTTCTTTTCAAGTTTCTTTTATACCTTCATACTGTTAGTTTTGTGGGCCATGGAATCATTTTAATATTTGAAGCAATTGGAGGAGGATAATACAGTGGTACCTCGGGTTACATATGCTTCAGGTTACATACGCTTCAGGTTACAGACCCTGCTAACCCAGAAATATTACCTTGGGTTAAGAACTTTGCTTCAGGATGAGAACAGAAATCGTGCAGCGGCGGCACAGCAGCAGCAGGAGGCCCCATTAGCTAAAGTGGTGCTTCAGGATAAGAGCAGTTTCAGGTTAAGAACGGACCTCTGGAACGAATTAAGTTCTTAACCAGAGGTACCACTGTACTTAATACCCTTTTAATTTTTAAAAAAGTTGCAGTTTAAATATTCTAAGAATTAAGTAGCCACCAACCTGTGTCATGCCCCACTCTTCTTTTCTTAATGATAGAGACTGAATTAGTACAACTCTGTTTCCTACAGAATATATGGAAAAAAATTGTTCATCATTCAGCAGGTATGCATCCCAAAGGATCAAACTATGGCAACACTTTCCTGAGTCAATTCCAAAGCACATATATGCAGAACTTTAAGAGTTCTCTGACCTCAGATTCAATGCCCTAACATAAAGTATAATGTTCCTCCCATCGCTTAAAATCAGGCTGATCTCACATTACATTTGTGTGTAGAACATAAGAATTTGAGTTGTGCACTTGTTCTGTTATTCTCATGTATTGCTTATTGAGTGTAGAGCCTGTCCTTGTGTGTAGACAATTGTTGAGCCATATAAATCAACAAGGGCACACTCTTAAACACAATGCGGTATAGAGACAACCTGTCCACAAGCCTATTGTCATGTGGGGTAGTATTGGGTGATGCCCTTTTGCTGGTTAACCTCCAATATGACCCCTTTTGTGGAATTTGGATGTCTCTCCTCAGGTGAAACATGTGAGGAACTTTGAGAAAAGCTCCAGGTATTTCATTGCAACCAACAGATGCGCCAACTCTAGGGGGCCAATGTGTCTCCAGCTCCCTCAATCTTTATTGGAAAGGGCGCCTCAATGTTGAGGGGATCAGACACAGTGCACATGCATGACGTCACAGGTGTTGCACATTGCGTCACAGTTTCCAGAACACCCAACCTACTCCAGATGTTGCGATGTCCTGCATGCGTCCATGCACAACGTGTGTGATGTCACATACATGCAGTGTGTGCTAGGCCCCCTCAATCTTGCGGGCAACCTGGAACCTCTGACAAATAATCTGATTCCCTGAAGAGAGATTACACAGCCCACAATGTAGTGGTGGAATAGTGTAGTTTTTTCTTCCGAGCCCCTACAGGTGCAATGACACTCCATTGGGGTCAGGGGAGCACCCAACACCCCTCTATGGGATTGCCCAGTGTTGACCACTGGGAGGGGGCAAGCCAAGCTACCAGGGTGTCACTGGGCGGCTAGAGTAAGAGATTCCAGAGTGGCAGAGGCTCTAACCTGAGTTTAGTACATGGCTCAGGCCCCTTATGGGGGCCCTTATTCTATGCTGATCCAGCCCACTCCATTTCCTCCAAATTATACAGAACTTCAGAAACTCCTAACAATATTAAGCCTTTTTTTAACTTAGGGAAAGGCAAAAAAAAAAAAAAAAAAAAACCAAAAAAAAAATGAGGGAAAGGCAAAAAACAGTAACAATTAATGAAGGCCAAGAATTTGAAGCTCAGTGCAAAGAAAGAGACACTGTTTGGAGGGGGGTTCCTCAGTTTGTTTTGGTAGGGTACATCCTTTTCTGTATGGGGTCACCCTCCCCCTGAAGTTGCAGTTGTGCTCCTTACAGGTACACTTGGATCTATTACTGTCCTTAGATGCACAAATGGCATGTGTTTTGTGGAGTGCTTTCTGGATAGACATAAATTGACTTCAATGGTCTATGCTCTGATAAACCCTAGGCTAGATTACAGCAGCTGCATTATACACGAAACTGCCTTTAAACTTAAGAGTATATGAAGCATGTGCTGGATAATGCCAAAGTCCTATCTAATCTAGCATTTTGTTCTCCCAGTGGCCAAGCAGATGCCGATGAGAAGCTCACAAGCAGAAACTGAGCACAGAGCACTCCCTGGTCTATGATTCCCAGCCAGAGGCATATAGTCACTGATAGTGAAGACCACTGATAGTGTAGAAGCTGCAGCTAGTGCATAATAAAGCAGGTGGATTTCTGATGGCCTCTAGGGAGCCGAAACATTTATTTTCTTCTTCTTTTTTCTTCAAATCACTTTTGCAAGAGCTGGCAGATTTCTAAACAGAGAAGCAGCATCAAACTCCTCAAAGGTCACCACACACCCTTGTTGTGAGCTACCTAACACTGTATGTGACCAACTAGCACAAACACAATGCATACCCTGACACACTTTCAGCAGAAAAAGAATGAAATGAGAATCAAATTTGGAGAAGCAATCATGTAACTGGTCCATTGATGCAGCTTTCCTTACATAATGATACCTCTGAAACATTTCTAGGAAGAGCTAAAGCAGTAGCAGTTGAAGACCCAAGAGATGTTATGGTCTCTTGCTAAATTAAATTTAGGCAACAGCTTCAGAGACCACATGGGGAAGCCAAAGTTGACTGTGTTTTCTCACAGAAGTAGGCTAATTTTCTCTCCTGCTTATTACAATACCAGTGATCACATCAAAGCTGTAAGTACATTAGATTTTGGAAGGTCTTGGTGAAGTAGAATCTCAGATCTTGGACACATCAGGTATTTATGGTGCACTTATTTCATTTCATTTAACATGTATCAATTCAAGAGTTTCAGGCTTGTTTCTCACACAATGTTATGGCAACTAAAGTGAAGCATTTTATTTTAATGGCAGATTTGAGGTTTTCCCATTGACATTATGGGACTTTAATTTGCTTCCTTCAGACTGGATTCTCTCTCTCTCTCTCTCTCTCTCTCTCTCTCTCTCTCATCTAGCTAGCTAGTTATCATCTTAATTTTGCTACTTAAACACATTTAGTGTGAAAGCCACAGAAAGTCCTGTGAGATTGGGCAATGGCTTTTAGATTCAATAATTCATTAAAAATGATTGCACAAGCAATGAGGGCAGGTCAACATACCAATTGAAGCATCTAGGTACAGATGCATTGTACTGCTAAATAATAAATTGAGGGACATAACATATAGGATGAACAGCAAATTTTCATATGTGGTGAATATATTTTTGTTTTGTTTTGGGGAAAATTAGGCTTGTCTGCTACATAATTGCCTTCCAAAGAAGGTACATATCCTTCTCTAAAAGGTATTGGACCACTTCTAATTGCTTCTTTGTTGAATTCTTTGTTGTTGTTCTAAATAGTCACATCTTAATGGACACAATCCCACTGACTCCAGTGTCAACACAGAAAAGCAAAGTGGGAGAGCTGCTGTGCAGCCCCTTAAATGGAATCCATCTGTCTCTTCTACAACAGGCACAGATAACTCAAGAAACACTGTGGTGGTAGTGGTGGTGGTTAATTTATTCCTCACCCATCTGGCTTGGTTTTGCCAGTCACTCTGGGTGGCTCCCAGCAGAACAGTAAAAACAATATTATAATAAGGATTTTTGTTATATCTCAGCCTATTCCTAATAATGAAGAGCAGGGAGGTGGGGAAGTGCAGAGAGATACATAGATGTGCAGATTAGAAGAATAGCATGGAAAGCAGAGTGTGATTAAAATGGAAGCAAAGGTATAGAAGTTATCATTTGATAGATGTAATCTGCATATGGTTGGAAACTATTGAGCCCAACTTACTCCCTCAGTGTTTTTATTATTGACATGGATGTTGCTGGACAGCAGGTAATATTAGCCTTCTTATGGATGAGATTTTTTTTTTTAACTTTTTAGCGTGATGGTAGTAAATTCTTTCTGCAGAGTTTCTGGCATTCAGAGTAGACAATATTAAACTGGATGGATAAACATAAGATCACAGGAGGGCATAAGAAGGCACTGCTGAATCAGGCACATGGCCAGTCAAGCCCAGTATTCTGCTTTCCAGTCACAGCAGCCAAGCAGATGCCTATAGGAAGTCCAAAAGCAGGAGACAGATAAGATTTTTTAAGACAAAATTTAAGTTCTTGAAATTTTTCACGAGGTAAAGTGACCAAAAATAGAATCACCCATATGCTTTGAACATTGTGAAGAAATAAACTGATAACCAAATGAAAATGTGGATAAAATGAAATAAAAAAAATATTATTTCCTCCCTCCAGATATTTGTCACAAGTCTTCAGAATGGCAGTGGATAACTCCACAAGCAGAGTTACAGAATTTGTATTAGTAGGAATGTCACAAAATTCAGAATTTGAACAGTTTTTATTTTTTCTATTCCTGACAGTTTATACAGCTACTTGGTTAGGGAATGTCACCATTATAATCACTGTAATATCAGACCACCACCTCCACATGCCCTTATATTTTTTACTGGCCAACTTGGCTTTTCTGGATGTTAGTGAATCTACAGTAACTGCACCTAAATTGCTGCAAGTGCTCTTTTCCCAGAACAAAACCATCTCCTTCAATGGATGTTTGACACAGATTTTCTTTTTTCACTTCATTGGGGGTACAGTCGTTTTCTCTCTTGCAATGATGGCAGTTGATCGATATCTAGCTATTCACAAGCCATTGCAGTACATGATCATCATGAACAAGAAAACCTGCTTTGGGATCATTTTGTGTGCATGGCTAGGTGGCTCCATTCACTCCATGGTCCAGGTAGCACTGATCCTGCAGTTACCATTCTGTGGTCCCAACATACTGGATAATTTCTACTGCGATGTTCCACAGGTGGTCAGATTGGCCTGCACAGACATCTATACTGTTGAACTACTCATGGTCTCCAACAATGGACTTGTTGTGACAGGAACCTTCATTGCTTTGCTCATTTCATACAGCATCATCTTGTTCAAGATAAGAAATCATGTCTCAGAAGGGAAGCACAAAGCTCTTTCAACATGTGCAGCCCAGATCACAGTAGTGAGTTTACACTTCATCCCATGTATCTATATTTATGACCAGCCCTTCAAGAAATTTACAGTGGATAAGGTGGTCTCCATTCTTTACACAGTTATCAGCCCAGTGCTGAATCCAATCATTTACACATTAAGAAATACAGAGATGAAAAATGCTATAAGGAGGCTAGTGAGGAAAGTGCTTAGGTTTTATCAGAAAGATTCAAAACTGTAAATGTTATTTAAATGTATATCGATTCTTATTTAAGCATCCTTATATATTGCTTTAAACTTATTTAGTGATGAAATTACCAAAAAATTAAAAATATTATATTATATTATTAGTTTCTGCCCAGAAACTAATATTAGAAATGCCCAGGAAAAGAGAACTGCATTTACCTGGCACTGAAATGATGAGAAGTTGGGTTTTCTGCGGAAAGCATTCTTTTTTAAAAATGAGATACGACTACAAAAAGGGCCTGTTCTCTTGTCACCACCTTCTGGACCTCCCTCAACAGTGGCACAAAGAGAAGGGTTTCTCATGATGATGTCACAGTCCCAGTAGTTTTACATAGGGAAAGTCAGTGCTTGGGGTCCTGGGCCACATAAGGCTTTTAATATCTAAACACCTCAAATTTGGCATGGAAACAAAAGGGCTGCCAGTGTATATTCAGGCCGTAAACTATATTTATGGTTAAGGACATAATGAGTTGGATTTATGTAGTAGTAGTAGTAGCAGCAGCAGCAGCAGCAGCAATAATAATAATAATAATAATAATAATAATAATAATAATAATAATAATTTTTATTTATATCCTGCCCTCCCTGGCCAGGACCGGGCTCAGGGCGGCTAACATCAGAGTATATAATACATTAAAACATAATGTAGGCCATTTCAGGAAGTTAACATTAGTTGAATGAGTAGTTCTAATAACAAAAATGAAATTTTCAATGCCTGAAGGTGCAGCTTCAGGGTTGAGAGCAATAAAACAAGAAAGACTCACTGTGTTCTGTATAAGAACTAATGCATGGGTACTCATCTAAAGTACTGATCTGCCCCCTGTCACTATAGCAGTGTTAGTGTTCATATTTTATTCTGTTTTTAGTTTATTGCTGATTTTTTTAAAAAATGTTTTCAATAGTTGTTTTTAAACCCTTTTAATGTTGATGTTGTTGTTTTATTTTCTTCATAAACTGCTTTTTACACCCAAGTGGTGCATAAATTTGTCCCCATGAAAGAGGCAGAGTGCCATGGGGTCATGTGGGCCTTCAAAAGGCTACTCAGCTGTAAGCCTCAAAGGATAGCATGATCTAATGGGGCTATAGTCAAGGTATTGCTCTTTGACCTTTACTCCTGACCATTAGGTCCAGTCGTGACCGACTCTGGGGTTGCGGTGCTCATCTCGCTTTATTGGCCGAGGGAGCAGGCATACAGCTTCCAGGTCATGTGGCCAGCATGACTAAGCCGCTTCTGGCGAACCAGAGCAGCGCACGGAAACGCTGTTTACCTTCCCACCGGAGCGGTACCTATTTATCTACTTGCAGTTTGATGTGCTTTCGAACTGCTCGGTTGGCAGGAGCTGGGACCGATCAGTGGGAGCTCACCCTGTCACGGGGATTCGAACCACCGACCTTCTGATCAGCATGTCCTAGGCTCTGTGGTTTAACCCACAGCACCACCCGTGTCCCTCTTCTTTGACCTTTAGAAAAGCCCTATTTGCACTTGCAGTGGTGTGGAGGGGTCTTTATGCTTATTGTTTAGCAGCACTTTCTACAAAAACCTCATGGGACATGGTGACATTCTCTGGATTCTATGAAGTGTTACCAGTCTCTCAGCCTGTTTGTGAAAAGCCCTGCATGGCTGCATGTGTTTGGAAGACATTTCTGTAAAGGCTGGAGTTTGAAAATGACCCTCAACCACTTGAGATATTTAACATTTTAGGTGCAATTTCTTGCCCCCACCATCAAATTACAAAGTTTTCCTCTCTTTCACCCCCTTCAAATATCTTCTTGTTTTGCTGCCAACAGCTCAAATTTTCAAAACCCCACCCTTTTTCTATACAATTTTTGAACCATTAAGGCGTAAGCAAATAAAAATGCACAAATAATCTTTGATGGGACACCAGGGTCTTGTTAAGTCTTGTGTTTATGCCTTGTGTTTGGTGGGACACCAGCCTTGTGTTTATGCTGTGTACACTTGATTGTGGGATGGTGACAGTGAGGGGTTGAGCACTTTGGATGCCATACTTAAGCTTCAGACAGTATTTCACTGCATTTTCCTGATGTTTTATTACCTGATAATTTCCATGTTTTATGTGATCTTTCACACGATGTAAAAGCCACATCTGAAAAACTAGCAGAATCTGGTGGAAGTTTAGCACTCATTTCCATGTTATTTGCTTCCATAAAAAATTCATTTGCAACTCTGAAATCAGAAAATCACAGGAGTTTTGTGTTGTAATTTCAGGGCTTAGCCACAATTCTATTTGTCTGGGAACCCCTTGATGGGGAATCCACACAGAACAGGGTGACATATGGATAGCATAATCACATATGCAAGGCCAATCACAATCCAGCTGTCATAAATCCTGGGATTGAATTGACAGACTATGATGCAGAAGGGGGAAGAATGTGTGTGCCCTGAAGGGTGGCTGTGAACTAATCAGGCAAAGGAAGAAGGCTAAGTATCAGGCAGGGGAGGGGAGTGGAGCAGAGCAGAGAGACTTAGTGAGATAGACCATATAGTAGGGCTGTCTTCCATCATTTTTTGGAGTTTTTGAGAAAAAGAAAAAGTCTCAACAGCTTTTGGGGTGTCCTGGTTATTACTTTTTGAAATAAAACCAATTTTGGAAAGAGCAAAAAACGAGCACAGAACTACTGATATATCACAAATGGATTCTTTATTTACTGCATTCGCAATTATTTAAGATAAAATCTATTTTGGAAAGAAACTACTTTTGCCATTTTATGGGTTTTATTGTTTGTTTATAGATAGTTGCCTTGGTGATATTAACTTGTGTCTATTGCAGTAGAGACACCACCCTCTTTATTGTTTTATTGTAGGTGTTTGTCAGGCAGGATAAACCCATTTCATTTCGTCAGTCACACATACGTTTGCACACTGCTGAAGACTGAAGAATCTGTTTTCCATCTCTGATTGTGTGCCAAACTAAATATAACATGGTACTTGCAATTAGCAACAGCATGAATTCATTGTCATTGTCATCACTATCATTTTTTTGCTGTGTGTTGTGTGCTGAGAGAGAATTGCAGACGGGAATTTAATGCCGAAGTCTGGATAGTTCACTCTGCAATTTATTTATGGCTGTGGTTCACAAGTTAGTTTGATAACAGTGAAGAGCAATTAAATGTGACCTTGTACCACTCATACCAACACTGTAAACAACAAGAGAAAGAACTGAACTCTTTCAACACACCAGGTCTAGAACAAAAATGAAGAAGAAAGATTACACACGTGTAATGGATTATAAATATATACGTAAGATTTAACCAAGGTTGCTGTTTGTAAGGTGAAAACGTGGACAGCTGGAAGAATGGCTTGACAACAAGTGAAGGATGTCAACTGGAGACTAAATAAGAAAGGAAGTAGCGAAACAGTTCTAATAACATATCTTGGACATACGATTGCATCGGAAGTGGGAAAGCTGATTTTAAGAAATTGTATTAAATTAAAATAATTTGGTTTGATTGGAATAGTTTGAAAATTAATAAAAAATATTTTTCTTAAAACAAACAAACCAACCACAACTAGATCAGACCCTTATGTTTGGATGTTGACCTTTAACCATTTGCTTCATGCTGTAGTCTTGATCAGATATGAGTCTATGGCGCTATTTGCATTGGGAAGAACTTTCATTGGCCCAAATTGGTGGTGGGGTTGGGAACCAGAAAACTAATAGGGGTGTAATGGAGTACCCTGGAATAGGGCATGGTTGGGTGATTGGCTGGAGGCCTAAACAGGAACATTCCACACCCAAATATATTGCCTCAGATCCCACTTATGTTAGAAAAATGACAGTCTATCCACAACAGAAAACTGTGTTATCACAAATTGTTCCTTAATTCTTCAACTCTAAAGTTAAATATTATCAGGAATACTTTCAAGGAATTCACAGCTGCCTCTAGAGAGCTAAACGTGTTTGTAGAAAAAAAAATACTGTTGGAGATCTATAAATCATAATTAAAGTACAATTTGAAACATTAAACTTGATGCCACTGAGAAACACAGTTACATTATTTGCATTAGCCTAGGAAAACAGCTTCTAGCGATGGTTAATTTTCTCCTTCCAATAATAACATATTATAGTTTTCAGGGGCTTTTTTAGATTCCCAATTATAGAAATTGTTAATAACTACCATATTTGTAGGCTACTGTTTCCAAACAAGCTCAAAGAGTCATGAGTGGATAGTTTTTGTAGCAACTTACTGATCTGGAGTTGAAAGACAGTGCCTGTTCAAAGAATATACTGTGAGAGTTATCCATGAAAGAGGATTTTAAGTTTTAAACACCACAGAATTTCAATAGTTAGTTTGAAAGCTGTAATTAAGGTTCAATATCTCCAAAAAAGAATGACCTACAGAATATTTCCAGAACTTTCAGCTGAACCATATTTCTTTCCCATTCCAATGCATGCATGTAAACCCCTACATAATCTTCATTTACTTACATTGTCAGTTAATACTACACAGTGTTGGGACCCTTCTTCCGTTTTCAGGACTCTGAGGTTAATTAAGGGGGAAATCTTTCTTCTGACTAAATGGTCCAGGGCCTCCTTGACTTTTTTGTTTCTTAGGCTATAAATAAAGGGATTCATTAATGGAGTTATCACTGTGTTCAGTATGCTGGCTACCTTGTTGAGGTCCAATGAGTGGTTTTTTTGTGGCTGAACATAAATGAAAATAGAACTCCCATAGAACAGTGTCACCACAATTAGGTGAGAGGCACACGTAGAGAATGCTTTCTGTCGTCCTTTTGCTGAGGGGATCCTCAGCACTGTTGCAATAATGAATATATAGGATACACTTGTCACCAGTAATGAGCCTAGGAGGAGCAAGGCTGAATTGACAAAATTAATAATCTCAATCTTCTTTACATCAAAGCAGGCCAGCTTGAGAACTGGGTCAACATCACAAAAGAAATGGTTGATGGAATTGGGTCCACAAAATGGCAGCTGGCCTACCAGGATTGTAGGTGGTAGGACTGCAAAGAAGCCCCACATCCAGGAGGCAGCTATAAGTTGAAAACATACATGTGTGCTCATGATGGCTGCATATCTCAGAGGGTTGCAAATGGCCAGATAGCGGTCGAATGACATGATAGCCAAAAGGAAGAACTCTGTGGAACCTGTTGAGAAATATATGTAAGCCTGCAGGATGCAACTATGGAAGGCGATAGATTTTCTTTGACTCATGAAATTGAATAGCATTTTAGGGATAACTGTGGTGGTGAATATAATCTCTAAAAAAGACAGGTTAGCAATGAACATGTACATTGGGCTGTGAAGGCTGTTCTCACACCACACCAAGGTAATAACGATAAAGTTGCCTACCATAGCAACAGCGTAGGTGATGAAGAATAAAATGAAAAGTAGCGGTTCAACCCTCTTAGTCCCAATGAATCCTAGGAGAATAAATTCATTTACAGTCCTTGTCTGGTTCCTCATTATGCTGTACAACTAATACAGTCACTTGAATAAATGGAGAGCAGCAAGATGAACAATTCTTCTATGTTGAAATCTCTACATGATACAATGGTAGGGACACCATAAGTTATTTAAGCACAAAAGATGCTGGATGGTGATTCCTGTGGGATAATGCATGGAAATATGCATGAGAAACATCAGCTATGCTTGTTTAAACCCAGAGACAAAGTGAAAAGAGCGGTGTAAAGATGGCTGCTAATTTGAACCTTTTTATAGTTTGTTACTATAGATCATGGCAATTCAATATAAAAATTGATCCCCATTATGCAATGTCTTGAATCTGGTCTTTGTTCTTATCTTAAACACTTTAAATAAATTTTAAAATGTTTATATCCCATTGATTTCCAAATGAAAAAATGTTTTCAATTTCCTAAATATTCCATTTTGAAATCAAAAGCACACAAAAGTGCTCAAATTTGACCCAGTTCTGCTTATCATTTAATTTATCCAAAGTTATAGCATCTTCCATTTGAAATTGTATTGTTGAAACATTTTTTATAATGCTGCTGTTCTGCTAACATTACAGACTTCAGCTTGCACCCCTCTTTTCCTCTGTAGTGCTCCCCCCAGCATCTGCTGCAGAGCACGGAAGGCTCCATCAGAGCAGATTTTGAGACCGCAAGGTGATAAGAGAGGAATGGGAAGCCCAGTTCTGCAAGTACAGCTCCCTGCATGCAACTTTAGATACAGCCCAAAGTATACATAGTTTTATATAATTGTATTGTATTGTATTGTATTGTATTGTATTGTATTTTAGAAGGAAATTCCCTCTCCTTCCCTAGTAGAATAAATTTTAGGCCAACACAAAGGAAAAAAGAAAGTGGATGGCACATGAGTACAGATAACAAGGGAAGTAGGAAAGGAAAGAAAAGAGAATCATGTGTACCTCTCTCAGGTCTTTCCTCTGTAACCCGTTCCCACAGTGTCTCATGGAAACCCTTAACTCCCATCCTCATGCCTTTCTTTCTCTTATACTCACTGATGTGTTTGGAAAAAATAAAAATTAACTCAGCTTATCAAAGACACCAACACCAATGACAACAATGTGGATGCTCCCATCGACCTCCGTGTTCTCTGTCTTGCCTCGTTTAGATAGCTGCAGAGATGAAAACAAAACACTTATTTCCAATTTCACAGCAATAGGTAATTTGTCAATTTTGTGTTCTTCGGTTCTGTGGGCCATGGAATAGTTTTAACATTTGAAGCAGATTGGGCATGGGTCTGAGAGGAAAATAATACTTCATACTCCTTAAAGTTTCTAAAGTTTCAATTTAAGTATTAGAGAAATTAGGAATCCACTTACCTATGTCATACCCTTAGGTTCTTTCCTTGCTGGTAGAGATTGAATCAGTACATTTCTGTTTCCTACAGAATATATGGGAAAGGTTGTTCATCATACAATAGGTATATATCCCTAAGGGTCAAATTATGGCAAAACTTTCCTGAGTCAATTCCAAAGCCCTTATATGCAGAATTTTATTACATGGAGTGAATAATGAAATATTTCTGTATTAGGGATTTATAAATCGGTCCAGTGCTTAATCCTGTATGCAGTACCCCATCGTACAGTTTCCGAGCGCAATTCAAAGTGTTGGTGCTGACCTTTAAAGCCCTGAACGGCCTCAGTCCAGTATATCTGAAGTAGTGTATCCACCCCCATCATTCTACCCGGACACTGAGGTCCAGCGCCGAGGGCCTTCTGGAGGATCCCTCACTGCAAGAAGCCAAGTTACAGGGAACCAGGCAGAGGGCTTTCTTGGTAGTGGCGCTTGCCCTGTGGAACGCCCTCCCACCAGATGTCAAAGAGAACAACTACCAGACTTTTAGAAGACATCTGAAGGCAGCCCTGTTTAGGGAAGCTTTTAATGTTTGATGCATTACTGTACTTTAATATTTTGTTGGAAGCCGCCCAGAGTGGCTGGGGAAGCCCAGCCAGATGGGCGGGGTATAAATAAATAAATAAATAAATAAATAAATAAATAAATAAAAAATATTCCCAACGTTTAAAATGTTGTCCAACATAGCTATTAATAAGATTCAATTAATAATATTATACTGTATTAGTATGATTCAAAAATGGCATTTATTCTCATCAGCACTCTTCTCTTCATTTTCCCCACAGCAAATAATTTCATTCTACCCTAAAGGTGTAACTGATATTCAATTAGCAGTTTAAATGAATCACTGTGGTACTTGAAGGTATTATATATCA
Source organism: Podarcis bocagei (assembly GCF_964188305.1). Taxonomy (NCBI): domain Eukaryota; kingdom Metazoa; phylum Chordata; class Lepidosauria; order Squamata; family Lacertidae; genus Podarcis; species Podarcis bocagei. The sequence goes on along the minus strand of NC_138138.1, from coordinate 31,805,534 downwards.
ATTCTTTCAACCACAAGAGGCAAAAAGGAAATGCAAACACAAGGATTATTATTTCTTTATTAGTATCATTTTTATATTGCTACATATTACTATTATAACTGAAAATGCTGGCAAAATATTGATTCAATGTAATAAAAATAATTATTATGAAAACTAAATGAAAAGCATGTTGTCTGCTGAACATTGCCTATGTACTGAAGTCTCCAGACAGGAGCTGATAAATAGTATGTTCATTTATTGCCAGGAGCCAGTTTGGGGTAGTGATTTACAGTGTTGTACAAAGGCATGGGAGACCAAGGTTCCAATTCCCACTTAGCCATGAAGCTTACTGGGTGTCTCTCTGCCTAACCTAGCTCACAGGGTTTGGGGGAGGTTTTTTGGGGAAGGGAAAGAATCATGTACAGTGGAACCTTGGGTTAAGAACTTAATTCGTTCTGGAGGTCTGTTCTTAACCTGAAACTGTTCTTAACCTGAAGCACCACTTTAGCTAATGGAGACTCCCGCTGCCGCCGTGCCACAGCCACGCGATTTCTGTTCTCATCCTGAAGCAAAGTTCTTAACCTGAGGTAATTCTGGGTTAGCAGAGTCTGTAACCTGAAGCGTATGTAACCTGAAGCGTATGTAACCTGAAGCATATGTAACCCGAGGTACCACTGTATACCACCTTGAGCTCATTGGAAGAAAAGGTGGGATAAAAACACAGTAGGTAAGTAAGTAAGTAAGTAAGTAAGTAAGTAAGTAAGTAAGTAAGTAAGGTAAGCTAATAGTGGGGAATCTCTGAGCCAAATGCAACTATGTAAGCCTCTCTGTCTGGTTCTCAACACCAAATCCGTGAAGCGGAGTGAAGCACCCACCACAGGTGGCCGAAGCACAAGATGCAACACCCACCTCATCACTTCCACCACCACCAGAACACCTCCCCTCCTGCCAAGTTCAGCAAAATGGGAGGGCATTGCTGCTCATCTTCCCTGCCCCTTGGTTGGAGAAGATAAGCGTCAACGTCTTGCAGACTGCCACCCCTCTTGCTGAGTTTGGCATGCAGCAGAAGTGGGGGTGGGGTGAGGGGTGGGAAGCAGCAGTGAAATGGGATGGGCCACCCAAGCCACAACAACATCCACCCCTCAGGCCTCAGGGACACTCCAGAAGTGCATTGGCCTAGCTCACGTATCCCTGAACTATTATAATGCTCATTGTTTACATGCGTGGTGTGTGTGTGCAGAGATGTGCTTGTATGGATTAAGAAATCTCAGATGCATTAGGCTTGCCATACGCCTGGAAAATTCCAGACATGCCAGGAAATCAGAGACCTAAAATGGCATCCTGGGGGGAATTTTGAATTTTAAGAGATGTCTGGAATTTCCCGTACATGTATTTTTGTTAAGGTTTTCTGTTGTTTTTTCCAGGAACTGAGTGAAGCAGTGCTCACCACAACAATAGTTTCTAGCAGCTGCAGAGACAGAACATAGGCCTAGCCCAGAAAATTTTCTAAGCCTGTTTTAAAGCCACCCGGGAATCTGCCATTCTACTGCCCCTTTGCCCATTTTAATTGTAGAGATCCTTTGAAACTGTTTACAATTTATTTTGTTTTAATCTCTCTGAACAATTTGGTATCAACAGCCACCACTCACTGCGAACACTAGATCATTTATGTACAAGTTCAAAAGCACATGTTTAATACCAAACATTGGGGGATTCCAGTTGCTACCTCCCTTCATTTGGGAGAACAGACTATCCCTAATCTTTGCTTCCAGATCTACAACAATATGTGAGAGATGTGAGCAGAATTCCCTGAAATAACTCAATAAGCAAGTTGTTTCTTCTACATGCTGGTAGCTTGTAGGAAAGCCCAGACATGCAAGGATGAATCATCAATTAACATAACATTAAAACAAAGTTATCAATTAACAAAACATTGAAACAAAGGCTAAATCAAGACACATCAAAAAAATGTTGCAGGGAAATGCACTGTAAACCTCCTAATGGGAAATCACATTGCCCAAAGGTGGAACTCCACAGTGCCATCTGGTGTCACAGTGCTATAACACATTTAAAACCCATTTTTCTTTCTTTTTACTAATGTAGCTGATTCCAAAGACTCCATCTTCTTTTTTGCAGCTCTAACTGCACAAGCACCTTTTGCACTTGGTACAGTTCTCTGCGAGGCATCTGCAAATGCAAACCTCCACACAACTTTTATGCACATTAAACAGATATTTTACAAAGAAGATCTCTCTTCTTTTTCTATCCTGCTAAGTTTACTCAGGAACATTTGGTGAAGTACGTTTTGAAACTTTAAGAATTATTGTATTTTAAATAAGTACACAATGTTTTCTGGATTGCCTCTGTTTGTATGCTTCTTGACATTCTCAAATAAGCTTAAAGGTTTGTGAAGACAAGTCTTATGCTTGCAGAAGCCATGCTGCCTCTACTTCAGCAAGACCTGTCCTTCTATATGCTTGACAATGCCATTCCCATCCTTGAGTGTGGGCCAGTTCCAGCATCTCTTAGTTCTGGTGCCTCTCAGGTGGGCATCATTGCCATTATAAGAAAACAAGGGAGGCGTTCATGGTGAGTTCTACCACCTTTTTTCTAAAAAAAACCCCCAGCACTAACAGTAACTATTCTATTATGCAAGCTGCATTATTACTTTATAATAATCCAAAGAAGCAAAATTGGTCTTTTATATTCAGATGAATCACAGCTCCGAAGCCTACAAATTATACTAATGATTGGAAAATATTTTATTTAAAATGTTCCAGAGCTTGCATCCTCTATGGCTGTCTGTGATGAGCAAAAAGTGATGGTTAAGTCCTTTTGAAAAGCAAAAGTTTTCTCATTATTTTCCCAACATTGTTTTTCATCTCTGTGTTACGCAAAGTAAAGATCATTGAGTTCAGCATTGGTGTTAAAAGGCTGTAGAGGACTGAGGCAACCTTGTCTCCTGGAAATACCTTGAAAGGCCGGTCGTAAACAAACATTCCTGGAACAAAGTTTAAGCTCATGACCATGATTTGTACTGCACAGGTAGAAAGAGCTTTGTGCTTCCCTTTTGTGACATGTGCTCTAATCTTCACCAAGATGACAGTGTATGACACAAGCAAGATGAAGAAGATCAATGTGAGGAGCAGTCCACTGTTGCAAACCATCAGCAACTCTGGGATATACGTATCAGCACATGCCAGTTTGATGAGCTGTGGAATGTCACAGAAGAAATTATCCAGGATGTTGGATTGGCAGAAAGGCAGCTGAATGAGAATTCCAATCTGGATGATGGAGTGAGCAAAGCCACCCAACCATGACCCAGCTACCAAACCTATACAAACTCCTCTATTCATAATAACTAAATATCGCAGTGGCTTGTAGATGGCTATGTATCTGTCCACTGCCATCACCACGAGTAAGAAGACCACAGCACCCCCAGTTAAATGGAAGAAGAAGATCTGTGCAATGCACCAATTGTAGGAGATGGTATGAGTATGGGAGAAGAGGTCCCATAATATTTTCAGTGATGTGACTGTCGATTCACTGATGTCTACGACAGCCAAGTTGGCTAGCAAAAAGTACATGGGAGTATGCAGGCTGGGGGTGGTGATCACAGTGACTATAATGGTGAGATTTCCTAACCAAGTTGTGCTGTAGACAGTGAGGAAAAGGAGGAAGAGAAGGGACTGTATTCTGGGATTCTGAGAGAAGCCCAGGAGGACAAATTCTGTTACTGCTGTGCTGTTCTTCTCCATGTGAGCATCCTACTGAGGCTCACTAAGGACCACTAAAAGTCATGTCATCAAATTACTTCCTCAAACAACTCTTGACATACCCATTACAGGTCCCCCACAACAATAAAAACATAAATTTGGGTTGTAGATAGACAATTGGACGGCATCAAGTATCACTTCATCTGTCCAGCATCACTAAAAAATGTAAACATTTTCCACGGTTCAAAAGTTGGCAAATCCCAACCATGTCTATGGAGAAGTAAATCATATTGAGTATATAAGTCTTATTCCCCAGTAAAGGTATAAGGATTGCTTTACTTATTTTTGCAAGGGTCATGTGCCATATTGACATAATCTTATGGCAGTTTATTGTAGAAAATTTGTATGAATTCTAATTTGTTTTAGTCTATTATATGGCAGTTTTAACTTTCTGTATGTTTTAAATTATGATGTACACATAACATGATGTACATGTTAGTGATAATTTTAGTGTGTTAACATTTTGGAAACAACTTTCAGGTTTCCCCCCTGCCCCCTACAATCAAGCAGTATCTAAATGTTATGAAACAGAATAAATAAATAAATTTCCACATTTTATACCACAACAGTCCAATTAGCTGGGAACTTTCCATTTCTAATCACAAAACAAGTTGAAAACTGTCATCCTAGAGAAGCACAGTTATTTCTCCTCGGTGAGTATCTGTTCAGACGAATAATGTAGTTCAGTGCAAAAAAAAAAGTCTATTAAACCATCACCAACATATAGCATTCAACTCATCATTCTCTTTTTAAATCATCAGTAATCCATGATAAGTTGAGCATTAGAAATCAAGAAGGCAGAATATTGAAAAAAGGATCAAGCCCCATTTTTCTTTCTTCCAAAATTATTTCATTCCATTTGCTAGAGTCTAGAGCGTATTACTCCAAGAATGCCTTCTTATCTTCTATAGTGAACAAATTAACCTTCAGTGCTTCTGCTTTTAATACCAGAAATGAACACAGAGACAAGAGTAAGAAAAGAGCTATAATGAAATAGTGACTCCAGAAACCTGCACCTAAAGGATTACCTTTGAAGGAGAATAACCCTACAGTCTCCCGAAATGATAAGCAATGCTTATTGTCTCCTAGTAATAATATGAGATGACAAAGGATTTGTATCCAAAGGGGCTCTGGTGTTGAACATGGAGTCACTCCTATTTATATGTCTGCAAATAATAGAGATGCTATGAAATTGCTTATGAGTTTCAGCATTATGTGAAGAAGGCTGTACTAGGAGAAACTGGGGAATCAAAACACAGGGGAGATCATTAAGGTCCAATATGTGATTTATTCAACAGAGGCTCAGCTAATGTCGTGAGATAAGCTGAGTCAGGGGCACAGTCCACAAGATTTGGTTTATAAAATCTAAATGAATAAGTGTCAATGAAAATAAATACCGTATTTTTCGCTCTATAACACACACCCGACCATAACACGCACGTAGCTTTTAGAGGAGGAAAATCCGTAGGCATGCCACCCGTAGGCATTCCCTCCATAACACGCACAGACATTTCCCCTTACTTTTTAGGAGGAAAAAAATGAGTGTTATGGTGCAAAAAATACGGTAAATACTCCTGATGCCAACGGAATTGTTGTTCACCCACACATTCAGGGACTTGGAACCCTAACAAATGTGATTTTTTTAAATAAATGTGATTTCTTAAAATATATATATATAATGTTAATAAGATGTGCAAACCGATCTGATAAAGTCAATGTGATATTTTTTTTAAAAAAAATATAATGTTAATAAGATGTGCAAACCGATCTGATAAAGTCAAAGTAGGAACCTGTGCAAAATAATTTCAAGAAGCAATGTCTTTGATTCAGACATATAGTGGCTTGGAACTCTACAAACAATAATAATGATTGGAAAAACTATATTAGTAACACTATAGTGGAGCTCGTAGAGCTCTCTATTGTCCTCTCTGATGAACACATAATAATTTAATAATAATTTATTATTTACACCCCACCCTTCTGGCTGGATTTCCCAGTAATAGTGACAGTGTCATCCTTTTGGAAATTAGTGTTATCATCATGCATGTACAATATGCAATAATGATTCAGTTCCACTAAATCTGACATAAAAACATCACATGGTTAGTTCAATTTTTCAGAAAGATATTTTAAGTATTTAGTCATTCATGCAAAAAGTCCAGAAGACGTTTTCCAAGCTAATCCAATAAATGTCAATAATTATTGAGCACATTAACTTTTCTTTCTGCTTTGAAGATATCACAGAAATAGTAAATAACACATAAATAAAGAAATACATATAGGTCAAACTAGGGTCACTTTATTTATCTATACCAGTGTTTCCCAAACGTTTTTGGGCAACGGCACACCTGCTTACCAGAAAAAAATCTCGCGGCACACCACCATTAAAGCCCCGCCCCCGTGACGTCAGCGCGCAGCGTCACGCCGGGAGGGACGCACAAAAATGAAAGTTTTTTCCCTCCCCCTTGCCGGGGTGGGAGGAGGCAGCAGAGCGAGGGCAGCTGAGGCGGCGGCGGCAGCTGAGGCGGCGGCGGCTGCGATAGCGGGCGGAGGAGGAGCCGTCGCCGGGAGTTGCTGCTGCTGCTGTTGCTGCTGCTGCCCGGACATGCCGGCCTCCTCCTCCTCTGCTGTCTCGCGCTCCTCCCTTTTGCGCGCGCTGCCCCGCCGCTCGGCACGACCACCGCGGAGCCGCCCCGGCTCGACGCGGATCCTCGCCGCCGCCGCCTCTCGCCGCCGCCTCTCGCCCGCCTCCCTCCCACGGCACACCAGCCGGTGTCTCACGGCACACTAGTGTGCCGCGGAACACCGGTTGGGAAACACTGATCTATACCATAAAAACTGCTGCAAAGGAAAGACTATTGGTTCGGGAGCAAACCAGAACCTGAAAGAAACTTTAGCTTAGGGCAAAAAAAACCTGATGCAAGAACTGGAGGCTTTACTATCCAGCCTTCATCCCATTCCTAGGCCACACCAAGAAGGTGAAGAAGTTAATGTTGTTTGTTATTATTTACTATTTATATGCCAAGTGTGTTGGTTCCCCCCCATAAATGTTACGTTAGATTATATATTGATGTACCTTTCATCTGTACCACACCGACTTGCATTCATTCGTGCAAGGTTCAATGTCCTTCCATCGAACCTGCTGAGCCACAGATTTTCCAAGGGTTTGGTGTCTCCGCTATGCGTGTGTGATGGGAAAACTGTCGAATCTCTTCCACATATAATGTTCAACTGTCCCCTACATAGCATAGCCAGGACTAAATTCCTGGGCCCTGCTTTACTGCGCTTGGTGGGCAGGCCTGTTGAGTCACACGCCACACTACTTTTGCAGGATACAGATCCTTCTGTAACTCTGTAGGTGGCGAGATTCCTGAACGCGGTTATCTCACACACAAAAACAACCAAAAAACAACAACAACACCAAAACTAATCGGACAGTTACGATGAGAGTGCATGTCGGTCCTCGTCTTCAGTTTTCCTTTTTCGGTGATCCGTCCCTTGGAGCTCTTCGTGCCCCAAGCTGTTATTTGGCTCTGCTCATTGATCCCCCTTGCATCGTGGTGTCCACCCTCTGGGGTCGAATATATCGGCCCTTATGCCCCTGAGCTTTTATGTTTGTACATATTTTATGGGCTAATAGCCGTAAATAAATAAAAAATAAATATTGATGTATTGAATGATTCCCCATTCCTTTTCCTCCTCCTCTTATGGTATTTTTGTGTCTGTGTGTCATAGGAGCCAACTGCTAGGGGCCATGGGGGTTTCACCCACCAAAATAAAATATTTGAGGGGGCTAGGCCCCAACAAAGTTAATGGGCATCCCCATTCAAATAGTGTGTGTGCATGTATCATTTGATGCATGGCAGGGCTTGCCTGGGCCTCCATAATATTTTATTCAAGTTGGAACTCCATATATAAGAGGGTCCCAAGGTAGTGCCACATTAAGACCTTTAGAGGCCCTAAGCACTTACAAGATGTTGGTGCCCCCATATATATCTAATTCAAAATATCAACAATAATAAACCACGAAATAAAATTTTATTTTTTGAAATGAAACGAAACCTACCATATGATGGAAAATGATGTTTGGTTTTGTATAGTCTTCTGCTTTTTAGAATTGCAAAGTTTTTGATCAGATCCTCAGAACTAATCTTACATAATTTCTGTGCTCTCCCCCCCCCCCTTCTTTGGTGCTAATTTTGCTTAATAGTTAATCCAGCCTTGTCCCCAGGCTAAAAACACAATTACTCCCCTTCCCACACCTGAACTTCCCAAAGTGACTAAATTAAAGACCTGGTTTGTCTAATCAATATAGGGCTGCCATATGTTCAGAATTTCCTGGACATAGCCAGGATTCAAACATCGAAAATATCGTCGGGGCAGAATTTTGGTAAAGCAGCTAAAGCATCTGGGAAGACTCAGGCGTATAGCAGCCCATATCGGAAGTGGGTTTTTTGATTATTTTCCTTTAAAAGCCAGGATTTTGCAATGGGAACCCTAAATTAATAGGACACCAGATCATCTAATGCCCACCACTCAATTATTCAGTATGGAGTATGTGAAAAACAACAAAACCCACAAACAAGGTAGATCAGCAAAAAAATTCCTACTTGGCCCCAAAGCAACCAGCAAATCACATTGATAGCTCAGACAGGCAGGTCTGCTGCAAAGAGAAGAGGGAGAGGTGTGGATGCCCAGCTCTTAAACAAGGATGTCTGCCCCACCCCCAAGCATAAAACATATGAGTGATGCAGGAGCATCACACAGGCTGTAGCAGCCTGGACAGGATGCCAATATGGCTTACTGCCCATAGGTGGAATATGCAGTAGAACAGGCCTTTAAGTGCAGGGACACACACACACACACACACAGAGAGAGAGAGAGAGAGAGAGAGAGAGAGAGAGCGCGCTCCTGGGGGTGATTGAAGTCATCTTCACATGCATGGGAGTAGAAAGCAAAATAAATTTTAAATATGTAGTATATACTTTTAGAAAAACATCAACAAAAGGTGCTTAAGTTCTATGTCTCTCTTTCATGAACACACAGTGATGGTTTTGTCCTTTCAGAAAGCAGAAAATTTCTTGTGAGCTTTCTAATTGTGTTTTTCATCTCAGTGTTACGCAGAGTAAAGATCATTGAGTTCAGCATTGGTGTTAAAAGGCTGTAGAGGACTGAGGCAACCTTGTCTCCTGGAAATACCTTGAAAGGCCGGTCATAAACAAACATTCCTGGAACAAAGTTTAAGCTCATGACCATGATTTGTGCCGCACAGGTGGAAAGAGCTTTGTTCTTCCCTTCTGTGACATGTGCTCTAATCTTCACCAAGATGACAGTGTATGACACAAGCAAGATGAAGAAGATCAATGTGAGGAGCAGTCCACTGTTGCAAACCATCAGCAACTCTGGGATATACGTATCAGCACATGCCAGTTTGATGAGCTGTGGAATGTCACAGAAGAAATTATCCAGGATGTTGGATTGGCAGAAAGGCAGCTGAATGAGAATTCCAATCTGGACAATGGAGTGAGCAAAGCCACCCAACCATGACCCAGCTACCAAACCTATGCAAACTTCTCTGTTCATTATAACTAAATATCGCAGTGGCTTGTAGATGGCTATGTACCGGTCAACTGCCATCGCCACAAGTAAGAAGACCACAGCACCCCCAGTTAAATGGATGAAGAATATCTGTGCAATGCACCAATTGTAAGAAATGGTATTTGTATGGAAGAATAGGTCCCACAACATTTTCAGTGATGTGACTGATGACTCACTGATGTCTATGACAGCTAGGTTAGCTAATAGAAAATACATGGGTGTGTGAAGGTTGGGTGTTCTGATAACGCTGATTATAATGGTGAGGTTTCCAATCCATGTTGTGCTGTAGACAGTGAGGAAAAGGAAGAAGAGAGCAGACTGTACTCTTGGATTCTGAGAAAGCCCCAGGAGGATAAATCTTGTCACTGCTGTGCTGTTGTTTTCCATGTGAGCAACCTGTTGAATGATGTAAAAAAGCTTTTTTTTTTTTTGCAATGATCACTAAGGAGCAATAAAAATCATGCCACCAAATATTGTCCAAAGCAACTTATCAAGTACACCTGCCAGAAAATTTTACATATTAGAAGCTCTTCCTGATTCTAATGATAATATAGGTCATATAATACACTGGGTAACTTAGGTGGACAAAATTTAAGTCCAAGTGAATTCAACCAGACCTTTATATTTGTAGTATTTATGATCACTGTGATGTTTTGAAATTGGCACCCCTGTTACTGTATTTCTTTTGAACACTCTTATAAACAGGATTCTGTAATCATGGGTTTTTCTTTCATGTTGTTGTTGCGGTTGTTGTTGTTATAATATCTGTAACAATGTTTATAGATGTAAGGGAGCTGTACGTTGTATCAGTTCTATGTCTGATAGAACATTTAGTTAGTTGGCCGACATATATTCCATTATGTAGCCATTATATTGTTTACATTTTGGGGAATTGTAAAGATAATGGAAACATGAGTATAAACTACATTTCCTATGTTGGTCTTCCTCATCTCCATCAAATATTTTTAATATGCTGCCTAATATGCTAAAATGATAATATGCTGCAAAGTGTATTCATATGAATATACTAACCTATATTTCTATATAGCAAGTTTAATCTTCAAATAATAAACAAAAATATTGTTGAATTTTTTTTCCCCTCAGGGGCACAGTTTTAGACCAGAGTATTTAATTTTCTACAACTATATTTCTGAACCAACCATAATTTCAATATGCTGTTGATGCCACAACATTCCCATTAGCAGAGCATTTTCTGATTACAATTAGAAAAGACCAAGCTGATACAGGAATACTTCCATTTTCTTTCTAGAAGCACAGATTCTTTCACTTGGGGGATACCTCTTCAAAGCACACAGTTCAGTGCAGATAGCCAGTCAAACCATTCACCACCAACATTTAAGATAATCAGGATCAGGCATTCAGAAACTGAAAAAGATCCAAGTCCTATTTATTTTGTTTTTCTTTCCAGAAGCAGATGGGTCCCAGTTGCTAGAGTGCACAACATATTACTCTGAGATCTTTAAAGTTATTGTCTTTGGTGACCAGGTGGAGAATAGCTCTACAATATCCTGAATAGGGAACTGGGGCTCATTGTCTCTGAATAACAAATGAGAAAATGGATTTTGTGCACCTTGCTGGTGTTGGCTATGACCTTCCCTCCTTGGAAAGGAGGCTTGCTGCAAACTGAGAATGTAATTCAATGGAAGGGGACTTCATCCTCAATATATGTCCTATAAATCATCTTTATCTTCAACATACCTTTAAATGTCATTAGACAGCTTATGTAGTAGTAAAAGCCAGGAAATACGGACTAGTTCTTTGGAAGTGGGAACTTCCAAAAAAACCCTTGTGTCCCTTTTCAGCCAAGCACCTCATGATTCTTCAAGAAGTATGCTAGGATCAGAAGTTACAAAAAAGTGTTCTGTTCTTGATTCTCTATAATTTCACAGTCCCAGCTTTAATAAATGAAACTTTCAGTATGTCAGAGGGAGTGAAGTTAAGTAGGCTTCTCCCTATACAGAAATCACTAACACCTCCGGACATCCTAAATACCTGTAATACCTAAAACAAAAAACCATCACCATCACCCTCAACAACAAAACTATTGATTGAACTATGTGCCTAAAGCTACTTAGTACAGCCAAGGTAATAATAATGCAAAATAATTCCCCAAAAGGCTTGTCTGTGAATCCAGCTGGATTCTTATTAATCAAATAAACAATGGAAGACTCCAGCCACTGCACTCAAGCTTTATCAGACTTTGGAGAATAACTGCATCTGCACTGTGAATCGGGAACAAAACCACAAAGGGGATCATTAAAGATTTTCAAAGCTACAATCAGCTAAATATTGGCACAGACATTACAACTGATATTGTTTCTTTCCTTTTCCTTTTTTGTGAGCAAGACATACACATGCAATTGAACTTACAAGTAATACATAGCTACAGTATTCCTGTGTTCTGCACTTACCTTGGTCCACGTTTATTAGTTGTTTCTGTTTAAGAATGTATATTTTCAATTTGTTACCTGCTCTGTTCTAAAATGTGGATATTTTGGGGGGGGGGGGTATTATTTGACTTTCATTTGTGATATTTTAGGGTATTTTGAACCATGTAGAGATTTTAATAGAAATACAAAATGGCATATAATTTACCTAAATAAATAATTTTAAAAGATACAGCAAAGCAAGTATGGAAAAGAAGTTTAACAGAGAACCAAACAGAATGTTTGGACTATGACCTGGAAGATGCATATTCAAATCCATACTCATATATGTGGATAACTTGAGGAACTTGGGTCAATCAATATCAGCCTAAGCCATCTTACAGGGGCAGTGTGAACAGCATATATTTAAAGCACATTATTTCCATGAAATAATCTTGTGAACTGTAGTTTACTCCTCACAGAGCTACATTTTCAAAACCCTTATCAAACTACACTTCACAGGATTATTTCAAGGAAATAATATGCTTTAAATATTCTTGTGAGAATAAGTGCAAGGAGGAGAACCATGTTTACAGTTTTTAGAGGGAAAGGGTACGCGTGTGTACAGTACACAGAAACTACATAGCTTTGTTGAAAGCCATTTTGTCTTTGTTCAAAATTCTTCAGATCCCTGTTCCATGCTAACACGAGGTCCTACACCTGATTCAAAAAAATTGCTTTAGGTAAAACTCAGTGGCAACTTAGGAATGCATGAACTCACCACATTAAGTCATTTCATACATGTTGTGTCAATGTTTCATGATTGCTAGTGAATGGGACAAAGAGAGGCCAAGGCTGGGGTAAAACAAGGCAACAACTTTATTGGTTGTTATTATATTAAGTGTTGGCATGGCATACAGGCAGGGATCCTGGCATCAGTCAGCTCAGCTGCTGGCTGATGCCTCTCACACACCCCAGTTTGTCGACTCAGGACTCAAAGGGGAAGGGAGTGGGCCACATTGCAAAGGCTATGCTTGACGGGGCCCAACCCATGACATTGGTGTGAGGCAACCATTCTCAGCCCCCCTAAGTTGAATCTGAGACTGTACATGACTCCACCCAAGACCCCTTATCAGGGTTCCCTTATTTGGCTATGGATTATGGCCCATACTTCTCACATGCCAAAAATTAAAAGTTGTGACACAGTGTTACTTCAAACCATTTTTTTTAATTACAAAGCTATATATGTTGTTATAAAGAATATACTAAAAACAAAGCAAAAATAATAATATGCAGATACCAACGTCCAAAATTGGACTTAGACACAAATTTGAGGGAGGGCAAAGAATGCATATAACATGCTGTTGAAATGTGTACAAGAATAAAATGTAATTTTAATCTCACATGTAGATAGTGTATCCCCAATGATTACCTTCCTTTCTGCACCTCTGTCAAAAAGTCACCCACTGTGACAAAGTGTGGGTTCTTGCCAAAAACAACTTCTCTTGAAATTATTCAGATATTTCCTCTGAGGAGGAAAATATATAGCCATGATGGATTTTTACTTCAGCTAAAATTGAGTGGCAAATCTAAGAGTACCCATTCTCAGTGAATTTTCAAATTGGATCACTATAAACTATAACACTATATAACTGTAACACTAAAACATCTTCAACAGTCCCTGTAAAACCGAGACTGTTTTGGGCACTGCAATCTCCCCCTCCCTCCAAAAAGCACTTTTTGGGCCTATGTTTTTGGATCACCCCTCAAAAAAAGTGTCTTTTGGGGCCACAATATTGTGTAAGTTATTTGACTTGCGTGGGTTAGGGTTCTGAGAACAGCAGTCTCTATGAGTAAGATGTCATTTTGATTCAGTTATTTTGAATAACATATTATTACCAACCAGTTTTCGAATGCTGTTTTTCATTTCTGTATTCCTCAGAGTGAAGATTATTGGATTTAGCACTGGAGTGATTGCAGTGTACAAGACCGAGGTTATTTTGTCCACTGGAGATACCCGGAAAGGGCGGTCATAAATGAACATTGCTGGAACAAAATGTAAGCTCATTACTATGACCTGTGCAGAACATGTAGAAAGGGCTTTGTGCTTCCCTTCTGTGACATGCATTCTAATCTTCACCAAAATCATAGTATATGATACAAGTAAGATAAAAAAGATCAGTGTGAGAAGCAGTCCACTGTTACAAACCATCAGTATTTCTGTAATGTATGTGTCTGTGCAAGCCAGTTTGATTACTTGCGGAACATCACAGTAAAAGTTGTCCAAAATGTTGGGCCCACAGAATGGTAACTGAAGTACCAGTGCTACCTGGACAATAGAGTGAGCAAAGCCACCCAACCATGTTCCAATAACCAAGCCTATGCAAGCTCCTTGGTTCATAATAAGTAAATATCGCAGTGGTTTATAGATAGCTATGTACCTGTCAACAGCCATAACAACCAGGAAGAAGACCACAGCACCTCCAGTGCAATGGAAGAAGAACATTTGGGCGATGCACCAGTTGTAGGAGATGGAATTTGTATGAGAGATGAGGTCCCACAGCATTTTGAGTGCAGTTACTGTGCAATCACTGATGTCTATCACAGCCAGGTTGCATAAAAAAAAGTACATAGGTGTGTGGAGGTGGGGTGTGTAAATCACTGTAATTATAATGGTGAGGTTCCCAAGCCAGGTTATGATGTACATGGTGAGAAAGATAAAGAAGAGAATGGACTGAACTTTTGCACTCTGAGAGAATCCCAAGAGAATGAATTCTGTCACTGTTGTATTATACTTCTTCAGAGCCATTTGGTGTCCTTATAATATAGCTGCAAAGAAAGTAATCATAGTGAGAGCATTTACTTTTTCAATAATAACAAAAATATTTGGAAAAAGAAAGTTTCTTTATGTCCATGATTTATTTCTATCAAATGTTCATTGTGAATGGGAAATTCAGTGTTAGTTACAGCAGTGAAATAAAAAGGCCTTTCTGTATTATTTAAAGCACTGACATCTATGAAGTAGGCCTGGACCCACTACAGTGGTACCTTGGTTCTCGAGCTTAATCCAGTCCAGGAGTCTGTTCGTCTCCTGAAACCATTCAGAAACCAAGGCATGGGTTCCAATTGGCTGCTGGAGCTTCCTGCGCTCAAGCAAAAGCCGCGTCGGATGTTCAGCTTCTGAAAAACATTCACAAACTGGAACACTTACTTCCGGGTTTGCGGTGTTCAGGAGCCGATTTGTTCGGCAACTAAGCTGTTTGGGAACCAAGGTTCCACTATACTGGGTTACACCTGGACCTAAGGTAGGTCACATCAGCAGCAGCACCACAACCATATTAATATATAACAAAAAAGATGTAGATCCCCAAATACATGGAATAAAGTTGGATCTTGGCTCATAAAATGTTGAAGAATACCATTTTCAAGAGCACCAGTAATTGCCCAAAATCTAGGCCAGCTCAATAAATTTTTTTGCCTGGGGTGAAGGACAAGATGATCAACATTCCAGCATCACAAGCCAAACACTGAATCTAATTTCATATCCGGTTATGGGGCTGTGGTCATCACCACACCTCAGGACAGTGCACTAGTTTAGAAAGCACAGGGCAGGTGTGAAATTATTTACTTCAACCACTCACCACCACTCCCTGCCCCTCAGCATATGCCACATAAGATAGCAATCTCATTCCACCCAAAGGTAGTTCTAGCCCTTTCCAGAATCCACCTTTGTGTGTGTAAGTAGTTCCTCAATATTGACAGACTATATTAGGCAAGTTGTTGTGATACTAAAACTTAAGCTACTTGAAGGAGCAGGGGCCACAGGACATTTAGAGAAGCAGTACTATGTTCCAGAAAAGGAGAAGATCCTGCATTGACACACTTGATGATGGAAACTACAGAGATACATATTTCGAAGAAACCTGAGAAACCTAATACAAGCTCTATTCTTATGCCATCATTTAATTTAGCGGTCCAGTCCACAAATCCTTACTCCAGACTTTCACAACCTGGTGTTCTTCCAATGTTGGATTCCCACTTCCATCAGCCCAGCATGTCCAATGGTTAGAGAGTTAAGAGCCCATCAACATCCAGAGAACACCAAGTTGGGCTATTGTGGGCATACACAGAGAGCAGTACTCGACAAAATTTGGTTTGCTCATCTTAATGCAAACTGTGAGAGGTGATTCAGTTTTCTCTGGGATTCAAAACATGAGAAATACAGAATCACCCCTAGCTTGTATCTCAAGCTGAGAATTAGAGGTCCTGTGGCCCTCCAGATATTGATGGAGTCCAGTTCTCATCAACTTGCCTCACTATTTGTCAGGGATGGTACAGCTACAGACCAACAACAGCTGTTCTGGAAAGCACAGGTTCCTCATCCTTGCCATAGATTACAATTTCCAATTGACAAAGTGAGATTCAGATGATTTTCTAATTAGCAAAAAGCAGATGTTCTGTTGTCTTACCTGTTTCAGCTACTTCACATAAGATTTAGAAGCAGCTTCACAGTGGGTAAGTTTAAAATCCACGTCTATCATCGTTCCAACAAATTATCTCTCTTGTTATGACTTCAGATTGTTTGCTTCGGCTCACCATATTTCTTTAGCAGCTTTAGAGACCATAACAGTATAAAACCTTTTTACTTCAGTTTCCATAGTGCATTTTCTTGACAAATGTGTGAGAAGCAGGAAGAGAAAGCAAACTTTTGAAGACAAAAATCTTATGGATAGAAATTATTAGCTGAGAGTTACATTTTGGAATGCAATTTCATTCAACTGTATAGTAAAGCAGCATTTCGTAAACAAGGCCAAGCTGAAAACTCTCTAAGTTTCCAATGCAGGAGAAGAGAGATGAACTGATAAACATTTGTTTGCAGAGATTTTGAATTCTGCTATATTGTTGTATGCACCACCAATCTCTGAGTGGTACAAGATTCAGGGGTTCTAGGTGCTTACCTAGGTTTTGGCTTCCTTGGAATGAGGGACGGTGGAGACTGTGGTGTCTGTATGATATATGGTTGTTTTTACATATATATGCAACTTGAGTCTATGATGTAGCATTAACACCCCAGTATGGCATTGCTTCTCCCATAGCCACAGCCTTGGATTCCAGCAGAAATCAGGCATGGCTCTGTCCCTGAGCTGCCTAGCCTGCAGCCTCCTGCTTCTAGCTCTCTCACACCTTAACTCTGGTTTTTGTCTTTGCAACTACCAGATAGTTGAGGGAGGGTGCCTCATGGTGAGAGCCACTTCCTTTGTTACCTTAACAACCCATACTTAGGGGCATCATGTCTGGCTGTTCCAGCAATGGGATCCTGGTTGGATCTAGGAATTAGAAGAGACTCAGGCATACAGCCTATCCACTCCACCCCCCAAAAAAGAACCACTTCACAACAATATTCTTCTCAAAGGCAGCTTTGAAAGTGAACAAGGCACACAACTGAGAGCTTCCAGCATCCTATCTAGCGCCCCATTTTCTAGATCAATGATGCAATACACTCATTCTCTATTCCTTTGTTCCAGTGTTCATCCATCACAGTTTTACAAAGTAATCTACAATCCTTCATCACACAATGGAGTTAGCAGAGGCTGCCTTCAGTGTATAGAGAGATAACAAACAGCTGTTTTCAAATGGCATTATGGGGGTGGAGAAACATTCAATGAGCACATTGTGGTCTTCTTATTCTCTTACCTTTTTGGAGAGCAGCACTGAGCTTCCCCAAATACCCAAGTTATTGCTTTCAGGATTTTTGCCTTGGACCTCAAGGGATTTCATTAACAAGTGCATATATTTTTAAAGGTCCCCTCTCCCATTGTATTTTATAATAATTCTCAGGTGTGCTGATATGAACTTCCTGTGAGAATGCGCAGAGCCACACACTTGCACCTCAATGAGTTTTGACAGAATATAATGCTCTTCTAAAATTAGGGATACTTCTTTGGCAGTGCTACACCTATACAGAATATATCAGTGCCACGATTTAATTTATTGGCTCAGTCCACAAATCATTACATCTTTCCTTCATTACCACTGACACCCTTCTTGTTGGTTACCCACTCCAGTAAGCTCTAGCCAGCATGTCCAATGGACAGAGAGTTGGAGCCCATCAACATATACAAGGATACTGAGTTGGGAAAATAAGACTATACCCACAAAACTGTGCAAAATACAATTTTGTTTGCTCAACTGAGAGGAAGTTATGTCTGTTGTTTCCCTCTGCAGGAGCTTTGTTATGGGTTTAAATAAGGAGGTCCAAGTTCACCCCAGGTTTTGTTCCTGTCTCTTGATTTGGCCTTGAGGTTGCAAAAGATCACGATACTTTAAGGCTTTTACTTTTATTTAAAACACTTATAATTAGCACCAAAATGAAGAGCTGGTGTATAACTCTAGTAAATAAAAAAGACTTAGATTAAAATATGCCCCCCAACCCTCCCCTTTAAATCACAAAAGACATGAGTCAGTCAAATTTAGCCACTTTAATACCATTGAAGCAGAGGAGTAAAAGGACCTATTTATTTATTCCTTTTTTGAACAAAAATATTCACTTTCACTTCTTCCAGGTTACACACAGAGTAGGAAGGCGCACATACATGGTAATAACTACATTTTATCTTTGCAACAACCTTCAGAAGTAGGCAAGAGTAACAGAAATTAAGGAACCCAAGTTAGTTCTCTGTCTAGGTGGAGATTTTAATCTGGTCTTCATGACCTATGTCCAACATACTACAAGCTGTCTTATACTGACTCTCTCCCATTTAAATAAAAGAATCCTAAAACTCCAATTGATGGAATATCCTGTAACATTCATTTCTTAAGAAACATTATGATTTTACTGAATGAAAGTTTCATGCAATCCTTCACCTTCTCATTCCTGAGACAATATATGAAAGGGTTTAGCATGGGTGTCACTACTGTGTTCAGTACTGTGCCTATTTTGTTGAAATCCAGAATGTTCCCTTTGGTTGGACGGACATAAATGACAATTGAGCTCCCATAATACAATGATACCACAGTGATATGAGAAACACAGGTTGAGAAAGCTTTCTTTCGACCTTGTGTTGATGGTATCTTCAATACAGCAACAATAATATAAATATAGGACACAACTGTTATAAGAAGTGAACCCAGAAGCAATATGCAAGATGTCCCAAAATCAACCTTTTCAGCCAATGATGTGTCAGCACAGACAAGCTTGAGCAAGGGGGCGCTGTCACAGAAGAAGTGGTTGACTATATTTGGGCCACAGAATGGAAGGCCAGCTGTTACAATGCTGGGAACTAGAATAATCAGAAAGCCACCAATCCATGATCCCAAAAGGAGCTGGAAACAGGCATTTCTGTTCATGATGGATGCATAGCGCAATGGGTAGCATATTGCAACGTAGCGATCAAATGACATTACAGCCAGAATGAAGAATTCAGTTGAGCCCATGAGGAAATAGAAGAATGACTGAGTAAGGCAGCCTACAAAGGAGATGGTCTTCTTCCCCGTGATAAAATTTATTAGCATTTTAGGCATGACAGCTGATGTGATTATGAGTTCCAGGAATGAAAGATTAATCAAGAAAATATACATGGGCAATTGAAGCTGGTGATTGGCCAGGACTAGTGCAATTAATGTAACATTACCGGTAATGGTCAATGCATATATAATCAGGAAGGTAATGAAGAGCAGAATCTCAACAGAGTGGATTGTCTCAAATCCCAAAAGGATGAACTCAGTCACAATAGTCTTATTATATTTCTCCATATTTTCATGCATTCTATTCTATAGGAAACAATATATTAGGAAAAGAAAGGAAAAGAAAGAAACAGAGTTGTTCACTAGGCATGTGCAGCAACCACAAGATTCACTCTTAATCCATATTTATAGCATTTGGAAGCAGCCTGATTGGTGCTGCATCCAAAACAGTTGTTCTGATTCTGTGTTCTGCTTTGATTTGTTATTTGGAGCAAAATCTTATATGAAATATGAAGCTCTGTTTTGCTCCCATTGAGTATAATGGAAAATCTCCCACCAGGAATCAGCCCCTACCCTCTCTTCAACATCCCTTCCCCATTTGATTTCTGGGTGTTTTCTCAGTCAGCTTCTTTGTATCTCAGAAAAGAAATGAAGTTGTCATTATTGAATGTCGAATCAGGAACTCAGTGCCAAATTTGATGAAACAACCAAATTTTTTGAACCAATGTCCTTCTCATGTCCTTATGAGGGGGTCAGCTGATATATTTTTGAAACCAATTCTTAAGTGTTGATGGATGATCTTGTACATTGGATCTGTAGCAGGTGGATTTCTTGGAAATTACAAAATTAAGGAAACATTTTTTAAAAAAATCATGTTTCATTTATAATGCATTTCTAACTCAAGAACAGAAAGTTTTCTTATGTTTCAAATTGATGATTTGGGTCATCAAAGAGATACATGTGTTAGTTAAAGGGTATGAGAAAACCCAGGGGGTAATTTTAGATTCTGGATGTAGTGCTGTTATGAGGTCCTCATTAAATTATCAGGAATGTTACTTCAGTTGTGAAACACACTATTAATATTATTTTCTCTTCCCTCTCCCTACAACATTCTGCTTAATTCCTGATGAGTTATTGAATGGAGCAATACAGCCAGGACCAGTGGAGTCTAAAACTCCACTTGCCAAGGAAACAGTATTTATGTACTAAATGTTTTACAACCCAGACCTAAACATGTATACAAAAGCTATGTTGCCCCAGCCTCATGGTTAAAGTGGCAGTGGTGGTGGTGGGGGGGGAATAATTCAGTTCATGTTCAAAGCAAATGTACCTAATTCACTTTTCCAAAACTATATGAAAACTGAAACACAGCCATCCTTCATAATTCACAATTTTTTTGAATTTCACAGTGCAGTTAATCAGTCAAGTGCCATTAGCAAAAAAAGAAGCATTTACTAAGGTAAATAGTGCATGAAAATGCATATATTCGTGAAAATAGCATTAAATACATTATAAAAGAAGTATATTGAGCAAAGTTTCACATAAAATTGTTTATATTAGGAGAAATGGACACTAAAGTGGTGATAAAATTTCATGAAATCTTTTTAAATAGAAACTGATGCGGAAACATGGAGAACTGAGAAAGTGAGAGAAACCCAAATTGGTCTATGATACTACATTTGTACAGAGCTTGTGTATCCAGTCTCAGGCTCCTCTTTTCTAACATAGCAATTATCAGCCTACCTCTAATAACTCCACATAAATCTCTAAAAGTCATCTGATGATACAGAAAGAGATCATATTCCCATAGCAGGATTTATGATGCTTACCTTTACAAATCCCAGCAGGAAAAAAGTGGATATGTCCCTGCAGAAGTTCTAACAGAAGGAGAATATCAGATTAATGGAACCAAATGCTCCCTATACCCAATAATTTGGAAACTTCTCTGTATTTCTCATCAAGTTTTCTTTAATTGTGTGTGTATGTATTACTGATATTCAGTGTGTTAATTATTTCAAAAGTTATACTACTATTTAATGATTCAAGCCGAATTAATGCTAATGATGATGATAAAAATGTACACCACAATGCCTGCTTGTTTCTATTCAACTTCATCCATAGAAAGACAACATTGGCCCATATTTCAAGATACTCTGAGTCGGCAAAGAGGAGGAAAAGATAGCACGTTTCCTTATATTATCACTGACAAATCCAAAGTATTAATTATTTCATCTTCTAAAATCATTCAATGAACCTCTGGGAAGCAATTAAAAAACTGCTATCCAGAGATTAAGAATGTCATATTCTTTTTTTAAAATACAAAATGTACAATTATTATGGATTGAATCAAGATTAAGGGCTCTTCCACTTGTCCTGTGCCTAGAATTATGGGTCTGAGTAGTTTCCTCCTTGCTCCACAAAAAAACCATTATTTAGCTCTAAACTGGAGCAACCCTCAATCTGGAGAAACCAAAATGCTGTTTGCTCTGCTTGAGCACTAATAAGTGGTTTTCCCCAGGTGTCTGCCCCAATCAGCAGTCTAGCTGCTGCATTAAGCACCAGCTGGAGCTTCCAGAACAAGCCCACGGGCAACCTCACACAAAGTGCAATATAAATTTGCAAATACATCACATGGGTTTCATTAAATATAATTTGAACAGATAACTATACTAGTAGGGGACTGAATTTTTGAAACTGGAAGTTCAGACCTGAATATTAGAAGGGGTTGATAGGTTGGCTGGAATGAGAGTTTCAAATCAATACCCTTCTATTGCACTTCAATGGGGAAAGCGAATTTTTGTAAAGCTGCACCAAGCCAGTGTGGTTGCCATTTTCTGCTCTATTCCAAGGAGATGTTTGAAAATATATTATGATCATCCCAATGAAAATGATGGCAATCTGCCCAATGGAAATAAGGTTTGACTCCTATAATATTGAAATTTGACTTTTGTCTGAAAGAGCAGCCAATCTCTGATTTTTTGTGTGATATGATATCAGTCCTGCAACGAACAGAAAGTCAACTAATAAGAGGTTACACTTAGGATTAATAACTCTTTTTTTCAATTAGGACCTTTCTTGTGTTCAGATCAGATCTTAGAACAATGATGTAGCATTTTGGAAGAAATATGCAAAGCAAGAGGCCAGTGTTGGAGGCCAAGATGGCAAAAACTTCCACAGCCACTATGTATTTCCCCTTGGTGCTCAGGTAACCCGGAATGAAGGAGATCCAAACACTGCAAAACACCAGCATGCTGAAAGTGATGAACTTGGCTTCATTGAATGTATCTGGCAGTTTCCTGGCCAGGAAGGCTACTGTGAAGCTGATCATGGCCAGAAAGCCCAAGTAGCCCAAGACACAGTAGAACATGGTGATGGAACCTTCATTACATTCCAATATAATATGTCCAGCCTGTGAGTGCATGTCAGCTTTGGGGAAGGGAGGAGAAGTTAACAGCCACACAATGCAAATACCCACTTGAATGAGCGAGCAGAAAAGAACAATGGAGGTGGCTACTTTCTGCCCTAGCCATTTCCTCATGCTGTTGCCTGGCTTTGTGGCCAGGAAGGCCAGGACCACCATGATGGTTTTTGCCAACACACAAGAAACTACAACAGAGAAAATGATGCCAAATGCTGTTTGCCGGAGCAAGCAGCCCTGCTTCCCAGGCTTGCCAATGAAGAGAAGGGAAGAAAGGTAGCAAAGCAAGATGGAGGCAAGCAGAACACAGGTGAGGTTCCGGTTGTTGGCTTTGACAATAGGGGTAGTCCAGTTTTTTAGAAAAATGTGCATTACCAAAACTGTTAATGCAGCAAAAAAGATAGCAAGGACAACCAAGACAATGCCCAAGGGCTCGTGATAGGCAAGGAAGCTCTGAACTTTTTGAATACATTTGTTTTTGTTCCTATTTGGATATTGATCTTCTGGGCATTTGAGACAATGAACTGCATCTGAAAGGGATCAAGAAAGTATCAGTAAATATTGTCATTGCTATGCCTCTATTAGTTTGCATAAAGCTGAAGGTGTGTCAATTTAATGGTAGATAATAATGACTCCCTGTTTCACATCTAACTGAAAGGAGATGCTCCCAACCAACATTATACAAACTTTGCCTAGTCCCCGAAACATATTAAAATTTTATTCTGAATATCCATGGATAGGATAGAACTTTTAGTCTCTAGTGGGCATAAGTGTACCTAAATATGTCTGGTCAATTTCTTTGAAGATATTTCCCTTTTGTGTACATATTTAATTGCACTCAGCTCATGTAATTATAGAATTCAGTTTATAGTATTGTAGAGACAGAAAGAACAATGAGGATCATCTAGTCCAACCCCCTGCAATGCAGGAATCTCAACTCAAGCATCCATGACAGATGACCAACCAATCTCTGCATAAAAACCTCCAAGGAACGAGAGTCCACCACCTCCCAAGAAAGTTCACTCCACTGTCAGACAGCTTGTTTAGCTGGAATCTCTTTTCATGTAACTTGAAGACATTGGTTTGGGTACTACCCTCTGGGAAAGGAGAAAACTACCTTGCTGCTGCTTCCATGTTACAGCCCTTTAGATATTTGAAGTTGGCTATTGTATCTCCTCTCAGTCTGTATATCACCTACCTGTCTCATTAGAAAACATGTTTTCTGGGCATGGATTACAGCCATAACAACAACTTGGTTTGCCTTCTTGAACCATCCTTTGCTGTCCATGGTGACAGCTCTCAACACACCTAGAACTTGGTGGTAACTAATGATTAGAAAACGGATATTATGTCACATCCAAATTTTCATACAAATACAGCTATATTTCTATTCTACCTGATAACCCAAGAACTTCTTGCTCTAATCAGCTGAATAATTATTTAAAGTCATTGACAATACATTTTCAGGGGAAATATCAGTGGGGATGGACAAACAACCACCAATGGCTCAGGGATTTATATGATGATTGAAGAGTAATTTCAGGAGGATGGGCAAATTTGGGGGTTTCTTGCAGTCTCAACTACAATAGAGTGTTTGTGTACACAGTCATGTTTTCACATTGCACTTGACTCTGAGAGCAACAGGACATCATCAATTCTCGTTGCTCTATTTAAAGCACACAGAAGAAAGAAGCCCAGCGCACTCATGGCTCCTATGAGCAAATGGGTAGAAATGCAAATAATCATAATCATAATAAAAGTACAAGGCAAGTGAAGAAGCTCGTGGACTAGCTCATAAAGGGACTCGTGGGACTGCAGATTTATAGGATTCATGATCTGTTTTGCTTCATGATCCACCCAGACTGAATCAGCTGAGTCCACTTTGAAATCCAAGTTCTGTGGGTTTCTGCTCTGTCCCTACTTCCAAGAACATTAATCTTACCTCTAAGATCCATGGGCAACAGTGCTGCAGCATCTGGACAGTAACATATTTTTATTCAGTTGTGACTATAAGCTGCTAAGTATTTTCCTACCTGTTTAAGTCTGTCGTTCCACACAATATCTATCCCAGTGAGGGTGAACTCATGGTTTGGGGAAATACTTGCAAACTTGGGTTTAATGACAGAGAAATTGGGGTAAATGATCCAGTTGATGATATCATAGCCAGCCGAAACTTCTCCATATTCAATCAATACTTCATGCCCTGCACCATTGTTAAAATGGATGTTTTTCAGTATGGAATTCAGCTGAATTGGAAGAAAATAGAAGAAACAAATTCTGAAATTGTCCATTATTTATTTTGCAATTCTGTCTTGGGAGCAAGTCTCATTGAACTCAACAGGATTTATATCTGCATAGGCAGATAGAACATATTGAAAGAGCAACCGGAACCCTGCAGGATTTATGACTTAGCTCAACAGCTGTTGCACAAAAGCATCAATCCTGCAGGGTGCTGCTTCAAGGAAGGGGTATCAGGCAGGAAGGAAAGTCAGGCTCCTACCTTCTCTTGGGAAGATTCAGCCAGTGGTCAGGTAGGTTTTGGCTTTTCCACTGGTTTTTCCACTTATTCCCTCCATCCCTCCCTCCCTCTCTTTCTTTCTTTCTTTTTAATACTCTATCCCCCCTCCGACAGCCCTAGATCTTTCTGGCCTATCCAACCTAATCTACAGTGGTTTGTGGCTTTCACAAACCAACTCAACCAGTGCCTCCAAATAGACACAATTTGGCTCAGGGATCAGCCAAATCCAATGCATAGTAGGAATAAATCTTCATTCCTTTATGCCAGAATAGTTCTGTTCCCTTTTCAGGAAACGGCATCTTAAGAGAGCCAGTGTGGTGTAGTGTTTAAGAGCAGTAGACTCGTAATCTGGTGAACCGGGTTCGATTCCCTGCTCCTCCACATGCAGCTGCTGGGTGATCTTGGGCTAGTCACACTTCTCTGAAGTCTCTCAGCCTCACTCACCTCACAGAATATTTATTGTGAGGGAGGAAGGTGAAGGAGATTGATAGCCGCTTTGAGACTCCTTAGGATAGTGATAGGGAGCCTAGGACTTGCCAGTCAGAAGATCAGCGATTCGAATCCCCATGACGGGGTGAGCTCCCATTGCTCGGTCCCTGCTCCTGCCAACCTAGCAGTTTGAAAGCACGTCAAAGTGCAAGTAGATAAATAGGTACCACTCTGGCAGGAAGGTAAACTGTGTTTCCGTGCGCTGCTCTGGTTCGCCAGAAGCGGCTTAGTCATGCTGGCCACATGACCCAGAAGCTGTACAACGGCTCCCTTGGCCAATAAAGCGAGATGAGTGCTGCAACCCCACAGTCGGTCACGACTGGACCTAATGGTCAGGGGTCCCTTTACCTTTACCTTTATAGGGTAGTGATAAAGCAGGATACAGTAAACAGTTTTCCTCATTAGACATCCTGTCAAGCTCATAGACTTTATTATGGCAATGTATTTACCTGCCATGATGGAATATTCAGCTGTTCAATTCTGTCTCTTCTTCGTCTTGACTCATGGATGGCATGTAAAGCATGGGCTATAGCATAGACAGCATTGTAGATACCATAGGTCTCACCAGTCATATCCATTTCAAATGTATACTCAGACAGATATTCCAGTTTCTCTTTGCCTGTGCACATATTGCTTTGTGAACAATGTGAAAAGCTGTCTTCATAAAAATAACAAACGAAAGCAGTTGACCAGAAATCCATGAAAAAGCGAATCACTGGCTTGTCAGACATAAAGCTTCCGAGAAACTCACGGAAACCTGGCACAGGCTTTTTGTGGACTGAAAAAGAAAAGGCACCATTGTACGTTTCTGGAGGTGTTACAAATAAACCAATATGCTGTTTGAAATCCCACCGAGCAGTTATGATCCAAACTTTCCCAGGATTGATCTTCCAATTTTGTCCCATGAGGTTTTGTAATCCACTCATCGAATTATAGTCTCCACTGACTATTACCACATTTATCTCACTTAAGAAAAGTTCTGTATATAACTTTGACATATAGTTGCGATAAGTTTCATGCCACACATATTTTGATTCTCCTACTTTATACTGGCGGGCAACACAAATGCCATACTGCAGAAGCAGAGATGTCAGGATCTGACCAAAGCTTTCTCCATCATCATCATTTGAAACAATGAGCCCAACCCATGTCCATCTGAAATGCAAAAGTAGCTGAGTAATTCCAATGGGTTGAAGAGTTTCTCTTGGTGACATTCGATACAAAAATGGGAAATTTGTTGTACCTCTAAGTGTAGACTCATACGCACCATAGTTAAACTGATGGAGAAAAAACAGTGCTGATGAGAGCAAAGAAATAGCACATGTCTGAGCTGTTGTTGGGAGCTCCTAGAATCCAAATATACTATTAACTTTCAATATATGAAATGCATAATTTTCCCCCACTGCATAACTAATATTAGCAAGTAATGTTGGCATAATACTTCCCAGCCAGCATAATCATGAAGTGGTGCAAACTTAAATTTCTGCAAAAAAATATATTAAAAAGTTTCAATGCTTTAGAAAAAATGAATGGATTAAGTGTGGAATCCCACAAATACTCACTGGGGAGTTAGCCCCCTTGAACTCAATAAGACTTGCTTCTATAAAGTAATGGGTTTGCATTTCAGGATCGAGGGTGGGTGGGTAATTTCAACTTTCTCCTCCCAAACCAAGACAAAGTGTATAGCCTTAATTTATTTTAATTACATGTTGTGATAGCTCAGTCAGTAGAGCATGAGACACTTATTCTATGTTTAATAATTCTTTATATTAAATTTCCATGTTCTGGGATTACAGAGGTGAATTCAATTAGCTCAGTGGATAACCAAGAAGAAATGGGTGCCACACAAAGAAAAATACACACATACCTGTGGAATCTTGAAGACACTTGAGACTGTTGCCACCTCGTAGGCATTTTTTGCATTGAGACCAGCAATGACAGCAAACACATCCTCATTCATATATTTCCTATTAGGTCCATTCTTTTGCACATTTTCTTGTTGTGTGAATAGTAGGTCCAGCATGATATCATATGTCATCTTTTCATCATAAAGGTTGTCATACATATGGGAACCCAGAGTAATATTGGGCAAAAGCTTTGGATTCTTATTGATCTCATGAATGGCAAACAACAAACCGAGAGCATGCTGATAATTATTCAGCACTGAACTACAATGAGATTGACAGAGAGTCAAGCTTACTTTTATCAAATATATGTTTCCTACACATTCATTTCTGGATTGAGAAAGGGCGGGTGAAATGCCTCAGGGAAATATGAACTAGGAAAAAGAAAAGCGGCCTCTGACAGTACAAGAAGATCTGTGACATAAATTGTGAGTCAACCAGCATTGGTTAACTTATATCATATGTCTGTGAATCAGCGGCGTAGCGTGAGTTGTCAGCACCCGGGGCAACGCAAGTAATTTGCGCCCCCTAACCCGGGGCAAGGCACGTAATTTGCGCCCCCCTAACCCCTAACCTGCGAGTTGCTGCTGGCACTGCCGCCCAAATGACGCCGCTTGCCTGGAGGAGGAGGGGGGCAGAGAGGTGAGGAAAATGCAATGGCCCAGCAGCTGCAGCAGCAGCGGCGGAGGCGGGGCTGTGAGGAGGGGCTGCCTGGCGCGTCCTCCGCGGCGAGCGCTGAGAGCCGCTGCCTGCCGGGCGCCTTCAGCCCAGACGCGCGCACAGCTCATCGGTTCTGCAAGACATGCGGCTCTGCTACAGCCTGCGCCCGAGGCTCTTCAGCGACTCCGGAGGCAGTGAGCGCGCCCCCCCCCAGATGTTGCGCCCGGTGCGGCCTGCCCCCCTTGCACCCCCCACGCTACGCCACTGCTGTGAATTCAAAAGATGTACCACTGCCCATCAAACATCAGTGGTTTGAAATTGGTCAGAATGGGTAGACTCCAGAAGTAATATAAATCCCACCTTCCTCCTGATCTCAGAAAAAGAGACATTAAAGAAAATTTTCAAAATCTAACTGATTAAAATTAAACATTGCTTAACCCAACTCTCTTGAAATAACTGACATGTTAGATTTTCTAATTTAGGACATTTCCAGACTGTCGCTATATCAGATGAGATTCAATAACATCCTGGCAAAATAAACCTGAGCAATTGGAGTTAATTTGGAGCTTTTGCAATCCAGATCTACTTCACCAAAAGATCAGACTTTTTGTGATAAGTGAAGTGAATATGAAAATGTACTGAAAAGTGTAGGATAACATCTCTTTGCCTCAAATAAATAAATGTGAATGTATGGATTCTCAAGATGAACGAATCATGAATATTCATTAAACAGGGGCTTCTGGAAGCCACTGTGGCCTGGATCTCGCCCCCCCTCCCCCAGCATTTAAGGCATTGAGTTAAAGATAGCAGAATTCACTTCTGTTGAGATACACTTCCTGCTAATAAGCTACAAAGAACTTACGTATATATTTCATGACTTCTACGAGGAGGTTCATTCCAGTTTCTCTCAGGATACTGGGGATATACCAAAGAGAATATCCCACCAATTATGGCTTCTCCTGGTTGATACAAATTGTCTTGGACACTAATAGTATTACTAGGCTTCCATTTGGTATCCTTGGACACAAGAGAAGGGAGCAGCAGCAGCAAAAATAACAGGATGAGTAACCACCTGATTGAAAACCCATCTCTCTCTATCCCAAAGCTGCAAACTGGCATTCTTCACAAGACTCCCAACTATAATTGTTCTAAGACTTACCCACAGAATCTAAATTGTTCTGTTAAATAGCAAAGCAGATATAACAAATTATGGTTAACTACCCCATCTCTTTTATTGATCAACACCCAGTTCTCATGACACAGCACAGGACGGAGTGTTTCTTATCTGAATTTTTGTTGATGATGTTACTGTCTCTCCATGAAATGGGGGTTGAGGAAATGATAGTGATTTTAATAATTATAGAGTTCGTGAACAGTTCCTGGTGTGAGAACTGTATATCTATGTAATTAAAAAAAGCCATGTTGGTAACACCTGCTCCCTACTATAAAAAGTTATATCCTTTGAAACATCTGTGTATTACAAGTGCGTAGAACTAGTGAACCTTCAAAGGCTGCTGGACTCCAGCCCACATCAGTACTAGCCAGGTATTGGCTAGATGTAGTCCAAAGGATTGGAAGTTGGACACACACTTTTGGAGGGGTTCCACTCCTACCAGCTGGACTGCTACCAATGAATAGGCATGCAAGACTTTTATTTGGACTCTTGTGTTTATGCCGTGGTGTCAAGCAAACATTCAATTTTATTTCCCATGCTACTTTTATCTATTCTATATGAAACCCAGGCATCATCTGGAGACTTAGTATGAAGTATTCCTAATGTGTGGGTGAGACCCAATTCTATCTCTTCATATTATATGATTCAAGAGACTTTGCAAGTGCTAGAACAGTGTCTGAAGGCCCTAATGGGCTTCCTGAGGGCCAATAAATTGAAGCTAACACTGATAGATCACAAGCTTTGTGGATAAGTGGTTTCAGGTCCAAAAACAAGACTGACACCATCCCCCACACCAGAGCCCAAGAATTTAAGAATCTATTAGTCTTCCTTAATTTAGCATGTCCT
This sequence comes from Podarcis bocagei, assembly GCF_964188305.1. Taxonomy (NCBI): domain Eukaryota; kingdom Metazoa; phylum Chordata; class Lepidosauria; order Squamata; family Lacertidae; genus Podarcis; species Podarcis bocagei. The sequence goes on along the minus strand of NC_138138.1, from coordinate 31,775,321 downwards.
TCATTATATCTATATTATTGCTGGCCCTGGATCATTTTATGGCAGTACGCAAGATGCTTTATAATGAAATTCTTATTTGGTTTATTAGCAATTTAATGCATATTTTAAAATACAGTACCATTGATGAACACTCTTCCATTGTTAACAATACATATTGCTATTATGTCTTGTTCAATACATTCCTTCCCAAAGCTCTCATTAATGCCTCTTTGACTTCCTTGTTCCTGAAACTATATATAATGGGATTTAGCATAGGATTGATTACTGCATAAAATATAGAAATCATTTTATCATTCTCAGGGGAGTAAAATGATTTTGGCCTCATGTACATGAACATTCCTGTGCCGTAATAGATGGTCACTACTGTTAGATGGGAAGAGCATGTGGAAAAAGCTTTGTGTCTGCCACTAGTGGTACGGATTCTGATGATAGCAGCAATGATGTAGCCGTAGGACACCAGAACCAGGATAAAGGGCAGCATTAAAGCGCCTGCACCCCCTATCAACATCAGAAGTTCATTTAAGGTGGTATCAGTACAGATCATGTGCAGCAGAATGGGAGCCTCACAGAAAACATGATTAATAACATAGGGTCCACAAAGAGGGGGCAAAGATAAGTAGAGTGGAACCACAGAGACTAGAAAGCTGATGGTCCAAGATGCTGCTGCAGTCTTCACACAAACACGGTAGCTCATTATTGTGGTGTAACGCAAGGGATGGCACACTGCTACATAGCGGTCAAATGCCATCACTGCTAGAAGGAGACATTCTGCTGCTCCCATAAAGAGGGAGATATAGGTTTGCAGCATGCACAGATGATATGATATAGTTTTCTTGGTGGATATCAGGTTGGCCAACATTTTGGGGACCACAGCAGTGGTGTAGCAAAGGTTCAGAAATGCCAAGTGTTGAAGGAAAAAATACATGGGAGTATGCAGATGGGGATCTGCTGTGGCCAAGCAAATTATACTAATGTTCCCAAGAAGGGTTGCAGTATATAGAAAGAAGAAGATTGCAAAGAGTAAAGGTTCCATTTCTGGATGATTAGAAAAACCCAAAAGCATGAATTCCCAAACTTCTGTTTCATTTGTTGGTCTCATAATGCCCCATCAATTCCAACTATTGGGAAGGGGGAACCTGGGAGAAGAGCAGACAAAACTACCTTTTAGAATGTGAGAATATAGATATATCATCATCATATATCCTAAACCTAAATCCTACATCTAAAATATCATTCATCAAACACAAAATACAATTAATGCAATGTTGTTCTATAACTTCACTAGGCATATCTCCATCAGTTGGTCAAGTCAAGTTTTAGTTTTCAGTTTTAGTTTTCAGTTTTATGCTCTTTTGCATATGCTAAGTCTGGACAAGATCAGTAAGATTGTTTTCCTCCTGATGTAACTTATTGTTTATCATAAAATTATAAATTTGTGATCTATGGAACAATAACTATAAAATTGTGAACTATGCAACAATATAGGAAAGAAAAAAGAGTTCTTTGATCATACAGGCACTAGAAATTTCATAGATATAAAAGCAGAGCAGAGTTATGATAAAATAGAGACAAATGTAAAAAGTTACATGAAAAAAGTTACATGAAAAAAGTTATTTTGAGCAATGATAGTACAGGTTGGCTTTCAGGTATTGTTGGATTAAACTTCCCACCAGCAAATAGTCAGGATTGGTGGGCATTGTAGCCCAACAATATCTGGAAGGCAACTCATTTATGATTTAGAAATTTTATTTTAATAGTTTTTCCGATCTTATTTATTGTTTTTTTGTTATATGCCTTAATAATAATTTTAAATATTGTTCAATTCCTTACTTGCATGCATCCTAATCATAACAATAGAAATAAATCTCATTATGTTCACTTTTCCCCATCTGAGTATAAATAGGATTCCTTCTTCCCTTCCTTCCTTCCTGCTTGATTAACAGAAGTTAACAGAGGTCAACAGAAGCAGGGGTTTCTTCCCACGGAGGTAGATATCAGATTATATCCTTAAACTAGTTTTCTATGTATATACTCAATGCAGACTAGGTTAGGTGGGCAGACAGGCTAGGAGCTGTAAAGATAAAAAGATAAAACATGAACATATAAAAAGATAAAAAGATAAAACATGAACATATAACTAACGAAATGAAGTCCAATAAACTATAAAAAGCTGCAGTATTATCACAATTCAACATGACTGGTAATAGCAGCATCAAGCTGGCCAGTCTATACTTATGTTTGCCCACCACACTCGTCTTAAAGGTTACATATTTCTCTTGCCTAGTGAAGCTTACCATATTTGTTTAATACTACAAGCTCCCCTCCAACACAGACAAAAAGCACATTTGAAGAGATGTGCTTATACAAATATATTAATATTCCTTTCTTTCTAGAATACATTCCATTATCTCCATAACACTTTTGCTCCATGCACCTCAATTATTTTTATTTGAATTCTAAGAGTTTTATTGAGAAGAAATCCCATGGATTCACTGACAAATGGAAGCATTAGTGACCCATACTTGGAAGGTACATAAATGACACTCTTACTGCCATGCAGATTTTCTGTTGAGATGTGATGTTAATAATAAAGAATGGAGATGAAATATAGGAGTAGGGTGTAGGAAATGAACCAGAACTGAGTTCTCAAAGAAGTAAAGTCTTTTAAGAGCATAAAAACAGAAAGAGCCCTGCTGGATCTGGTACAGCATTCTATTCACACATTGGTCTATCTGATATCTGGACTATTTTGGAAAGGAAGGTGAAGTGTAATTTTAATAATAATAACTAAATAAAAATAGGAAGCAGGCCCAGAGGCAGAATCTAAATACAAGAGCATTTACTCCATTTTACCAGTACAGTAAATGTTATTCAGAGAGCCACTGCCTTCAATTGTGAAAGCAGAGTCTAGTTATCATTCTCAGTTCACACTAATAGCAATATGAGAATATGTTTCATTCCTTTCATTTTTTTGTTTTCTTTTAAATCAAGGATTGTACCTAGTTTTGTCTTGTTCATCTAAGTCTCTGATCAAGCTGAAATTTATAGTAAGGGTGAAAGCAATTGTCACTGGCACTCTTTTGCCTCTGCAGCCCCTGTTCCATTCAACCTCTACTCCAAAGGGCTCAGAGTCTCCACAGAATACCATGGCAGGTTGCCAGAGAAAGGATGGATTTGCAGAGTTCCCTTCCCTCTGCCCATCTTCACAAAAACCTCTGCCGAATCAAAGAACATTGTGTGAGTTGAAGGACAGAATTAGAGACAATCCAATATGTTTATTTGTTCCTGGGGGAAAAAACCCAAGATAACAGCACGAGACGCTACATTGCATGCCCTCCAACATTTCTCCATTGAAAATAGGAGAATGGAATTATCATTCCATAATGATAATTTTACTATTTATACCCCACACATCTTAGTGGGTTGCCCCAGCCACTCTGGGCAGCTTTCAGCATATATAAAAATGTAATAAAACATTAAACATTTTTTAAAAAAACACACTTCTCTCTACAGAATTGCCTTTAGACGGCTTGGGAATCAAATAACTCCATACCCCCCCTCCCAATATTTCTCCAATGAAAATATGGAAGTCCTAAGGAAAAGTGGGACATTCTGGGATCAAATCAGAAAACTGAGCGGCTTCTTTAAATCAGGGATGTCCCTGGAAAACAGGGACACTTGGAGGGTCTGACATTGACATTCCCAGGGTATAGTATCCCTCTCTTCTGGAGATTCAATAATTGTAAAAAATGGGAACCAGCCAAGAAGATCCCTTCAGCTCCACCTTCATCCAAGCACAGTACAGGTAGTCTCATTGAAATAAATTAGACTTAAGTTGTCCCACTGATTCCATAACTACCTTCTTTTGGATCCAACCCATAGTGTGTTTAATTCCTATTGTGTTTGGTCTTAAGCAGATAAGCTGAAAAGTACTGAATAATATGACCTACTTGTATACCGTTCATACCACATGAATACAGAAGAGAATGATAAAAAAAACTTCTATATTTACTCCTATCTTCTATATGATGGCTTTATTAGTTGTTAGAAAATCCCCAGGCTCCAAATAACTTTGCACGTCTTACTATGAAATGGACTCAGCAGATATTACCACTCCCTTAAAAAAAAACAAAAAACTTACAGGATAATGGAAGGCTAAAATGGACAACATTTAAAGAGATTTTTAGGGCCATATTATAATAAAGAGCTGGAGAAACAGAGTTGGGTGGGCAAAGGCACCCATAACTGCTAGGAGCAGGGGTCAACAAGGTTTATCTTGCCTGGGCCTAATCGGAGATCCCTCCATGAGTTGGATCCCGAATGTGTGTGCGCCTGTGATTTTTGGTGTCTGCATGTGCGCAGACGCAATTTCTGGCACCACGGAAGTGAGTTCCCGCACCGCGCTGCACTGGTTTAGCGCAGCACAAGAGCAGGCGGCTCGGTTCAGGGGTGGCTCGTGGGCTGGTCAAACAACCTCTATGGGCTGCTTCTGGCCCATGGGTTTTAGGTTTCTGAGTTAGGAAATGTTAGAAATTATTACATGGCAGAATTTAGATTATGTTTGGAGTATGAAAGGGAAGGTGCCAGACTAAACCAAAAAATCGCCTGGGAAGAAGGGCCATCAAGGTGTAATTACTGGACAATGGCCAGCCATTGACCTTCTGCCTGAGCTCAGGGTAAATAGCAGAATTGGGAGGGGACAGTTACAGGAGGCATGATGTCACACAGGAAAAAATGTGCCCTTTTGGAAAAATAAAAGAGGTCTAGATAAGTGGGGTGAGTAAATAGAGGTTGGAGAAGAAGGGGGAGGACTCGACAAGCTGTTTTGAAGACCAAACCGTCTTGGTGAACTGGCTGAAGGCAGGTTGGGAGAGAGGCATGGAGATGCCTTGGAATCCAATTCTGGGCTACAGTGAAGGAAAGCCTCCTCCTGAGATGTAATGTTGTAAATTCTCCACAAGCCCATGTGTAAATATTTGTAAAATAAACCATATTTCTTAAAGACCTTTGTCTCTACTATGTCTTGATTTCCCAGACACAACCCTGGGTGAGCACATGGAACCCCCTAGAATCTTGCTACCATTTAGCAGAGATTGGGGGTGGGGTGGCACACAAACTTTAACACACACACACGCACACACAATCTAGATGTGAGTGTCACAGGCAGGCTTATGGGATTGACACAAGGATCAGATATCTCCCAATGAGCCAAACTCAAACAGGCTCATGACTAAGTCTATCAATCAGTAGTCTCTCAATTCTTTTTTTTTTTTTAAATGCAGTATTTATTTGAAAATTCACATATTTGCAGGGGGAAGAACTTTGAATAGAAAATACTTCTTATGCAAAGGGAAGAAAATGCACCTTTTAAAAACAGGGAATGCTTTTCTTTCCAAAGGAGGCTTGCAAAGCTTCTTGTGCAGTACTTCCTAAGCACCAATAGTCAGCTGGGTGTCAGTTATGTGGGAAGCACAGTGCAAGAGGCCTTAGTAGACACCACAAATCAACTAGGATTGCCATATTTCAAAAAGTAAAAACCAAGACACCCCGAAAGACAGCCCTACAACCAACCGATCAGCAGTGCCTGCAAAGCCATTTTTGTCCAAGTCCCACCTATAGCTGCCCCTCAGCTGATGTCACATATGACTTCACATGCAAGACAGCTGGCTTTGGCTTGAATGAATAGGATGAATGAAATGGCCTTACAAATAGGAAGCCCTAGCCTTCCAGATTAGGTCCTCAGGCTGATAGTTCTCCTTTTCTGCTGTAGAGAGTTGCTGGAATTGGAAGTGGGGCCTAGGTCTGCATCTGTTCTGGAAAAGCTAGGTGCCAAAGTGCAGCAGGTGTGGTCATGTTGAGTTAGTAACCACAGAAGGCCATGCTCCTATTACTGACATTAGCCAGGCACACCCCAGAGGCAACATTCAGTCTTACAGTCTCAAAGATCAATGCTGATTGTTGGAAGAATTTGAACTTTGTGAATTTCAATATGAGAAGACTCCATTCACCCTTCCCAAATTAATGAATCAGGTGGATTTTGTACTTCTCCCAACTTTGTGACAGTGTTCTCAGTTCATGTAAAATGTGTAAATGCATTATCAAATGTTCATTTTAAATTATATTTAGAAAAATACATTTTGTGAGAAAAATACATTTTTGAATGCTAAACTTAACATTTTGACATGGATTTATTTATATATGTATGCATCATCACACTCTAATGCAGAATTGAATTAATATATGCAATGGTGATACAGACTAGAAATATACTGATCCAACCACCTCTCGTTACACATCCCTACTGTGTCTGAACAAAGCTCTGAAACCAGAGCATAGAGTTCCAGGTAATTAATATAGTCATAGTCGGTTTATTTATAAACCACATATTCTACAAATACATCTGTACTTGAAGCAGTTTACAAAAATATCTAAATATCGGAACACATTTTGTTGCTGGCATCCTTCTGTCTCAGGAGACAATGGAAAAATGCATATGCTGTAGAGACTAATATGGGAGAGACATGCTTCGTTGTAGCTGGGGTAGAGGAAGGAGCACATTTACAAAACATAATAATACCTCATGAAACAAAATAATAATGATGATGATAATTAATATTAAATAAAAATAACAGTTCATTTAACATACATGAAAATTTAAGAGTGCAAAGTTCAACAAGTCAAGTAGTTTCACATCCAAATGCACCATCAAAACTGATGGCATCAGTGCCGAGTAACCTCCTACCTTTTATTTACGCCTGATCCTCAAAGTCCAGAAAGTAACTTCAGACTTAATCAGGAAATGGATCCCTTATAAAGAGTCTTATGGCTAGAGTATGGGAAAAAGCAAGCAGAAATAGCTATTCACTGATGAAAAACACAGTTTATTTCCCCTCACATGGTTCTAGGTTAAGGTAGGTAGAGAGAGAGAGCCAAGCAGTAGAAGCAAAGACCCAATGAAATCCATGAACTCGATAAAGCTGATGTCAATGCAGGTGAGGTGTAGCAAAGGGGCACTGTCACAGAAGTAGTGATTAATGACATTAGGTCCACAGTAAGGCAACCTCACTTTCAGCACTGTTGACAAGAACACAGACAAGAACCCACCGATCCAAGAGCCAATCAGCATATTGACACAAACTTTCCCAGTCATGAGAGTGGGGTACCTAAGCGGGTAGCAGATGGCCATGTAGCGGTCAAAGGACATTGCAGCAAAAAGGATGAACTCTGTAGAACCCATGAAGAAGTAGAAGTATGACTGAGCAAAACACAAAATATAGTCATGGGTTTGGGGGAAAGGAATAAGAAATAACTTAATATTCCCCACTGTTTTGTTGGCAATTGATCTGAATATAACATGCTTTAGACAGGTGGTGTGTGTGTGTTTCTTTGCTTTTTTATCATTCTGAATAATTTGATGTCATCAGAAAACATGACCACCTCACTGTTCATTCCTCCTTCCAGGTTATTAATGAACAAGTTTAAAAGCATATGTCCCAGTATAGATCCTTGGAAAATCACACTTCATACATCCTTTCAAGATAGCCTCTCTTTATCCCATGACTGCTAAGTATTCTCAGGAGTCTTTGGTCAAAGACTGTATCAAAAGGTTTTTGAATGTTCAGCTATGCAATGCGGACTATATCACTCCTGTCCACATTTTATTGATGCTCTCAATTACCTCTAAATTGTCACTTAGACAAATATGCATAAAAGTTCAACTTATTAAAAGACTTCTCATAAAGGTCTTCTCCTGTATGCATGCATACAATTTTCAGAAGCCAATGGTGTCTAAAGTAACATTTTAGCCATAATAATTGAACCAGATAATTAATATTAGTGTTCATTGAACCATCCTCTACCTCAGAGCCCAGGAATTTAGGAATCCACTAGCCTTGATTAATTTAGCATATCCTTCATTGTTTCTACATTATTGCAGGCCCTGGACATTATAAAGCACGAGATGCTTTATAATGAAATTCTTGTTTGGACTATAAGCAATTTAATGCATATTTTAAAATACAGTCCCATTGATGAACACTGTTCCAATACATTTCTATTATGTCTTGGTCAATACATTCCTTCCCAAAGCTCTCATTAATGCCTCTTTGACTTCCTTGTTCCTGAAACTATATATAATGGGATTTAGCATAGGATTGATTACTGCATAAAATACAGAAATCAGTTTATCATTCTCAGGGGAGTAAAACGATTTTGGCCTCATGTACATGAAAATTCCTGTGCCATAATAAATGGTCACTACTGTTAGATGGGAAGAGCATGTGGAAAAAGCTTTGTGTCTACCACTAGTAGTACGGATTCTGATGATAGCAGCAATGATGTAGCCGTAGGACACCAGAACCAGGATAAAGGGCAGCATTAAAGTGCCTGTACCCCCTATCAACATCAGAAGTTCCACTAAAGAGGTATCAGTACAGATCATGTGCAGCAGAACGGGGAGCTCACAGAAAATATGATCAATAACATAGGGTCCACAAAGAGGGGGCAAGAATATGGAGAGGGAAACCACAGAGACTAGAAAGCTGATGGTCCAAGATGCTGCTGCAGTCTTCACACAAACACGGTAGCTCATTATTGTGGTGTAACGTAAGGGATGGCACACTGCTGCATAGCGGTCAAATGCCATCACTGCTAGAAGGAGACATTCTGCGGCTCCCATAAGGAGGGAAATATGGGTTTGCAGCATGCACAAGTGATACGATATAGTTTTCTTGGTGGATATCAGGTTGGCCAACATTTTGGGGACTACAGCAGTGGTGTAGCAAAGGTTCAGAAATGCCAAGTGTTGCAGGAAAAAATACATGGGAGTATGCAGATGGGGATCTGCTGTGGCCAAGCAAATTATACTAATGTTCCCAAGAAGGGTTGCAGCATATAGAAAGAAGAAGATTGCAAAAAGTAAAGGTTCCATTTCTGGATGATTAGAAAAACCCAAAAGTATGATTTCCCAACCTTCTGTATCATTTGTTGGTCTCATAATGCCCCATCGATTCCAACTATTGGGAGGGGGGAACCTGGAAGAAGAGCAGACAAAACTACCTTTTAGAATGTGAGAATATAGATGTATCATAATATATCCTAAACCTAAATCCTGCATCTAAATTATCATTCATTAAATGCAATATAAACTTTATGCAATATTGTTCCATAACTTCTTTAGGCATATCTCCATATATTGTCAAGTCAAGTTTTAGTTTTCAGTTTTATGCTGTTTTGCATATTCTATGTCTGGAAAAGATCAGTAAGGTTGTTTTCCTCCTGATGTAACTTCTTGTTTATGAAAAAATTATAAAATTGTGATCTATGCAACAATTACTATATAATATAGGGGGAACAGTTCTTTGATCATACAGGTACTAGAAATTTAGCAGATATAAAAGCAGAGCAGAGCTGGGAAGAAATAGAGACAAATTTAAAAAGTTACATTTTTAAAAACCAAGTTATTTTGAGCAACGATAGTACAGGTTGGCTTTCAGATATTGTTGGATTAAACTTCTCACCAGCAAATAGTCAGTATTGTTGGGCACTGTAGCCCAACAATATCTGGAAGGCAACTCATTTATGATTTAGAAATTTTATTTTAATAGTTTTTCTAATCTTATTTATTGTTTTTTGTTATACGCCTTAATAATAATTTTAAATATTGTTCTATTCCTTACTTGCATGCATCCTAATCATAACAATAGAAATAAATCTCATTATGTTCACTTTTCCCCATCTGCATATAAATAGGATTCCTTCTTCTCTTCCTCCCTCCTTGATTAAGAGAAGTTAACAGAGGTCAACAGAAGCAGGGGTTTCTTCCCATGGAGGTAGATATCAGATTATATCCTTAAAATATTTTTCTTTGCATATACTCAATGCAGACTAGGTTAGGTGGGTGACTGGGCAGAGAGGCTGGGAGCTGTAAAATAAAATGATAAAAAATGAACATATAACTAACCCAATGAAGTCCAATAAATCTACAAAAATCTGCAGTATTGTCACAATTCAACATGACTGGTAAAAGCAGCATCAAACTGGCCAGGCAATGCTTATGTTTGCGCACCACACTCGTCTTACAGTTTACATGTTTCTCTTGCCTAGCAAAGCTTACCATATTTATTTAAAACTACAAGCTCCTCTCCAACACAGACAAAAAGCACATTTGAAGAGATGTGCTTATACCAATATATTAATATTCCTTTCTTTCTAGTATACATTCCATTATCTCCATGCCACTTTTGCTCCATTCACTTGTAACCTCAATTTTTATTATTTTTTAATTCTAAGAGTTTTATTGAGAAGAAATCCCATGGATTTCAATGTAATTTCCAGGAGTTAGGGGAGGGGACAAGAGAGAGAAAAGGCTAATTGAAACACTCTCCTTATAATACCTTAACCTACCTTAATTCTAATCTGTACATTGATTGCTCATTACCCATGTTACATTGACAATAATGCTGGTGTTTAAATTCACTGGCAAATGGAAGCATTGTGACCTGTACTTGGAAGGTGTATAAATGACACTCTTACTGCCATGCAAATTTTCTATTGAGATGTGATGTTAATAATAAAGAATGGAGATGAAATATAGGAGTAGGGTGTAGGAAATGAACCAGAACTGAGTTCTCAAACAAGCAAAGTCTTTTAAGAGCATAAAAAAATGAAAGAGCCCTCCTGAATCAGACTTAAAAACATAATAAAACATTTAAAAAACACTTCTCTATAAAGGATTACCTTCAGATGGATTAGGAGTTGAATAACTCCATACCCTACAACATTTCGCCAATGAAAATAGATACATCCTAAGGAAAAGTGGGACATTCCGGGATTGAATCAGAAACCGAAGTGGCTTCTCTAAATCAAGGATGTCCCTGGAAAATAGGGACACTTGGAGGGTCTGACATTTACATTCCCAGAGTACAGTTCCCCTCTCTTCTGGAGAGTCAATAGTTGTAAAAAATGGTAACCAACCAGGAAGATTCCTTCAGTTCCACCTACCTCCAAGCACAGTACAAGTAGTCTCATTGAAATACATTAGACATAAGTTGTCCCATTGATTCCATAAGTACTGTACCTTCTTCTGGAACCAACTCATAGTTCGTTTAATTCCTATTGTGTTTGGTCTTAAGGAGATAAGCTGAATAGTTTGATTAAGTATGAATAAGTATGAACTTGAATACAGTTCATGCTACATGAATGCAGAAGAGGATAATTAAAAAAAACTTACATATTTACTTTTATCTTCTATATGATGGCTTTATTAGCAGTTAGAAAATCTCAAGGCTCCAATTAACTTTGCACGTCTTACTTTCTACTATGAACCCCCCAATATATATATATATATATATATATATATATATATATATATATATATATATATATATTTTACAGGATTATGGGACATTAAAATGGTCAACCTTTAAAGAGATTTCTAGGGCCATATTATATTGTTACAGATCTGGAGAAGCAGACGTGGGGAGCAAAGGATCCCATAACTGCTAGAGTTAGGGAATGTTAGAAATTAGTATATGGCAGAATTTAGTTAATGTCTGGAGTATGAAAGGGAAGGTGCCAGACTAAACAAACAAACAAAAATAAATCACATGGGAATAAGTGCCATTAAGGTATAATTACTGGACAATGACCATCCATTGACCTTCTGCCTTAGCTCTGGCTAAATAGAATAGTTGGGATGGGACGGTTACAGGAGGCACGATGTCACACAGGAAAAATGTGCCCTTCTGGAAAAATAAAAGAGGTCTAGATAAGTGGGGTGAGTAAATAGAGGTTGGAGAAAAAGAGGGAGGACCCCACAAGCTGCTGGGAAGACAAGAACCATCTTGGTGGGATGGCTGAAGGCAGGTTGGGAGAGAGGCATGGAGATGCCTGGGAATCCAATGCTGGGCTACAGTGAAGGAAAGGCTCCACCTGAAATGTAAATGTTTTAAATTCTCTCCAAACCCAGGTGTAAGTATTTCTACAATAAATGATATTTCTTAAAGATATTAGTCTCCACTATGCCTTGATTTCCGAGATACGACCCTGTTTGAGCATATGGAACCCCCTGGAATCTTGCTACCACTTGGCAGAGATTGGAGCAGGGGTTGGCACACAGACTTAAAAAATAAAAAAAAATCATTTCTAGATGTGAGGGTCACAGCCATGCTTATGGGGTTGACACAAGGATAATATATCCCCCAATGAGGCAAACTCAAACAGGCTCATGACTAAGTCTATCAATCAGTAGTACCTCAAGTCTTTTTTTAAAAAAATTATTTGAAAATCCACATATTTGCTGGGGGGAGAAATTTGAATATAAACTACTTCCTTTGCAAAGGGGAAAAACTGCTCCTTTTAAAAACAGGGAATGATTTTATTTCCAAAGGAGGCTTGCAAAGCTTACTGTGCAGTACTTCCTAAGCACCATTCGCCAGCTGGGTGTCATTTGTTGAGCTTTTTTGATTTTGGTAATTCCCCCCAGACAATTTCAATTCCACTTTTCAAATCCAGGAATGTCTGGGAAAATCAGGACATATGGCAGCCCTACAACCAACTGATCAGCAGTGCCTGCAAAGCCTTTTTTGTCCAAGTCCCACCTATAGCTGCCCCTCAGCTGTTGTTACATATGACTTCACATGCAGGACAGCTGGGTGTGGCTTGAATGAAATGGCCTTACAAATAGGAAGCCCCAGTCTTCCAGATTAGGTCCTCAGGCTGATAGTTCTCCATTCCTGCTGTAGAGAGTTGCTGGAACTGGAGGGTGGGGTCTGGGTCTGCATCTTTTCTGGAAATGCTAGGTGCCAAAGTGCAGCAGGTGCGGTCATGTTGAATTAGTAACCACAGAAGGCCATGCATCTAGTATTGACATCAGGCAGGGCCACCCCAGAGGCAACATTCAGTCTTACAGTCTCAAAGATCAATGCTGAATGTTGGAAGAATTTGAACTTTGTGAATTTCAATATGAGAAGACTCCATTCACCCTTCCCAAATTAATGAATCAGGTGGATTTTGCACTTCTCCCAACTTTGTGACAGTGTTCTCAGCTCATGTAAAATGTGTAAGTGCATTATCAAATGTTCATTTTAAACTATTTTTAGAAAGGTACACTTTGTGAGAAAAATACATTTTTGAATGCTAAACTTAACATTTTGACATGCATTTATTTATATATGTATGCATCATCACACTCATATGCAATGGTGATACAGACTAGAAATATACTGATCCAACCACCCCTCGTTACACATCCCTACTGTGTCTGAACAAAGCTCTGAAACCAGAGCATAGAGTTCCATGTAATGAATATAGTCATAGTTGATTTATTTATAAACCACATATTCTACAAATACATCTGTGCTTGAAGCAGTTCACAAAAATATTTAAATATCGGAGCAGATTTTGTTGCTGGCATCCTTCTGTCTTAGGAGACAATGGAAAAATACATATGCTTTAGAGACTAATATGGGAGAGACATGTTTCGTTGTAGCTGGGGTAGAGGAAGAAGCACATTTACAAAACATAATAATACCTCATGACACAAAATAATAATGATGATGATAATTAATATTAAATAAAAATAACAGTTCATTTAATATACATGAAAATTTAAGAGTGCAAAGTTCAACAAGTCAAGTAGTTTCACATCCAAATGCACCATCAAAACTAATGGCATCAGTGCCAAGTAACCTCCTACCTTTCATTTACTCCTGATCCACAAAGTCCAGAAAGTAACTTCAGACTTAATCTGGAAATGGATCCCTTATAAAGACTCTTATGGCTGGAGTATGGGGAAAAGCAAGCAGAAACAGCCATTCACTGATGAAAAACACAGTTTCTTTTCCCTCACAGTTCTTCTAGAAGAAGTTACATTATGAAGGCTCTTGGAGTGTGGGGCAAAACATGTGAAACCAAAGTCTCCCCCTTCCCCTCATATTCACACCATACATTTAAAGTGAATTGCTTTCCCTCAAAGAATCCTGGGAGCTGTAAGTCACTCCTCACAGAACTACAACTCCCAGCACCTTTAACAAACAACAGTTTGCCTGTTTTGCTCTATTACCAAAGGGGCACTTGGGGGGAAGGATCTACTTAACAAGGGGGAGGATCCAGCTGCAAGGAGCAGAGGAACAGGAACAGGAGGACCTGGCAGTATATCAGTCTCCCCTGGACCCTAGCTGGTTGAAGAGCTTGGTCATGAATAAGGGCGTAGTGCTACAACTGAAAAGACTCTCACTCTCTGTTCACAACCTGCATAACCTCAGATGGTGGGGAACATCTTTAGAGAAGAAGTTTCTCTGTAGATTAGTGTAGGAGAAGGCAATTCTCCACAGTCATAAAACCCAGTCAATATGCACTATGGACAATGCAATCTGTGCTGTTATATTGAAAATGTGAACTTTCATGTAAGGTGTATATTCTGAAGGTGTATATAGTACATTAGTTATATTTTATTCTGGAGGTTAGCTTCTTTAGGACATCTTTTAACACCTCTTTCATTTGTTCATTCCTTAGACTAAAGATGAAAGGGTTCAATAAAGGTGTCAAGATGCCAGAGAAAATGGCTAATGCTTTGTTCATGCTCATGGTGTCACTCTGGGACGGCCTGACATAAACAAAGATGGAGATTCCATAGCCCATGGAGACAACAGTGAAGTGGGATGCACAGGTGGCAAAGGCCTTCTCCCTTCCCTTTGCAGAAGGAATTTTGAGGATGGTACTGATTATGTAGACGTAAGAGACAGCAGTGAATGAGAGAGAGCCAAGCAGTAGAAGCAAAGACCCAATGAAATCTATGAACTCGATAAAGCTGATGTCAATGCAGGCGAGGTGTAGCAAAGGGGCACTGTCACAGAAGTAGTGATTAATGACATTAGGTCCACAGTAAGGCAACCTCACTTTCAGCACTGTTGACAAGAACACAGACAAGAACCCACCGATCCAAGAGCCAATCAGCATATTGACACAAACTTTCCCAGTCATGAGAGTGGGGTACCTAAGCGGGTAGCAGATGGCCATGTAGCGGTCAAAGGACATCGCAGCAAAAAGGATGAACTCTGTAGAACCCATGAAGAAGTAGAAGTATGACTGAGCAAAGCAACCACCAAATGAAATAGTTTTTCTTTCAGCCAGGAGATTGGCTAACATTTTAGGCACGACACACGTTGTCATGAGTATCTCGATTAAAGACAAGTTGCTGAGGAAGAAATACATAGGGGAGTGAAGGCGATGATCAGTGCAGATGAGTACAATGATGAGTGCATTCCCCAGCACTGTCACCAGGTAAATGAGAAGGAAAACTATGAAGAGGATGATCTCCACATTTGGTTCATACATAAATCCAAGCAGAAGAAATTCACTGACATTTGTCACATTCTCTATTTCCATGTTATGGCATCCTGAATGAAGGAAGGAGGGGAAGGGATGATCATCAGTACTAGCATTGTAAACTTCATTGCAAAGAATAAATAGAAGACCCATATTCCACACAGAGTTATATTACATAAACAAGTACCATAATGAAAAGCAAATGATAGTTGTATTATATGTATTACTTGATCTTGCTTTGTAAGGATGGGATCATGTTTTCTGTTTCTGCGAAGCATGTAAATGTAAAGACTGAAGTGATGAAACATATTTTGCCATCCTTATTACCCGATGATCAGGTAACAAAAGTGTTTGTGTGTGTGTGTGTGTGTGTGTGTGTGTGTGTGTGTGCAACGTATCATATACGGTATGTAGAAGATTTTAACAAGCTACAATATAAATACTATTAAAGGATTGAAATATGTCTAAAATACTGGGTTGCAAGTGAATGTAAATTTCCTTATGAGTAAGCGTCACAATAGGTTATACTACAAGTAATCATAGATAAAGTTGTTCTGCATATGACATTAAGTTTTCTATCCCAGACTATAGTGCAATAGCTTTTATTGTACAATATTTTAGTAATAAGTAAATTATCAGAGTAAAAAGAGAGAGAGAGAAGTATCAGTTTGGCAACAGGTAGGTTTCCTTGAGAATCAATTTAGTTTATATCCAATTTATTTATTTCATAAAATTTATACATCACTTGATTGTAAAAACAAACAAACCTCAAGGTGATTTACAAAATTTATTGCTATCATATAAAAATTCTTGTTTCAAAATGTTGAGCTCCTCAAGTTTCATTTTACTCACATCTACAAAATCAATCTTAACTGCATTGTGAATTTAGCTATGGAAAAGTAGTTGATTCTATGAAACCATCAAATGAATGGTTTCATGCATCAATGAATAAATATCAGTGCAATAGTTTAAAGCTGAAGCTATATTGGAGCCTATATTCTGCAAAGGTGACTTAGACATATGTGAAATGAATAATAAATAAAATCTATATTATCATCTGCATTTTCTAGAAAACAATATCCCAGTTTAGAATGTCTGTAAGCATTCAGTTGATAAATGGTTGGTACATGTGTATATTGTGAAAGTGAGCAAAGTGAGGTATCGCAATTATCTTACCTTGCAAGCTATTGAAGCTATATTGGAGCCTATATTCTGCAAAGGTGACTTAGACATATGTGAAATGAATAATAAATAAAATCTATATTATCATCTGCATTTTCTAGAAAACAATATCCCAGTTTAGAATGTCTGTAAGCATTCAGTTGATAAATGGTTGGTACATGTGTATATTGTGAAAGTGAGCAAAGTGAGGTATCGCAATTATCTTACCTTGCAAATGCTCAAGTGTTCTTCTGTATGCATAGGAAAGATCACCGGTAAGATTTCTAGGTGTATGTCGACGTCAGATAATGTGTCCAGAATAATGCCTCTCATCTGCAAAGTTGTTGGTTTTTATTACTGCAAACTGCATGTGGTTTCTGAATGTAACTACACTTCCACATTTATCAAATATAAGGTCAACATCAAAATAATAACAAAGTTTTCCCGCTGCAGATTTTAAAGAATGAAAGCAAATGCAAATTGTTAAAAATAAAACCCAAAAACAATTGACCCCTACACAAAGTAGAGAGAATAACACAGCCCTTCTGAAGATGAAATAGTTTTCCTGCCCCAGTCTATTATAAGGATGGTTGGATTCTGTTGTTTCATACTTTATGCTGTTTCACCTTTTCCTTAGGGAATGTTCCTTGCTACCCCTGACAACATTCCCAGGGAAAAAGGGAATGGAAGAATATTTGTGTATATATGCACCCAGGACACGTATAAATTTGAGGAGAAGATGCCCACAACATTTCATCACATGACTAAAAAGAAACTTTTTGGTTTTCTTTAAAGAAGTGAACAAACATTGCAGAATCACTTTAACCAGAGTGTGGGACTTCACAGCTGGCAATGCAAATTTGGCTGTGAGCCGGGAGGAAATAGGCCTGGAGAACGGTATGGCTATGAGGTGAAGAACTTCATCAGCCTGGACAAGAAGACCCTGACCTGGACAGTAGTCGAGGTGCCAGCCCAGGTGACCAAGGGGGAGTGGGAGTGTGAACGCAATGCCACGCTGACCTGGAAAGGCTACTTAGAGGAGGAATGTATGGAGTAATTTAAGAAACTCATGGACTATAGGTGAAGGTGACCAGGAAGGCTATGAAGGTTTGAAGACCTTCCTTTGCCAAGCCCACAGCTTCTACACCAAGGGGATTGATGCCAACTGGGTGGAGGATGGGGAGATCTGACAGGAGGGCACCTTCTGTGGAGTGGTCACACCCAACTCAGAAAGGACCTACTACGCTTTGCTTGGCATCAAGACAGACCCCAAGGAGAGGGACCACTACTTGTGCCATGTGGAGCATGACAGCCTAAAGGAGCCTCAGGACATGGCTCAGGATCTCCCACCCAGCAGTGGAGCAAACCGTTTGGGTGCCCTGTGCCCAGGGGTGGGGCCAACCGCCCATGGGAGCAGGGCCAGCTGCCCGCGGGGTGGGGCGAGCTGGGGTAGAAAGCTCTGTGGGGCCTCTGAGGAGTCTGTCTGCCTCCTCCCACTCAGCCGCCCTACAGCTGAGGGGGAGGCAGCAGGTGCACCCTTTGGGGCAGCGTTGAGCCTGCGGGTGCCCAAGCCACCACGTCACTTCCAGGAGAGACGTGTGGCTCGGGCGCGCTGCAGGCCCTGTGGTGAGTGCTGCCCAGCATTTTGTCACCCCTTCAGTGGTGACACCCAGGGTGGACTGCCCCCCCACCCCTGCCCCCTTCACCACCCTCACAAAAATGATTCACCTCTTGTGTTAATAGAAAATATTACAGTAGGCATGAACGTAAGAATTTCGGCAGAACTTAATTATCAGGAGACTAATTAATACGACCCACATTTTAAATAAGAATTCAGTTGTGTGTTTCCACAGGGAACTAATGAGTCAGGGAATGTGGGTTAAGCATTTCTTGGAATTTATTTAAAAGTTTTTTTGGGGGGATACAATTATTTGCCTTTCATTATTTTGAAATTAGGTAGAAAATATATCTTGGGAATAATGAAAGCATTGACACTCCTGGGTAAGATGGCAAAGAAAGAAAGACAGTTTTGCAGCTAATTAGTTCTTAGAAGTTGTTAGAAATGTTTATCTATGGAATTAAACAGTATTAATCTACAATAGATGGCATTTGGCATTAATACTTACACATGTAAACTTGTACTAATCAACAACATATATTTTTCTGGTTGACATTTCTGATTAGCCAAAGCAGGCATTTAGCATTTTGTTCAATCTACATAAATCCACTTGGAAGGTACTTTGACACAATGCTTCCTGCATAAACTTATAGTGGGTGGGATAATTCTAAAATAATTTCAACATAGAGAAAAGTACATTTCTAAATATAATATTGAACAGTTTAATCTCTTCATTGCTGATTTTATTCTATAAAAATATAGCACAGTAAAGCATTAAGGAGACTATTATTATTATTATTATTATTATTATTATTATTATTATTATTATTTTATACCCCACCCATCTGGCTGAGTTTCCCCAGCCACTCTGGTTGGCTCCCAACAGAATATCAAGCATTAAAAATGCCTCTAAACAGGGTTGTCTTCAGATGTCTTCTAAAAGTCAGATAACTGTTTATTTCCTTGACATCTGATGGAAGGGCATTCCACAGGGCGGGCACCACTATTGAGAAGGCCCTCTGTACTCAGTAGTGCAGCAATATTTGCTAAACTACTTTATTTACATATAATACACTCAGAGCATTCTGACTTAGCTCCTTCCTCTTTCTCATCAGGCAGCAAAGAGAAAGAGACAAAGGACAATAGTCCTACATTCTGGAACACAGTAATATAAACATCCTGTCTCTGTCACTTCCCACTATGTGGAAAGAAAACATACACTGTCATATGATAAAACAATCCCATGACTGCAACACGGGGCAAGAATCCTAACAGTAACTAGGGACTACATGCAAGCAGAAAGAGACTTCTGATTGTGTGTTGGGACAGGGAATTTTGCAAACAAATGGGTGCTGCATGCTAGAGCTGTGCACAAAAATTTCAATCTGCCCTGAAGCCC
Organism: Podarcis bocagei; assembly: GCF_964188305.1. NCBI lineage: Eukaryota > Metazoa > Chordata > Lepidosauria > Squamata > Lacertidae > Podarcis > Podarcis bocagei. Next base: position 31,755,816 of record NC_138138.1, on the reverse strand, counting down.
TTGTCTATGCCCTTCCTACTACAAGATTGGGCAGATTTGCCTTGGTCTAGTCTGGAGTCCACCCACCTCACCCCAAATCAATCCCCAAAGCCATTTGGGTTACGGTAAAGGTTTGTTTTATTTTGTTTTGTTTTTACAACCATATAAAAAAGCCAGGAGGAAATCCACCAACACTCTGCAGGATCTGATTCTATCACTTAGCAGCTGTCCAATTCTAAATGGTGCTGCTCCTTCATGAGGAGCTTCCTTGCATGCAAAAGAATCTGCTTGCAAAGAGCTAAAATTCCTTCATGAGGTCTGTGTAACTCAGATGAAATGAACATTCACATTTTATAATGTGGGAGCCCTTTACAGGATCGCACGCGGTGCTACAGTTCCCAGGAACTATCTAGTACAGAGGTGGCTGGCCTGCCTCTCAGTGTTATTATTTGGAGGTTCCTGCCCAGCCCCAGTAATCAAGTTTCTTGCTAGGAGGCGGGGCCAGCCCATTTATAATTAGGGGGTGGAGCCGACAGTATCCAGGCAGTCGGCTTAGGAGATTCACCCTCCCTACCCTCCCTTTGATTAATGTTTTCTTGTTTGCGAGTTAATTTTTTCTTCCTGTTTAGCAGGCGCTGCTACGGTCTTTGACTGGTAGCTGTTGAAGGACCGGGAAGAAATTTTCCTGCATTGGCAGGTTTTGTCTTCACTGTAGCAATTCATCACAACTTTGGCGGTTATGGCCTTGGGTTATATATAATGGGTGTCACTGGCCATACACTGAAAGGTCGTCAGTGAACTACCCTGCGTGCAGGGATATGGGCTTGGCTGCCTGCTACACTTACATCTCACAGAGCACCCCCATATCCCATTTACCCTGACGAGCCCCAGTTCCCCCCAGCTGGGAGGCTGGGAGGGATACACGCACAAGGCCTAAGCCAAGGTCTTCCTACATTCGGAAGTTTAATAATGCTGTGGCCTAATTTTTAATTCCATAATGTCAGAGTCTTTATTCCTTTCTTATGATCCCTGGGGGCTGGGGGCTGCAGCACCTGGTCACGCAATGATACCTTCTGAATGCTGATGATGCCTTAGACTCAGGAGACCACATTCTTGCCACTAGCTCCCTATCTTGGTCACTTGGTCAGCATTGATGGCCTTGCTATGCTTCCCACTTCATAACTCTAGCCTAGAATATTTTGAAGTATGCATTGTACCCCCCAGCATCGCCCCAAGAGTAATATCCATACTAACTGGGCCTCCAAGGACTTTTTTTATTAATTAGTTTGTTTATTTATTCAGGTTGTGTGGGGATTGAATAGACATCTTTTATGCATATAGAGAGACAGAAAGAAGGGCTGAGGTTGCCATTTTTCTTGCCATTGCAGGAACTAATTTTAAAGTCAAATAGGTCAGTTTTTCAAAACACTTGGTGTTGGAACCAGTCTTTTCAGCAAGGTGCTCTAGTGCTTTATGGAGGTCAGAACAGACTTTACTCTTAGCAGGATTCATTGCTAGACACATGGGGCTTTAGATTGCTAGTGGATAAAAAAATATGTTAAATCTAGAACTTTAGTGCTCCTTTCCACACAGAACTCATGGATTTATGCCACTTAACTGTCCATGTTTTAACAAGAAATGCAGACATGCTAAATTCTAGACTTATTTTATTGTCTTTTTTATTGTGTGCTTAACTTGTTCATATACCTGTTATTACAGAACCTATAGGAAACACTTAACACGTATGATTTTCCTTACAAGAACTAGTCCATAATGGTCTGGCAGTAGCCATCATACTGCAAACAATTTTATTTTTCTTCTTTGATGGACATGTAAGCATGGATAACTCAGTCAACAAGAAAGTGAGTAATTACAAAAATCTATCATCTATCTCTATCTCTCTATCTCTCTATCTGATGTTCATACCAGCATATGAGGTGATATATCTCAATGGCAGACCACATTTCCATGTAATGATTTCCATGTAAATATTCTAAGATTCAATCTCTGGCAGACTGCCATCATGAAGACAAGTAGTTGGAGGTAAAGCCCATCAAAATTACTGGGCTTCCCTGTCTCCCAACTAAGTAAATGTAAGAGGCACTAGCATCCTGAGGTGTGTGGTTGATGTCTTAACGTAGATATCAGAAGGAAAGGTTTGGTTGATCGAAATGGTAGCTGCCCATCCTTCTTCGTGTAACTCACATGTTACTACTGCTTGTTTATTTGAGGTTAGGGAGATATTTGGATTGGAAGAACACACTGCAAAAGTAAAGAGGTTTCCAAAGGAAGTTAATGCTTTTCTCAAATTTTGGGAACCTCTGCAGTGTGTGTCCTGTGTCCTAGTGTGTAATTTTATACCCACTTAACAGCAAGCAAACCCTGATATTAAAAATTTATAGCACAAATATATGAAATTTGCCCTCTCTAGCCTTAAATGTACAAATGCTGCTAGTGCATATACACATACATTAGGACATTATGTTAAACTGTTTCATATGCAGCAGGTAAGTTAGTGTTGGAGCAACATTATAAACTGGAACTGTGTGTGCATTAAGCACTTGTTGTCCAGACACTTTCATTATCTATATCACAATAAATAGAGAAATAATAGTACACAGGATCAAATGCACAGAGAAATTTGATGACTAGTTTACAAATTAAGCTTGATTTAATGTGCATGTGTACATTTATACAAGTAATGTACAATTGGGGCCAGCTAGCACACATCTCTAATGAGTGACTTTCATGTTTAAACATATTGCCACAGAAAAAAAAAATGTATGCCCTAGCATCACCCCAGTGCAATGTTTTCTAAATGATTTTTCCAGCTACTAGTCATCAATTAAGTAGCAATTAAATGTAGATCAATGAAGCAATGTGTATGTTTATATGAACAAGGTATTTATGACTATTAACTGAATGTATACACTAACTATAATATCTAGAAGTTTGGTGATTAGTATTGGACTTAGACAAGGGAGATCTGCATTTAAATTCCTGTTCAGCCACAAAACTTATTGGGTGGCATTGAGGCAAGTAACCATTTTACAGCCTAATCTATGTCTAAAGGTGACAGTGAAGATAAAGGGGGGGGGGATGTTCATCACCTTGAGCTCTTTGGAGATAAGTCAAAATATACATTTAATAATAGGATCATTCTGTGACATTATGTCTCTTATGAGTGACTCAAGACATTCCTAAATGTTATAAGCAACTGAGGAATATACTTCTGGGAACCAAGCATAAGATAAGGTAGGGATGGGGAACAACTGACACCCCCCCCCCATTGTTGTTGGACTACAGTTCCCATTATCCCTGACTATTGGTTATGATGGGCATGGCTACTGGATGTTGGAGTGAAACTTCTGGAAAGCCAGAGGTTCTCTATCCTTAAGCTATTTATTTTCTCTCATACAGCAAAGCAGGAAAAAGCCAGTAAAAGTCAGGTCCAGGAAATCAGTCAGCTGGCTGTCCTGCAAAATGGTGGCAGTCTGGAGGCATCTGAGATGTAGCACTGTGGTTCTGATACCATTTGTAACAAGATGCTTTCTCGTTATCTAGGTGGAGAGATAAATATGATGAAACATGGAAAGGAAGAATGCAACACATGTAACTGAATTCATCCTAACTGGTTTTCCAAATCCTTGGGAGATAGAGATCCTCCTCTTTCTGATATTCTTCATCATTCTGATGGCAACAATGATTGGGAACACCATAATCATAACTCTTATAATAATTGATTACCGCCTACATTCCCCCATGTATTTCTTCCTCTGCAACTTGTCTGTCATTGAAATTTTTGCAACTCTGACAGTGGTGCCCAAAATGATGCAGAACTTCCTACTGGAAAAGAAATCCATCTCTTTCTATGGGTGCCTGGGTCAGTCATATTTCTATTTCTTGTTTGGCACCTCTGAATATGTTCTACTGGCTATGATGTCCTATGATCGATATGCAGCTATATGCTACCCACTTCGCTACAGCACAATCATGAGTGGGAAGGTTTGTGTCAATCTTGTTGTAGGTTCCTGGATGAGTGGATTCTTCTCCATACTTGTTCCCACGGTGATGAAGTTAGGCTTGCCTTACTGTGGCCCTAATGTGATCGATCACTTTTTCTGTGACAGTGCCCCTTTGCTCCACTTAGCCTGTACTGACATCAGCCTTGTGGAGTTTATTGACTTCCTCGTCTCACTTCCCATTCTTCTGGGTTCTCTTTTACTGACACTCATCTCTTACTTTTATATTATAAACACCATTCTCAGGATTCCTTCTGCCACAGGAAGGCAGAAGGCATTCTCAACTTGTGCCTCCCATTTCACCGTGGTTACAATTGGCTATGGCACCTCTGTCTTCATTTATGTTAGGCCGTCCCAAGCCAACTCTATGAGCTTCAACAAAATTGCCTCTCTGGTCACAACTGCAGTGACACCCTTGCTCAACCCCATTATCTTTACATTTAGAAACCAGAAAGTCCAGGAAGTTTTTAGGGACTCAGTTAACAAGTACATAAAGAAAAGAAAAGGAGATTGAAAAGGGCTGTAAATTTACATTTATTCCACCCACACCCCTTAATTTTCTTCAAGGTGATAATTGTAGGATACAAGGTTCTCACTTTAATCCCCCCACCCTGGTAGCCTTGTGGTGTAGTTTAGGTTGAGAAAAAGTAAATGGCCTGAGGCTGCCCAATGTGCTTTATGACCGATCGTGGATTTTACCCAAGTTTCTTCTTCATCACAGCATCCTAGACTTTACGACAAACAAAACATATTTAAAATTATTATTAAAATGTTCTAAATTTGTATGTCTATATTCTCTCAAATTTGCTTTTAGATGTTCTGTAGAATCTGTAATAATGGAACCATCCAACAAAAAGATGATATGCTATTATTTGTAAAGCATCTCTTGTATTTTTGTTTAAAATAAAAAATAAGGGTAGAAATGTTGAAGACAATATATTTTAGCCACAATAAATCAATTAATAAATTCTTGGTTGGATCTTATTGTGTTAGCAGTCATGGAAATATGAGAAGTACTTTAAATACAGTATATTAATTTCAAAAACTCCAAGAGAGGAAAAAGACAAGGGGAAAAAATGTGGTGGGATTGCAATGTTAAACCCAAGTCAAAATTAAATGAATATTTTAGGACTAAGGTTGCTTCCAGATGACCTATTTATTATAGGGTTGTGCACTGGGTTCAGCCAAAGCCCAAATCCTGAACTGAAATCAGCTGATTCAGAACCAACTGATTCAGCATGTATCCTCTGGAATGTTGCTCAGAAGATAATGTGGCCCTCACTCTGAAAAATGTCCCCTATCCCTGCTATGCACATTCCTATGGGCTTATCTCTATGTAGACATACATAGGACTATGCTGTTAAAATCCTATTAATTTTAATGGAACATGTTGCACATCAGATCTTAGTGTATTGCATAACATTTTATTTAGTCCCTGTGGTGATTCTGACAGTCTCATGAGAATCATTTTATGAACAAATTTTATTTAATCAGCTGGAAGGGTATAGTTGTTAAAGGATCGTTTGGTGAGCCATAGTAGCTGAGTGAAAGGAAGAGAGTGTTTAGCACCATCTGAAATAACTCTTAGAAAGAATATGAAACCTTTGTAGGTCAGTTATCATATGTGCACCAGGGAAGTCATCTGAACAAGTGATTTTCTATTGACTGAATAAGCTATTAAAACAGCTTATTCTGGAGTACCTCTGAAGTGCGTGAGGTTCCTAAAAGATCAAATCCAATTCTACAACAGCAATGGCAGGAACACAAATGAATATTCCTCTGATCTCTCTGTGTCCCCAAACATCTTTAGAATGTATCGCCTGGAAATGCAGCTGATTTTTTTTGCTGAAGATTTGGTTTAATGGTAAAAGAACACCTGTGAAGCACGGAGCATGATTTATGTGAGTCACAAAATGCCTTATAAAAATTAAAATCTTCTGTGATATTATGTGAGTTACAAATACATTTATTTTTAAAATATTTTTTAGCAAAGTGGGTTGGGTGTTGAGTGTTCGGTTTTTTTATCTGAATAGAAATTTTTTTAATCCTCCCACAGGAAGACCCATATGCAGCCTCCATACAGCAGGATAAAGTAACATAATGCAGGGATGAATATAAGGGCAGCATTGATAAAGGATATGGATAGTTAAGGACAGCAATGAATGTCTCAAAGGTCGTCTTCTTCTTCTTCTTCCTCCTCCTCCTCCTCCTCCTCCTCTCCTCCTCCTCTCCTCCTCCTCCTCCTCCTTTGGCAATCACTCGTAGCCAAGTAAGATTGTCTTCCATGGACACAGTCTTAACAGTGTGTGCATCTGTAAGTGACTGCGGAGGCCAATTCCACACATCCTTCCACAGTGGGGACATAGGTCTCAAGGTAAAACAAGGCTAGCAGGAGGAGAGGCTTTGGGTGCCACTACAGGTAGCAAAATCTTATCAGCTCGCAGTGACTGATTCAGTAACTTGCATATTCTTACAAAAACAAAAACAAAACTAACCCCACCACTGACCTTTACACTGGAGCATAGCGTCTCTCCAGCTTTTCAGGCAGGTCCCTTTCTCAAATCTAGTTAAGATTCCAGGGATTGCATCTAGGACCTAATGCATGCAAAACATTTGCTCTACCACTGAGCTGTACCCTTACCCTCGTAGTTCAATACAACACTGTTTTCCATGCAGGCAACTTTATGCTTCTCAGCTGTTCATCTGCCTTTCCCTTTTTCATTATTCAGCTCATCTTCTGTTTCTCCATTTGCCTCACCTTACTGCTCCATTTTTTTCCCTCTTGGAAGAAAAAGGAAACACACACATGCACACAGAAACATACATATTCATTTTGCCTTCCAGGAATATTAATTTTAAATATGATTCTTTAACAGCAAACATAAACATGAACACACGATTATGTTGTGTTTCCTTGAGTGTGTCCTGTCACCAGGCTTACCTCTCTTTGTCTTTTTTTTAATCTCTTGCTATATTATCTATGTGCCCGAAAAAAATAAGTTGCAAGTTATCATTTTATGTTATATGATATTGTATTTCACTCCATGGTATTTTATTTTATTTGTATTTTTGTATCATTTTACTTTTGTGAGGTCTTATATTAAATAATTCCCCCTCCCACCCACCAGTTCTACTTCTTTCTCTCAGGAATCCTTGAAACCATGACAGAGAATCAAACTGTTATTACAGACTTCATCTTCCTTAACTTTCCAGAACTGCATCGGCTGGAACATCTCATGGGAGTCATCCTCCTTGCATGCTACCTGCTCACCGTATCTGGAAACCTCATGATCATCATGATCATCATTCATGATCATCACCTACACACACCCATGTACTTCTTCTTATGGAATCTTTCCTGCTTAGAGATTTTAATTACAACCACTGTAGTGCCAAAGGTGCTGACTAGTCTTCTGCTGGGCTTCACAACAATTTCGTACCCAGCTTGCCTTTCTCAGTGCTATTTTTTCTTCTTCTTAGGAAGCAGTGACTTTGTCCTATTAGCAGTCATGTCATACGACCGCTATGTGGCTATTTGCAACCCATTGCGCTACACAGCAATTATGAGTACTCAGCTCTGCCCATGGCTAGTCCTCGGATCTTGTACTGTTGCCTTTTTGGCTACCATCTTTCCCACCATCCTGATTATAAATCTACCTTTCTGTAACAACAATAATATTGATCACTTTTTCTGTGACAGTGTAGCCTTGATGAAGCTGGCTTGTGCTGACACTAGTCTTGTGGAGCTACTGAGTTTCTTCTCATCCTCAGTCACAGTGATGGGATCCTTAATTTTCACAGTGGTGTCCTACATTTACATAATAAAAACCATTCTCAAGATCCCGTCTGCCTCTGGGCGCCACAAGGCATTCTCCACCTGTTCCTCCCACTTTATTATTGTCAGTCTTGGCTATGGTAGCTGCATCTTCATGTATGTACGGCCCTCAGGCAGCAACCCATCAATTAATAAGATGGTATCTTTGATCAATACAGTGCTGACACCCCTGATGAGTCCATTCATCTTCAGTCTGAGAAATCAGCAGGTGAAAGATGCCCTCAAGTCACTTTTTATTAAGCATGCAGTCTACTCAAAGAATAACCCAAAGTTGGGGTAATGGTTTTTAAATAGAAAACATGAAGGTGAAATTAAATGAAGGGGGGGAGTTTCCTTTCAATTGTCTGTTGTTATTAGATAATCCACAAGATTTCAACTTTTCAGGTATAGTTTATATTAATTATAACATTATATATAATGTGTAACTTCTTCACTTAGAGGGGGGAGAACTTCTTGCACTACATAATTTAGACTACTGGAAACTTCAGATTAGATTACTGATATTGCATGACTCTCTATTTTCTTTTAATTAAAAATGCATTTATTGTACTGTATTGTTTTTACCTTTCTCGTGTTGTAAATCACTTTGATATGTTTTGTGATTTAGCTGTATATAAATGCTTTTATAAATTAAATAAATAAATTTTAGAACTCTGTGATCAATAGTTACCACTATTTATTGTTTAGTATATCTGCTAGCTGCTATATACCTTTACTGTGATACATTATTCCAGTGTTTCCCAACCACTGTTCCGCAGCACACTAGTGTGCCGCGAGATGTTGCCTGGTGTGCCGCGGGAAAAATTAAAAAATTCGAAAGATTTTTTTTTAAGTCAAATTTTCGATTGGGGCGCCGTCACTAGATGACCCCTGGGGTTCCCTCCCTCCCTCCCGCTCTGCGCCTCCCTCCTCCTCCTCCTCCGGGGAGGCCCTTCCTGGCTCTCGGCCAAGGCTTGGCGGCTGCCACTCACTCACTCGCTCGCCCACCCGTCCCTCCATCCCTGCACCCGGCATCTCCCCCTCCGTCCCCGGCGCGGGGGCTGCCGGGATCCGTAGTCCCCTCGCCCTTGGGCTCCGCGCCCACGCGGGGTGCGCGAACTACGTTTCTCAGCGTGGCCTGGCGGGCCGGGCGTTTTGTTTGAAACGCTCTTCTCCCGGCCATGGAATGAGCGCAGCGGCGGCAGCCGGGCGGGCAGGGGCTCTTCCGCGCAGACCCCGCGCAGCCTGCCTGCGCCCCCGCGGAGATCGGGCGGCAGGATGGAGCCCGGGGATCCCCGCGGAGGCAGAGTGGCGGAGGCGGAGGCTGCCCCCCAGGTAGGGCTGCGTCGGGGGGGGTATTTTTGCAATGCTGCATCCGCGCCGGAGGGGACGCATCGGACCGCGGGGAGACCCCTTGGCGGGCGTGCAAGGCAATGCATGCATGCAGGCGTTGCATGGAGTGCAGTGCAATGCAATGGCAACGTGGCGCCCTGCATGCATGCATGCAACTTCCACCGGCGCTCCGGACTTGGCAGGTGAGGGGGGTCCCCAGTGGGCGGCAGAGAGAGCCGGGAGGGCGAAGGGGAGCCGGGGGGAGCAGCGCTGCTCCCCAAGCCGAGCCCGGGGGGAAACTTCGGCGTCGTTGCGCCGGGTGTTGGAAGCGGAGGCTGGCGGGGGCCCCTCACCTGCAAAACCTGGTCGCCTCTCATATATTTCGTGCATTGCATTCATCACCCGCTTTCTCCTCCAAGGAGCTCCCGGGGGCGCGCGTGGTTCTCCCCGTGTTATCCTCACAACAACAGCCCTGCGAGGTGGGTCAGGCGAGTGGCCCAAGGGAGCACCCAGGGATTGTCCTGGCCAGGTGGGGTGATTTGAACCCTGCTCTCTGCCCGGTCTTCGTCCTCATTTAGCCCCCACATGTGCATGACTGTGCATGACTGAGGTTTTCCCCCCTCGTCTTGGCTATGGTGTGAGTCTGTGCTGTTAATTAATGGGGTTCTGCCTTCGGAGAAGATGAGCCAGCCCTCAAGGAGGTGATTATGTAATTTGCTAGCAATTCATGTCCCTCCCGGCGTGACGCTGCGCGCTGACGTCACGGGGCTGTAATGGTGGTGTGCCTCGAGATTTTTTTCATGAAACAAGTGTGCCTTTGCCCAAAAAAGGTTGGGAAACACTGCATTATTCACTCAACTATCAAATATTTTGAAATGCCTATATATGAAATTCAAAAAATCTGAGGTAGACTTCATTACATAGTTGTTTTGGGTAACTTAGTACTAGAACTCAGTTTATTTCAGTTTGTTCCAGCTATTTACATAGAAGAGCATCTGGAGAGAAAAATAAGATTTGAATTTTAAATCCACTGGTAGTTTTGTTTATATATGCACAAGCACAAGTTGTTTAATGACTTGATTCCAGGCTCAGGGAGACTTCTGAACTCTCCTTTTGTGGCACATTAGGCCCAGTGTATGGGGGAAATGGAGCTGGTGAAGAATGAAATAGTGGGTAGCATTCTTGAGGGGTTTCTCAGACAACAGTTAGGCAGGGAACTGAGCCCCAGGAGGTAATTGTGATGTTCCCAGGAGGCAACACTTGCAAAAATTCCCAGCAAAAACCATGCCAACCACCACCCAGTAGTGAATGCTTGTTGTAAGACAGGCATGTCCAAAGTCCGTTTTGGGGGCCTAATCCAGCCTGCCAGTTGGTTTAATCCAGCCCCCTGTGGCAGTTATTTCCTGGGGTAAAAGCTCAACAACTTTGGTCAGCCTCTTGGTCGGCCCTTCACGTCATCAAATCTGGCCCTCTTTGAAAAAAGTTTGGACACCACTGTAAATGCAGATGGAATGGAGATCATGATTCTTGGAATGCAGCGGGGTGCCTCCGAACACGCAAACTACAAAAATAAATGCAAAATAAATATCTGCTCCAAAGCAAGGTGAGGTTGGGGATCCCTGTCTGTACTTCTTAATTACTCTGTATAGTACTAGAGAGTACTATATGGCATGCTATAGGTGTGTGAAACTGTGTATGTGACCCAAGAATGGAAAGGGTGCACAGCTTTGCTAGTTATATTATGGACTGATTTAGGCAAAGGGTGCCCACAATGACAATGGAATCAAATATCTCTCCATTAGCAGTTGGCTTTCTTCAGTGAGTAATCTAAGTTATCATAGTGCACAATGGCAGAATATAAATACTTTAAGCAAATGAACAAACTCTTCTGAGCACTTCAGGGACATCTATGGATTGCTTCTGTGAGTCATTAACATTAGCAATAATCAGTTAGCTTCTCTCTAACTGGAGAGGAAATCACATTTAATTTTGCAAGTGTCCCCCCCACCCAAAAGCCATAAGCACATGGTAGACTTAGATACATGTCCTAAAGCCAATTCTAATATGGTAAAGCACAAGGCAGATATTCTGATCCCAGGATGTTTCTTTCTCAGCTTCCCTTCACAAGACCAATCCTATATGCCTTACACTATTTTTTTCCCTTTCAAAACAAAAAAAGTATAGCACAGTACAGCTGAGATTTTGCAGATATGTTTTCCAGCTACATTGCTATACCTGGAAGCACAATTGTTGGGAGAGTATTGCCACCCCTGCAATTATTGAAATAATTGTTTCTCTCCCCGCCACCTGCTTTCTGAGGCCCTGTGGATACACAGATGCTACTTGCAAAATATTTTGCGTGTGTTTGATACAATACCTGCCAACTGTTAACTTGTATAAATAAGGCATTTGAAATACATTGTCAAGACTGCGGGAAAAGACAGTGTTGATACTGTCTATCTAAGATTTTTGTGGTCTAAATAACCAGCATTAGTTGGATATGTGTGTGTGCGTCTCAGTTTGACTACACTGTTGCAGATATTGGTAGACTATTACTTGCTTTGACTTTGGTGCTATGCTGCAGTTAAATGATCTATTAACCTCACTCCTGTAGCTAGTTCGCTGAAGGAAAAAGTGCTGTGCAGTCCATAGGTCATGACATTAGGCTAAATGAGGCACCAGTTTCAACAAATGAGTAAGTTCAGCTTGGAAAGAGAAAAGGCTTCTCTCTGGGAGGTCTGCTGTAGCTTAGGTTGCAATTCTGTGTGCTAGAGACTTCTATCCAGTTTTGGCCATTGTTGGGTGAAGTGCTTTGCTGGTTTACAAAACAGTTATGCTACTCCTTCTATTGCTACTCCTAACTCCTCACACAGTTCAGCAAAGTATGATATGTAGCCACACTTCAGAAAGAGATCTGGTAATGTCTGAGAAATATGAGCGAGGGGGTCATACTATTGGTGGTGTTTTTTCATTCCGTTCAGCTGCATTTGAATTCAACAGCTTTCGGGAATCTGCTGCTGATGCTGGTATTTATCTGACAAGGTAAGCACTATGCATTTTTTAGAAATATAAAAAATGTCCTTGGCTACATTTGAATAAATACAAAAAAGCCCCTCACCCCACACTTGCACACGTGTTTCAAAAATTAATTGGTATCTATTTTTTTGTTATTATTATCTATTTAATTTTCAAAGGGCTTAATCACATGAAGATGCCCTATAATTCTCTGGTTCATATTTTAAAAAAATGAAATAGAAATCATTTTAATATGATAGCTGATTCAGAGAGTATGCCAAAATCTACATGCAAATATTCTCAGAAAGAGAATGGCAGAGCCACTGACCATCCTTCAAAAAGCTAAACAACTTTGGCTGATCTCTTAAAAAAAGCTCCACCCCAGGCGCCAGCAGGGGTTGCTATGCTGCCATCTGTGCTGGATCCAAATGGAAGAAGCAATATGGTTTTGGTTGTTAATGCATTGAGCCCCTCACTCCTATGTTCATGTTGCATCTTATGTGTATATCCCAAAGACACTACAGTCTCAGCTGACATCCATTCCAAGGAAACTGAACACTAGAAAAGCATTTACTTCGGCGTGGGGGGGGGTTAGTGAAATTTTGAGACTTTGTGCAATGAATAAGAAAAATATAATTTTTTTATGGCTCATTGTTTATTGAATACTTATACTAGCAATTCAATAACTCAAAACTATATACGTATGCAAATGTCATTACACTTTGATGTTCACATTTGAATGCAATTAAGGTTGCATGGTCAATGTAATCTCATCTTTTTAGTTCTGCCTCTTTCATTGGAAACACGTATTAGAAATACTGTACTGACATGTCTCACATTTTTTCTTTAAGTAGTTGCCAGCTGAAAAATTTATAACTATCAGTCCAATCCATGTTGTAGGATACTACCTAAGAATATCCAACATTTCCTGGCTTTTTGGTTTGCCATTATCGAAGTCAACAAGAATCCAAAGCTTTTACCGAATGTCACCCTGGGTTTCCGTCTACTTGACAACTTCTGCGATGGAAGACTCACTTATTTCACAACAATGCAGTTGCTCACATCAGGAGGTGTTAGGACCAATAATTATAACTGTGATACAAAGAATAGTGTCTTGGCCATTGTTGGGGGACTTGCATCTGAAAACTCCATTGAAATATCAAATATTGCGAGCACCTACAAAATGGCTCAGGTATGGACTTTTGGATTGGGAAGAGGGGTCATGTACTTTCAGAGGACTATTCATTCATCAAAATGATTCATTTATTAAACATTCATCCTGATTTCCTTAGACAAAGCACTGTAAAGGTTAGATTTGCAGTCTTAATTGAGCATTCATTCTGATTGCAAGATAATAAGCATTCACCCTCATTTCTTTGTGCACATTTTATATGTGTTGCTGCTAATTGTATGTATATACCCGAACACATGGTTTTTCTTATATTGTTTATATTGGCTGAAACAGAATTTCATGTAAGCAAACAACCTGCAAGGCTTTCAAGAACATTTGCAAAATTTCCACTATATTTTCCTCCCCCATCCTGAATGTTTTAGCTCTTTTCACTTGATTCATTGCAACTATATACATGCTTGTGCTTATAATTACCTTAGCAGACCTTACAAAAGATAAGTGATAGAGATGGCTAGAGATGGATACATGGAGATAGCTAGACAGCTAGCTAGACTTTCGTCAAAGGCAAAACAAATGCCATGGATCTGCACAAAATCAAAACCCTTTGAAATTAACAACATACAATTAGAGATCAAAGGGCCAGTTTCATTTTTTTTTTGTTTCCTTACCATTTTGAGTCAACAGAAGTTAACACTGGGATTCATGGTCTTACATGTCTTGCAATTTAAGCCCCTACTTGGACTCAGAGGGCTAGCTATGGGTGAGAACTTCCCCCCCCTGAGTATGGTTTCTTGATTTATGAGCAATGTGTCATTCTTTTGCACTTTTGTCCATAGGGAACAATCCCTCCTACACGGTAAAGTATTATCCTCAGATTCCCAGCTTTCCACTCATCCACACTTTCACTTGTCATGTGCCAAGAAATAATGAGTTTGAGTTTTCTGCTTGTCCCACACTTTCTAGGTGCAGGTGTGAGTGGTTTTGCTCTTGCTTTACCACTTTCACTGGGAAAACCCACTCTCTAGAGATAAATTGGAGCAAATGTTAATCCAGAGAAAACCTGTCTGACATTTGCTCCAGTTGAGTGATAAATATCAAGTTTTCTCTGGGTGAAAGTGGTAAGGTGAGGTCAATTCTTGATGAGCTCTTTGTTGAAAGAGAGAGAGAGAGATTCTAGTATTTTTAGAACCTGAGATGTGAAACAAAATGTAGACATGATTCTCCTTGTGTGAGAGAAATTAGCTTTATCCTTTTCTCCAGCATTGCTCCCCCAATCTTGCCTCCCGCTCAAAATTCCTGTGAATGCCCATGTGTATATAATGAACCAGCTATTGATCTTTTGTGTCTATTCTGAGAGGCAGCAGCTCAGCAAATTCTTAAAGAGGTGTTTGTCGTGAGTCACTTGAAATTTAGATGCACAGGACTGAAGATGGTACCTTTTGAACATTCAGTGACTATGTACCATCAAACACATCGAAATGGCCCTGTGGAACTCTTTTGCAACAGAGGATTGGCAGATATAATCCCAGTTTGCTTTCAGGCATCTTCTACACATGGTATTATTCAGGAAGACCTTTTGAACCTGCAAATCTTTGCCAACCATATTTTACATTTATAAATACTTAAATACTATATATTAGGTTTTGTTAAATATAGGACCAACCTAATTAACTTTAGTATTTTCCAGTTCCAGTAGTAATATGTTTATGTGGCTAACTTTCTCTGTTTGTTGTTACAGGTAAGGTTTTACTAGTGAGTGGTTATGGACAAACCTATAGTACCTCCAAAGCTACCAATGTAGTATGCTTCATTTATGGGAATTCACTAGTAATGTCTAATACAGGGATCACCAACCCATGGATGCCCTTGAGCCTCTTTCTTTCTTTCTTTCTTTCTTTCTTTCTTTCTTTCTTTCTTTTCAAACACTTTTGTTGGGTTTTAATAATGACAGGCAGATATAAAAGGAATAAGTGAAATAAAAAAGGTTTCAAAAAGATTAGCTGACACAATTGTCACATAATGAAGCTATGTGATCTACTGAGTCAATAACTAATCATACCGAGTGGCAAAGAATGTGTGGCCCATAATTACAAAGGGTTCCATGGTCTAAGTGAAAACATTTTATTATTATTATCATTTCAAAAAAGAATGTAAAAAGTAATCTTGAACTGTAGCCAATGCTGACACTTACATAGACCTGTAGTACCCCATGCTTCTGAGCCACTGCATTTGTGTATAAAATAAAATTAGGCCGAGTGGCAAAGAAGCGATCTCTGAGCTTCCATTTGCTGGGGGAAGTAAGTCTCTAGTCCTCCTTGAAAGCAAAATGTTCAAGTATCCCTCTAGACAATTTTTGTGAGGCAGCCAGGCTGCTCCTACCTCTTAGGGTTTTAGCCAATAATGAAGTCAGAAATGAGCTAGGCAAAATGAATCAACTGGTTCCTAAATAATTGCTGTTTCACCTTCCCAGTTACTGCACTTTTCCTGCTTCTACTTTTCTAATGCCTACCTTACTCTCAAAGCACTTCAGGGACATCTATGGATTGCTTCTGTGAGTCATTAACATTACCAATAATCAGTTGGCTTCTATCTAACTGAAGAGGAAATCACATTTAATTTTGCAAGAGCCCCCCCCCCCAAAAAAAGCCATGAGCACATGGTAGACTCGGATACATGTCCTAAAGCCCATTCTACTATGGTAAAGCACAAGACAAATATTCAGATCGCAGGACATGTCTTTCTGGGCGCTTCCCAGTTACTGCACCTTTCCTGCTTCTACTTTTTTAATGCCCTCTCCCGCCTTACTCTTAAAGATGCTCTTCACACACAATAGAAAACCTATATATTTTCATAAATGCTAACAGCAACTTTTAAACCCTCATTCTGCTAATACAGATCTTGAGCACCTCATCCAGTTTTGCCTTACAGTTATTTGGATGGGAAATACTGTTTATGGAAGGACTGCAGATAAAGAATTTTAAATCAACACCTTACATGTGGCCTGTGTTCTCCTCCAGCTCAGTTATGGTTCATTTGATCCAGTGCTAAGTGATAAAACCCGATTCCCTTTCTTCTATCGGATGGTACCAAATGAAGTCATGCAGATTAAAGGGGTAATCCAGTTACTCCTGCATTTCTCATGGAAATGGGTTGGTCTCATTGCCCCAGAAGATCACAGTGGAGAAACCTTTGTTCAGACTCTGAAGGGATTGCTCACTCAGCATAATCTTTGTGTGGCTTTCACTCATAGTATCTTGGCAATAACCTCTGTCAGTGACACAGATATAGAAAAGGAAGAGGCAAAAATGTATCACACATTCTCTCAAACCAAAGCCAATGTGGTTGTTGTATGTGGGGATTCCCAATCCCTAATCCTATTTACTTTCTGGATAGATGTGAATTTTCAAGGTGCTCAAATGGCTCTCGTAGGGAAAGTTTGGATCATGACTGCCCAGTGGGACTTTACTGCAGTGGACTCTCAGAGTTTCTGGTCTCTAAAACATTTCCATGGTGCTCTGGCTTTCACAATTCACACAACGGTTGTGCCAGGTTTCCAAGATTTTCTTAAGGCCTTTAATCCTCAGCGATATCATCCAAAAGACGTGTTCATGAAAGAATTCTACAAGAAAGTATTTCACTGTGGAGTTATCTACTCTGATAGGACCAGTGAGATAAGATGTTCAACAGAGGAACACCTGGAGTCTCTGCCAGGAGCTGTGTTTGAAATGAGCATGTCTGGTCAGAGCTATAGTGCCTACAATGCTGTTCATGTCATAGCACATGTTTTACATGAAATACACTTATCCACCTCCAAGCACATAAAGTTGGGGAAAAGAAGCAGATTCGGACTGAGGAATGTGCAGCAGCAGGTAACATGTTTCAATATTTATTATTCTTTTATTGATAGATGATGTCGATCCTGATGGTGATGATGTGACCAAAGTCAGTTTGCCCAACTTGATGCCCTCCCTAATTTGAACTGAAAATCCCATCATCCTTGATCATTCTCCAGGCTCTAAGATTTCGCCAACAATCCCTACCATATGATGTGATTGTTTTGTTTTGTTTTAAAAAAGCTACACCATATGTTAAGAAACATCAGGTTTAACAATAGTGCTGGGGAAGAGATATTTTTTAATGAGCAGCAGGAGTCTACAACTGGATATGATATTGTGAATTGCTATGTGTTCCCAAATGGATCCCTCATTCGAGCTAAAATTGGAATAATGGACGCCCATACATCAGTACACAAGAAGTTTATCATTAAAGATAACGCAATAACTTGGAACAGTTGGTTCAACAAGGTGGGTTATTTTAGTCATTAATATTATATGCACAAATAACAAAGTCATTGTGTCATGCTTCATAAGCCATAAGTTCTGCACCACCCACATGCAAGAGGAGACATCAGCAGTGTAAGAAGTTCCCCCAGATATCTAGAAAAGTTGGGGAGCCTCTAACCCCCTGCAACTGGCACTTGGGGCTCTCACTAAGCCACACTCCTATTTCCTCTGCTTTGTACCCTCCTTTAGAGTTTTTGCCTCACTAGAATGTGCCCTTGAATGCCCACCATCTATTATACAATTGTGTGAGGGAATCACATTTGAGCATATTTTCTATAGACATCAATTTCACTTGAATACATACTTCGACATCTAGAGGGTTTATATGAATTCATACTTTTAACTTAAGATGCATGTTCTGATGGTTACTATGTCCACAAAATAACCTATAGTGTTTTGTTGTTGTTGTCTTTTTATTAGTATTTTTAAATTTTTCTTTCGTTCTTCACTTTCAGTGATTTCCCCCCTTCCTTTTCTTACTTAAATATGAAAATAATAGAAGGAAGGAAGGATAGCATGGATAAATTTGCCCCCAACAGAATTGTGATGTGTCATTCCTTAGTCATATGCCAGTAAATAGTGTGAGCTTTATTTGAGTCAGGGGTAAGAATGTAATACAACTAGTGCAATAGTCTCTGCTGTTCCCTATGTCACTATTCACAGGATTACACCTATCTACCCCAAGTGAAGGATTAGCATCCTCCACCAGCAATACTTTAATCACCCTATTTTTCTATTTAGGCCCTGCCCCGTTCTGTGTGTTCTGAAAGCTGCCATCCTGGATACAGCCAGAGAGTTCAGGAGGGTAAACAAGTCTGCTGCTATGATTGCACTCCATGCCCAGAAGGGATGATTTCTAACCAAACAGGTAGGAAAGTCCTGGAGTCCCATAGTTCTTTCAGCACTAAGTATGGGGCTGGGTGAAATTTCTTTCTCCACTTCACAACCTAATTTGCATGAAGCGAAGGTGTGTGGACAAGTGGGCAAGAGTTAGAGTGATGGAAAGAAAATGCCCAGGCTCTGTAACATTTGGCTGGGATGCCCCTGAGAATGAGACTGC
Organism: Podarcis bocagei; assembly: GCF_964188305.1. Taxonomy (NCBI): domain Eukaryota; kingdom Metazoa; phylum Chordata; class Lepidosauria; order Squamata; family Lacertidae; genus Podarcis; species Podarcis bocagei. Next base: position 31,737,119 of record NC_138138.1, on the reverse strand, counting down.
ATGATGATGTATTGCCATTCCCAGCACTGTAAATCTGACTTTAAAAAGAGAAATCTTCATACAAACTACCATAAGTTATAGCCTGAAGAAGGGAAGAGCATGAATGCCAGCTAATTCCTCCGGGTAAGCAACAAAGTTAAAATTCAGCAAGCCTAGCAGCAGTGATGCTGAAAGCCCCTCCCCACAAAAAGAAAACAACTACCGGTAAATATTAAAAACAACTAAATATTAAAAACTTTGTATCAGGGCTACTTAAGGTGGTGTAGTCAAGATATACTTGAACTCCAGGTCCCATCATCCCTGACCATTGGTCATGCTGGCTGGGAATGACGGGAACTGTATTCTAACAATATCTAGAATATTGGCTACCCCTGCTCTACATACATTTCTGATGGGCTTTGCCCACAAAATCCTTGTTCCCTGATTCTACTTTGATTTCACCTGGTATCTTACATCACTGACAGTTTCTACTCTTTTAAAAGATGCAGATCATTGTGACAGATGTCTAAATGAGCAACGCTCCAACCAAGAACGGAATCAATGCATTCCAAAAGTAATTCACTTCCTCTCATATGAAGAACCTTTGGGAATGGCTTCAACTACCTGTTCCCTCATGTTGTCTTTGGTCACTGCTCTGATACTTCAAATATTCATTAAGCATCAAGACACTCCAATTGTCAAAGCCAACAACCGAGATATCACCTACATTCTGCTTGTCTCTCTCCTGTTTTGTTTCCTCTGCCCCTTGCTCTTTATTGGTAGGCCAAGGAAAGTGACCTGCCTTCTCCGACAAACAGCATTTGGGCTCATCTTCTCTGCTGCTGTTTCTTCTTTGCTGGCCAAAACCATCACTGTGGTCCTGGCTTTCAAAGCCACACAGCCAGGAAGCAATATGAGGAAATGGCTGAGGAAAAGAGTAGCCAACTCCATTGTCCTATTCTGTTTCCTTGGCCAATTTGTAATCTGCACTTTATGGTTAGGAGCAAACCCTCCCTTCCCGAGCTTAGACATGCACTCTGAAAGTGGACAGATCATAGTTCAGTGTGATGAAGGATCAGTCACTATGTTTTATTGTGTCCTCAGCTACATGGGCCTTTTAGCCATTATCAGTTTTCTGGTAGCTTTCCTTGCAAGGAACCTGCCAGATAGTTTTAATGAAGCTAAATTTATCACTTTCAGCATGTTGGTGTTTTGCAGTGTTTGGGTCTGCTTTGTTCCAACTTACCTCAGCGCCAAAGGGAAATACATGGTAGCTGTGGAGATCTTCTCCATCTTAGCCTCTGCTGCAGGTTTACTTGGCTGTATCTTTTTTCCAAAATGTTATATTGTCATTTTGAAACCTAGTCTTAACACTAAAGGGCATCTCATAAGGAAATCCGACTAGTATCATCTTTGTGGCATCTTCTTCATTTTCTCATCAGAAATCAACCTCTGTTTTGACCCTAAACTCATCTTCCAGAATAAAGCATATCTGCTCATCTTCCAGAATAAAGCATAAAGCAAAAATGGGGGGGGGGTATCATGAAAAAGGTAAGTTCTAGAAATGTATTTATATGTTTTCAGATTAGGTTTGTGTTAATTTGAAAATATATTTTGAAAATAAGGAAGGAAAATACAGTGAAGTTACTCACTTTCCCTTCCCATGCATACACATCAACATGAATCAGTCAAAACTGATAAACATGGCAACTAAATTGTACATACGTCCATCTATCACCCATTTATTCTGGTCTTTACTCTGACCCCAAAAGTCATGAGGTTCATCAACATTTCTCCAGTCTACATGTTATTTCCAGATACCTGATCATGTTTATTTATTCTATCTCACTGTCACTAAACACTGAGAATCATATGCTGTCATTTCTGATGTGAGGCATGTCAATTGTGAGGGGATAATTGAAATAAGTTATTTCCAATATACCAGCACCAAGTTCTTATAACAACAATTTCAAGGAAAGGAAATCATTATGAGATTGGTATCTCATAAATTGGGTCCCATGGGCCAAAGGGGAATCTCTGTGGGAAATGAAAACATTAACCAGTCCTACTGAGAAATAACAGGCCATACATTAATAGGAAAACAACATCAATGGTGTTGTTGACCCTGTTGCATTAGAATCAGTGTATAAATAGTTACCTCACAATGTTGCTTTAGAAGTCAAGACGATCACCAAGCAATACTAATGGATGATCTAACTATAGACAACCTGGGTTTCTGCCATCTTTCTTTAGATTAAGAATAGTTGTATTTTTAATGCTTCACAGTGATACTTGGTGTAATTGTTTTTAGAATAAAACTTATTTCTTGCCTTCCATGCTAAGTTTTCTATTCTTGAGAGAAATTAAATGCACCTTCAGATATCTGCAGTACTTATGATGTGTGTGTGCATTCAGATTATCTAGGAGACAGCTGAGGAAGGGTGTATAGGTGAACCTCCCATGGTTCTTTTAGAAATTAAGGCAGGACGAATTGTCCTGGGTATTTGTTTTAAAAAATCATATTGAGAGGGAGACAATGACTAACTTGGGCAAGAAAATCCCTTTGGCACACTGACAAAAAAAAGGTAAGATTTTTTTTGTTTTGTTGGGGGAACATATAGCGATGGGCCATCTTGCCCATTGCCCTAAGGACCCTTAATAGATTATCTCAAAACAAATCTGTGCAAAAGCTATGGAGTGTAAATGGCCCACACTGGAATAGAGTACTTGCAAATCTTTCTGCTTCAATAGAAGAATATAAAAAGGTCACATTCTCAGGGTCTTTAAACACTGCATTTAAACACTGCATGTTGTTTCCAGTTGAATTCTGCTTTGAAATGGTCACTTGAAATGTCTTTTTGAAAGCATCTTGGTGTTTTGCTCAAGTAAAAAAATGATAAGGAGAGGTCTGAATCATAGCACAGTCCCAGGGCACATGTCTTGCATGCAGAAGACCCCAGGTAAAAGTACAATGTAGCAAGAGTTGGAATGGGGAATAAATTTGGTAGAGTGTTAATAACTTTGAGCATCATCAGAAAACAGCTCTCAGTCATTCATTTGTTTTCTAAAAACAGGTTTCCCCACTGAGACTGCAATCCTATACACATTTAATTGGGAGTAGGCCCCAGTGAACTCAATGGGACTTATTTCTGCAAAGATGTGCATAGTATTGTGCTGTAAATCAGCAGCTTTTTCTGTATTCTGTGGTGAGCTGCGGTCCTTTTGCATTTTGCTTACTATGCATGAAAGGAGCAGGAGTGCAGCCCATATCAATTAAAATCAGTACTAATGGACGTACAATCCAATTGCATATCAAGAAGTACTGACATTCACATCAAACCTAATTAGAATTAAATCAGAGGGGAGACTTGTCTGAGATCTTTATGTCTGGGGTATGAAGAATTTATTTTTCAGGATGGTTAAAACAAAAAGGGACTGCAAAGAGCTCTAACTTATCCAAACTGAGTAAATACGCAGTAAGATGGCAGATGCAATTCACCATAAACAAGAGTAAAGTGATATATGTCAGGGAAGGGAGGAATTTTAATTTCACTTATGCATTCATGGGGCCTGAAATGGCAGTGACTCACCAGGAATGAGACCTTGTAGTGAAAGTGAATAACAATGAAGTTGACAACCCAGTGTGTGGAAGATATAAAAAAGTCAAATTCCATGCTAGGGACCATTATTTTAAAAAAATGAAAATAAAACTGCTGTTCTACAAATAAATGGTTTGATTTCATTGGAACAACATGTAAGGTTCTGGTCATCACCTCTAAATGAGACAGTATAGTAGGGATAGGTTCTGGAAATGGAAACCAAATAAAATAAGGTGATGGAGCGACTAAACCATGAGAAAAGGTTACAGCATTTGGGAGTTTTTAATTTAGAGAAAAGGTAAATAAGACCCAACAACATAAAAGTTTATAAAATTATGGATGGCATGGAGAAAGTGGGTAGAGACATTTTTCTCCCTCTATCATAAGGCTGTAATTTATGGAAATCCAGTGAAGATGAATGTTGGAGGATTCATGACAGATAAAAGGAAGCACTTCTTCATGCAACACATATTCAAACTATGGAACTCGTTCCCATGGGAGGCAGTGATGTCTACCAACTTGGACGGATTTAAAAGAGGATTGGACAACTTCAATGAGGATAAGGCTATCAATAGCTACTAACCATGATGGCTATGCTCCGCCTCTACAAGTAGGAGGCAGTATGCTCCTGGATACCAGTTCCTGGCAAGCTCAGAAAGTTAGAGTGCATTTGTGCTTGGACCCTGCTTGCAGGTTTCCCACAGGTATCTGTGTGGCCACTGTGAGAATAGGAAGCTGAACTGGTTGGACGACTGACTTGATCCAGCAGGTTCTTCTTATGTTTTCATCCTATGTTCACACGCTTTGTGTGAATGTTGCCCAAGGGGAAGTGCAGCCCTTGGCCTGAAATATATTTGCTACCCCTGCCCTACAGATGTAATCCACAGCTGTCCTGTGAGTGTAAACACCATAACATGTATTATTAATATCTGTCTGAAGCTAGGTTTTTGCTACTTGTTATTAAGAATATATTATATTAATTTTATTTTGAAGGTCATTAACAGATACAGTATGATCTCAGAAAACCAAACTTCTGTGAATGAATTCATCCTCCTTGGTTTCTCTAATCCTCAAAGGCTTCAGACTTTTCTCCTGGCACTCTTCCTATTGGCTTACATCTTGGCCATATGTGGGAACATCACAATTATCACCATTGTTCAGTTACATCGGAAGCTCCAAACTCCCATGTATTTATTCCTAAGCCATTTGTCTTTGATAGAAATTGGACACATGACAAACACTATCCCCAAAATGTTGTTCGACTTCTTAAAAGACAGGAAAGTGATCAGCATGGTTGGTTGCTTCACACAGCTTTACTTCAACCTCTTCCTGGGCCTGACAGAGAACTTCCTGCTGGTGCTTATGGCTTATGACCGCTTCTTAGCCATCTGTAACCCTATGAACTATACCACAGTGATGAACAATAGAGTCTGTAAATCGCTGATTCTTGGGTGTTGGGTGGGAGCTTTCCTTGCTCCCTTGCCCCCAACCATTTTTCTCGCTATGCTGGATTTCTGTGGGCCCAATATAATCAACCATTTCTTCTGTGATCTTGCCCCAGTGCTGACTCTTCCATGCAGGGGGAAATCATTCATTGAATTTTTCTTTTTCATGCCCATTTCTTCAATGGTTTTGGGTTGCTTTTGCTTGATTACAGTGTCTTATATCAACATCATTGTGGCTATACTGAGGATGCCATCCAGTGGGGGAAGGCATAAAGCCTTCTCCACTTG